>NC_071573.1:36929111-37229111 GCF_024509145.1 Vidua macroura | reverse complement strand
TGTCTTCTCAAGTTGCTGGATCTACAAAAAAAAAGTGTTGTTTTTTTTTTCCAAGTGCCTTCCATATATGAAGACAGCTGTGTAGTCTTTACTAGAAATGAAATTACCACATCAAATTTTTAAAGAAAATTTCATCCCAAGAGAGGTCAGTTTTTGGAGTTGAGTTTAGAATGAACACGACCACGAGAGCTTAACTAAAACTGCATACTCTGTGTTGAAAGCTTAAGAAGATATGTTTTAAAAAATAAATAGCAAAATCCATTTTAAACAAATAGGTGGCTCTGACTGGTACATAGGCAAGAGAAAAGGTGCTCATTAAAACTTCCCAGCACCCTCATGTACAAAAAAATGGTCTGTACTGACCATATTAGCATCACCCTTTAGTATGAGTGTACCTAACAATAATAATGTTTAATTCTCAGTCAGAGATTTTCAAGAGGATGAATATGTTTTTTCACAATTTACTGAGGGAAAGGGAAGTAAAAGATGGTGAAGTGACTTCTGTTTGTATCTAAACTAACCTTGCTCTGGGTTTTGCTGAAGCAAAAGGGCTTTTTCCATTCCATGTCGCCTGCTGAGGAGGCTCTCAGAGCAGAGCCTTTGGTGGCAGTGGTGACTCCTGCTGAAGTCAACAGCCACATGCAAATAAAGCCTCAGGTCTGAAACCAGGACACTTAAATAGCTCAAGTTTTGTTTCTGAGGCTGAAGTGCATTACAGCTCTCATTTATCTGAGTAAATACCATTATGCTGACATCCTTTGCATTGTCACCAACAGGAAGAGAGAGTTTTGCTCTAGGACTTGTTTCAGTGAGGGTCTATGCTGGAATGTGTTGTATTTACATTTAATATTTGTGCTGTGTCTAGGTCTCCCTCTCCACTTTCTGGTGCTTGCTGCTTTCAAGAGTGAAGGAAACCTCTCTGGAGACTGGGCCTATTTAGGGGCATGTGCCCGAGCCCAGCTCTGAGCTTTATACTTTCGTTTTAGGCTTTTCAGACACTATTATTAGAAAAAAGCAAAGAAGCAGCCAAACACCAGATTGTTGCTTTTTGGTATTGAGCTCCTCTCTCGATAAGGGGATAAGTTTGTGCTCAGGCTTGAGTCTGTATAAGAGATCCATAAGGGAGCTAACATATGGGATATTTTAACTCTCCATATTTAAATAATCTTCATTAAGACCATTTGGAAAGAAACTGTGCATTTTCTACTTGTGAGTCTTTGTCTTTTCCTTTTGAGAATTTTATTTCTGAAGACTCTGGATGACTAAAATTGGCTCTCTCCTCCCCAGCTGGCCTGAGCACAAGTAGACTCCAGCAATCTGTAGGTAGGTCTCTTAACTGAGACCACCAGAGCAGTCCTGGAGGATCTGCTCAGGTTGAGGCCACCTAGGAACAGCTTCTCTCTGGCTGCAGTGGCCTTTTTCACCACTGGGCAAATATTTGACTTTGAAAGTGTTTAGCTTTCACTTATTTTGTTGTGAATTTGTGCCAAAAGGCCAGGCATGATGGCCCTTACGTTTGCTAAAGGTCTGGCTCTGGCTGTGTGGTGTGGGAGGATCTCCTGCCATGCAAAACCTGAGGTCAGACTGTCCTCTTGCATTCCTCCCGTGGGCATTGCTGCCCTTGCAGCCAGCCCTGGGCTGGTGCGGCTGATGCCATCAGAGAGAAAATGTCTGGGTTGCTTCGTGTTCTGGCACAGTCCCTTATGGACAGACCTCTGTCCTGACAGGTTCTATTCCTAGGCTCGTTCTTCAATTCCCCTCTGGCAATGCTGTGTGACCAGCTTGGGGCAGGCAGACGGTCCCCATATCCTCTCTCCTGAGGCCACAAAGGCAGGTGGGAATGGTGACTCTGCCCTAGGGGTAGGGGCTTCTGGTATATTTATGTGCATAAAGATGTGTGCCTCAAACCAGCAGAGGAATCCTTAAAGGAGTAAAGGAGAAGGGAACCGAGGCTGTGTTTTTTGATTCTGCTTGTAGAGGTGTCAGAGCCAGCAGGACAAGCTCAGGGAGGGCAGGCAGCCCTCAGCCTGTGCTGCCCCAGCCATAGCCAGGCCTGCATTTATCCTGGCAGCTGCTCCAATCCACTCTTCCCTCCCTGCAGGCTGCCTCAGGCCTTTCTCTCGGGTGCCTTTGCAGCCAGCTCTGATCTGTGCTCCCTCAGCTCCTGCCAGTGCCTCTGAGCTCTGCCCGACTACCCTGCTCGTGTCCCCAGTGCCACTTGTGTCTCTGCTCCACCAGGATGCTCTGTGGCTTTGCTCCTCTGCCTCTCTGACCTCACCGAGCACCCTCAGGGCCCCTCCCCTCATCTTTTACCTTTTCTTTTCTCATGCTTCTGCTGCCCCAGCTGAGCCCTGTCCTACTCCAGGCGGGACAGCCGTGTGGGCATCCTGCCCCCACTGCTCCTGCACCCTGGGTAGGATCCCACCCTCACACCTCACAGGGTGCAGAGGTGCCTGTGCTGGGCTAGGGCATCGCCCCCCAGCACTCACCCCGCTGTGCAGCAGAACCCATCCCATCGATCAGCCCATCCCTGAGTGCTGACAGGCAGGACAAGGGCCGGCTCTGCTCCTGCAGCATTTAATCCCCAGCTCCGAGTCACCAGGACACCGCAGACTGTTGGGTTCCGCTCAGGCATAATTCCATCATTACCATTGATTTGTTCGCCCGCGCTCCCCATGGTGCTTTTAATCAACTCTCCATCTTTGTGCCTTCACACCTTTACGCTTCCCATGATTGGCTCTGCTCCCTTCTGCCTCTGCAGTGAAATAGCACCATAGAAATCCTCCTGCCTCTTACATACATTAACAATCCCATTTCTCCTCTCTCTGGTCCAGTGAAGGGATCTCCCTCACCACAAAGGCACCACTGTCTCTGCTAAGCGCTTGGGGAATAGCTTCTATTCATTATTCCCAATGTCCAGTACAATGGGTTATAATTAGTTATTGGCCTCTTTGGTTTACTCTACCTTCAAAGGCTCTTTTATAGTTTAAAAGTGAAGGCAGATGCTGACATTAATTTTGGCTGTCTCTCCATGGCATTGTGCAGACAAGATAAAACCAACATGCAGGTATAAGGATAGGTAACTCACTAGCCAAAAAAAAAAAAAAAAGGAAAAAAAGTAGCAAATAGGGCCATCATCACATTCATTTCACGAAAGTAGCATGGTGTTGGGGAGAACTCATTAGCCTTTTTGTTCTGCATTATCACCATCGTTTATCAGCAGTTGTATCACATGTCACAGCCACTATCCTTTCTGGCATCCAGTGTGGGACCAAAGGGCTCTGGGAGAATGCAGAGTTCCGATGCCAGGGCTGTGCCGTGTGATGCACTACGCACACTATTAATTGTGGCAGATAGAATTTTTTCCAATATACTCCTAAAGGGACACTCAATAAAGCAATGCAGTGTGATTTACCAACTCAAAGAAGCATGAACAAATAAAACGACATCATGGGCCTGTCCTTCCCTTTAAACCTTCCTTCGGCTGTTAGCACTGAAAGTGTTGGAAGTTGTTTAGAAATGAGACAAACAAACCCAAACTCACAAGTGAAGAAAACCCCAACATTACACTAATCAGTCCTCACAAGCACGGGCTGCTTTCAGTGAAACTCTTCCTTTGGTTATGTCTCAGTGATGGTGGCCTGGTAAATCTTAAAAGAAATCTGCTACTTCTTTAAGCTGTGACTCTGATCACTTTTTTGTACATACACACAATTCTCCACTACAAAACAGGACTTGGGGAGTAGTTTTAGAACTCCTTCATGATCCTAGTCCTTTAATCAGCTGGCAGTAATTGCGCACCTCTCCCATCAATGCAGAAATATGTGGAAAGGGAGAAAGCTGCAGTCTTTTCCAAGCTGCTGGAGTTGCAGTTGTCAGTTCAAACCAGCACTTTAAGAAAGTATCTCATGTACAACAAAAGTGGTGCACATTCACCACCCCATCTAAGAGGAGGGAAAACACCATCTTTAAATATTTTGGGCATCAGAGCAGGACGTGCAGAGGCTGATCCTGACCCTCTGGACTTGAGAACATCAGCTAACCCTGTGCCTCAGCTCTGGGAACAGCAGTACTTGCTTACCCCACAGGCAGACTGTGAGGACTAATTAATATTTGCAAAGTGCTTTGAAGATGAAAAGTAGCATGTTACGTACTATAAAGTATTATTAATAGTGATAACAAACTGATAATTTTGGAGTATATGAGTCTTTTGTTAACCTTTTCTAGCAAGACCTTACACTGCAAACAGCTGAACAAGTGACAGCACTGCAGCAAGAGCAGCTGGTCCTCTGTTTTCCAAAGCATTGGGGTTGTGCTGGTTGCCACCAGCACCTTCCTGCTGGGGCAGTCACTCCCCACCAAAACCTTAGCTCTGAAACGTTCACCAAATCCTGAGCTCCTGCTGAGGAGTTTGTTCTGCCCTGGGCAGGGAGAAGGGCTTTGATTCTCACCAGTTCCATCTGTGAGCAGCTGCATAGGGGAAGGCTGAGGGCCAGAGGTAGCATAGTGGGACTGGATGTGTCTCCTGCCCTCACCCTTTTGGATTTTATGCCAAGAAAATCAGGCCCTGGTGTCAGGCACAGTCAGGAAGAAGTCTGTTGATGTATTTAATTTGAAACAAGAAACAGTTTCAGGCCTCTGTGGCCCAGGTCTTTAAGGCCAGTCTTCTGGCATTATGAAATATGTTTTTCCTCTAAAAACTTTGAGATCTAAGATTTTTGTCTCGTGTGTAAACAGTAGGACTCTCATGAAGAGCAGAATTTATTTCTTAGCTTGATAGGGTCAAGTAACTCTAACTGGGATTAACTAATGTTTCACCGAACCTGATGTTTTTGTGGCTAGGGAATCCCTGGAGGAAGGAAGATATTCATGTTTGATGAAAAGCTCCTAATAAAATTAGATACTGCTCCTGAGTTTATCAAAGGAAGACGGAAAGTAATGAAAATTAAAAGTGCAGCTCTGGAATCTTGTAAAATACTGCCAAGACAGCAATCTGGAAACCAGTGTCCATATTATTTTTCCTTTTTCTGTCTCACTTCCTTGTGTATGCACAATCTTGCACACACAGCCCCTGTCTCTTTCTGTACTCAGATGACCTTAGTTATGTCCCTCTCATTTTCTCTCTCAGCATCCTCACCTCTGAATCTCCACCAAAAAAAAAAAAGAGCATCCATCAGGCCAGTATAACTTGCCAAATCCCAAACTTACTCCAATGAGGTGTTGCTAAATACAGGAATCGCCACCAACAAAGAAGGATAAGCGCCAAGAGATCAAATAAAGTTGTTGTATTCCCTTAATTTCTTTCCGAATTATTGAATGAAGACCTGAGACACTTCCAAAAAAAGCAGGAAAAAGTACCCTCTACCATTTTTGGTTTCTAAAAACAAAGTGTCTGCTTGAACAAATGGGGAGGAATATGTACTGTCAATATCCAGGTGGGAATGGTGATTTTATTATTGGCTGGTGTACAGCAGGGATATAGAACTAGAATGAACAAAACCTGGCCTGTGATCACTGCTGATGCACCCTGATACCTATAGCTCTACCACAGATGCTACTCGGGTTTTCTTTCCCCTTTTCCCCCTCTTTATTCCCCCCAGGTTGCTTTAATGTGTAATATCAGCAATAATCACTGTGGTATTGTTGCCAAGGCATTCCTGAAGAGTTAGGAGTGGACTGTAATTGAAGAGTTCATTACCAAGATCAGTTGGCTCCTTGATTACAGTGGCAAGGTGAAATATATATCCTCACCAAAAAGCAACTGCTAAACCTTTAGAGAAGTCACCCACTTTTCACTCTTTTTCATTAGGACCCCGACAAGCTTGTCAGCAAAATTAAAGGTATGTCATTCACATTGTGCATGCATTGCAAAGGACTATAAACCTGCCAGCCTCTTTGATGAAATAAAAGGGTTTTATTTATGATTCATGTAGGAATATGAGGTTATTTTTATTCTGTCAGTACACTAATAATCAGACAAGAGCTCAGGAAATGAGAAGGCAAACTGACAGGGGAGGTTCTGATAAAGGGGAACCCTCGAGGGCATTTTGCCCCCTTTGTAATCTTCTTTCTAGTGCAAGGTTACATTATAAGCATGGCATAGTATGATCTTGGCTCACAGGAACAAAGAGAGGAACTACCTAGCAGGACTTGAGGTATAATTCCACCAGAAAAAGAAAACACTTCCACCAGAGAAGTCTGCATTGCTGCAGTGATGTGAACAGGAACTTCTGACTTGGTTTTCCAAGAGTTGGAAAGAAACCCTTCTTTTCTCCTTGCAACATAACCAGTCTTAACCACAACAACAACAAAGAGAGACCATAAATACAGAACCATTGCAATTTTTTACCTATTAGTTTTATACAGATTTTTCCTCACAGTCTGGCTCAATGTAAGATGTGACAGCACAGAAAAGAGAAGATGGGGAAGTTGTTCCCTTCCCAGTCCTTGGTCAGTGTCTGTGCTAGCAGAAGAGCTAAGGAGCAGGCTCTATTTCCAAACGTGTCTTCCTCTGGATGTCTCAAATGTCTTGGCAGCTTGAAGCTGCTTTAGCTCTGTCCCAGCTCAGCAAAGCTTCTGGAAGTGCATTTTGTGCTTCTTGGTGTAAGCTGTCATTCATCCCCCAGCACAGCCGTGATTACGGAAACACTCCTCAGGAGTAAAAAGGAATCACTGTGTTAGCTGGCTGGCCTTAAGCACGGTAGTTTGCTGAACAGTGGTGTGCTGGCAGGAAAACACAGCCCAGCCAAATGTATGCAGGATGAAGTGAAACAAAGTTCACTGGAGGAAGGAAAATAATACTAATCCTTCATTCAATAAGCAGTGAGTTAAGTACATTCTGCGAGTAGAAGAAATGTAAAAGCCAAGGGACGAAAGCACACACAGAAAGGTGGTGTGGCTTCCTCCCTCTCTAAAGACAACACATGGGGCATTTAGGAATGAAGAATATAGGGAGTTGTGCCCAAGGTGCTTGAGAAAAATGCAGCTCCTGCTTTAAGGCTCTGCTGAGTTTTAAGGTGTTTGAACTCTCTGCAACCAGAGAACCCCCTCAAAGCAAGGGACACTGCTCCGTTTTCCATGGGTTGGTGACATGCAGAGGATGACAGCTAGGGTTTGAGATGGAATTATGTTCACTCTTCCGTGCTGCAATCTCTGTGATAGTTTTCCATGTTCAGAAGGTTTGGGAAGTTTGGATTTGGCTGCATGGGGCTGGCTTTGCAAAGGTGAGCTGGGTATTGGAGATGCACTGAGCAGCTACAGTCTGGTTGTTGGACTTGACACTGGTCTCCATGGTTGTTTTGGGATACTCCAGTGACACCTTCCAGACTCTTGTTGCTTGTCCTATACCATCCTACTGATGCTGACATTAGGGGTAATTTGTAACGCATGTGCTCCCTTTAATGGTGCTGCTGTCCCTTTAAAACCTTCCTTTTGTCTGTTGACTCAGTGATTTACAGTAAAACATAATTTCATTTCTCTCAGCTAATTATGAACTTCCAAACTCCTGATCTCTTCACACAGCCGAAGGCATCGATGGCAGAGCTGAGCCTGGATTTGGGAGCTGGCGGTGCTGCACCGCTATTCCCGCAGCAGCCGGGTGCTTCTCCCTGTGCCTCTGGAGCCTGCCATTGTGCTGGGAAGTGGAGCAGGTAACCACTTCATCAGTCTGAGATTCCATTCTCGTGGAGCACGGAGGTTCATTATACTCAGTTTATCAGCAGTGCGCTTTACTGCCGAATCCATGAGAGATATTCATGTGAAACATGAGCAGAGAGAGAGGCATTGCATCTTTTCATTAATAAGCCCTCTTCTGGGATCCGGCATTAGTGAGATTCAGCGGATCATAGAGCACAGGGGTATCATTTTTACATGATTACTCTAAATTCTTAAACCAGAGGCTTAAGAGAGAGGCTTCTCACAAAGGCAGCTGTGGGAATTGTTAAATGATTGGCACAGCACTTACGATGGGCTGAACCACTCTGGGTACCTCCAGTCATGGGGGGTACCAGCAGGCATTTTATTACCTGCCACCGAGGGAAAAGTGGAAAAGAGAGAGTGTATCAGACAGAAGAAGACGTGCTAACCCTACAAAATATCCCTGTAGTTCTGTCTCTCCTCCTGGAAAAAATTCTTGCCATAATCCTGATGCAGTGTGTCATCCCACCGCACAGGCTGAACCCATCCCTTCCCTTCCCTTCCCTTCCCTTCCCTTCCCTTCCCTTCCCTTCCCTTCCCTTCCCTTCCCTTCCCTTCCCTTCCCTTCCCTTCCCTTCCCTTCCCTTCCCTTCCCTTCCCTTCCCTTCCCTTCCCTTCCCTTCCCTTCCCTTCCCTTCCCTTCCCTTCCCTTCCCTTCCCTTCCCTTCCCTTCCCCACACCTTCCCCACACCTTCCCCACACCTTCCCCACACCTTCCCCACACCTTCCCCACACCTTCCCCACACCTTCCCCACACCTTCCCCACACCTTCCCCACACCTTCCCCACACCTTCCCCACAATCTTCTGGCGTCTATGCTTATTTTTAACCTGTCTGATCCCACCTTCATTAGTATGGCTGCTGAAATAATCCCCTTGCAGCCTCCACCTCCAAATAATTCATTTTTGGCTGGGCAGAGGCTCAGTTAATTCCACCAGACTTCTGAGATCCATTGCCCACACACAAGAACCCTTGCGTGGCTCACAGCAAGGGTGCCCAGGCAGCAAACCTCTGCTGGGTTGGGAAGTTGGTGGCATTTACATCAGACAGAGGTGTCTGTGGGTTCTGGAGACCCACACTGTCTTTTTGAGGTCACAACGTGTAATTCCATCCAGAATTCCTGCACTTCATTCCCTCTGCCCTGGCTGCTCAGTCCTGCCCCTCCAGGCTGCCTGCAAACCAAAATCAGGAACTTGATGTGGCTGAAATAAAAACTCTGTTATTTGGGGTTTTTTTCTTCCTGGATTAGTTTTCAGATGGATAAGTTCCTCAGTCAGTTCCAAAATACAGATGCACAAATGCTCATCCCAGCGTGAGGAAAGGGACCCTACAGGGACCAAAGGGACTGGGCAGCTTCTGTCACTGACAGCCAGAAGTGCTGGCTAAGCTCTGGCTTCCAGTCCCTGTTTGCCAAAGGAAGATAATAGTAATTCCTTATTTCCTTACTTCTTCTGTTAAGGAGAAGAGGTAGCATTTGCCACGTGTTTGCATTTGTCCATGGAGCTAGATCTTAGAGCAGGCATCAAACAGCAATGACTACCAGAGTCTTCCCAAGGTGTCCTTAACTCTGGAAGGCAAAGGGACCACTGCTCCCTTTACATTTCCTTGGTGAGAGTTAGCAGGAAAATCCTTCCTCATCTATTTCTCCAACATCTTGAAGAGCAGCCGCAAAAACCTCCAGTTTCCCAGTGATCCTGATCCCGATTGATAATAGGGATTGTTTTGAGTTTTGAAGTTTAAAAGAGGTGAGAGGAGAAGGAGGAGGTGAAGGAAAAGGAGAGAGCCAGAACAGACCTATGAAACCAAGAATCCATACTAGACATTTCTGAGGTAACCTGCTATAAACTCATTTCAGCCCTGGTGCAAATCCATCAATTTTCAGGTTTTTAGTTACAATTGATTTTAGGCAGAGATGTTCCTCTTTCAGAAGCTTTCTTTCAATCTTGTGCTTTTCTAAAAGTCTGAAAAGAAAAAGATAAACAAGAACCAAGAAGGCGAGGTCATATGGGGGGCTGAAAAATCCAGATCAAACAGCAAAGAACACCCGATTAGAAGCCAACACATTTCTCTTTTCAGTATCTCTGAAATTGTTTGGCAGACTTAATTAGAAACAGGTGCAAGCTATAATATTTATTGCAACAATGCATCATTTTTGTCTGTTTCCAAGGTCATTGTTCCAGCCAATGGGAAGCCAGCAACCCACAGGGAGTATAACTTAGTCTATATGGGTAAAACGTGAATTCCTTAACCCTTTATCTAATGGAATGAAATACAACATTGCACAAAGAGCAGTGCTGGCAAACGACAAAATCCTGTGAGGAATCTGCCACGATAACAGGTTCCAGTGGAATAAGTGACATCACCAGCTGAGCTAATAGGGAGCCTTAGGTAAAACAGAGTGGGTAGAGATAAGGAAGGGGAAAACCACTTTTTTTTTTTTTTTGCTACTTCTCTTTCCAAGACTGGGTTTATGTGGAATTGCTGCAGCAGGAGCCCACGATCATGTTACCAATGGGTCTCACGGGAAGGGCTCAGCTCAGTTTAGCAATGGATTCCTTTGGCTCCATCTGAATCCAGAGGGATGGGCTGGGCTGTGGATGCTCCTGCACTGAGGCACCCACAGCAGCCTTTGTGCTTCCAGGTAAGTGGTCCGGGGCTTTCCAGTGAGAGAAGCCTGGGAAAGCTTCCTGCCTTTCCTGTAGCAGGTTTAGAGAGACAAGGTCCATGCACTTCTCTCCGTCTGAGGGAGTGTCCCAAGCAGGATTTCTCCTGGTCCCATGGCGATTCCAGTGGTTAACAGTGCCCTTGGCTGTGAAAAAAAAATCCCCATTTTCAAAGCCTCCACTTAATTCCCTCTTGTGAGTTTTTCTCAATAATCTTTGTATGACTTCTTTGTGCTTTTGCGCTCGTTTGGGAGTCAGGATCTTCTTTTAAACTCTATTTTATTCCTTTTAAATGTGACAAATATAAACATGGAAGCAAAGCAGCACACGTTAATAGCAGAGATGTGTGAAATCATGGTATTTTAGCCTTTTTGCAAGAGCTGCAGGAAGTTGCCAATATTTTTTGCAGACAGAAACTATTCTTTTCACCTTCAAATTATCACACAGCATAAAATCTGTGGGTATTTGTGTGTCTTTGAATAGATCTAAAGATAGTGAGGAAATACAGACTCTCTTTCTTGAGAATTTCCACACCCTGGGTCCACATTTGTTCTTTTGGCACTCACAGCTCCCTCAGAGACACCTCAAGTCACCACCAGTGCCCAGATCACCTGTCCTGTGTCTGTAATCAATTACCAATGTCCTTTGTAATCCCAGGAACCACTCTTAAGAGAGTATCATCTGTCCATTAAATGCAGAAGTAACATAAACCAAACACATCCCATTGATGGATTTGGGATTGAATTCTGAGTGAATTTTTAGGGAGAGACAGACCCTGCAGTCATTTTTAGAGAGCTCAGTAGAAGAAATTATTATGTTTAGAGAGGACTCCTCCTCCCCAGCACACCCAGCAATTTCCCAGCACTAAATTCTTGGGTAGTTCAGACCTAGCTGGAAACTTTGCAGCTCAGCATCCTTTGCTGATTTGTTCTCTTTGGTGATTTTACTCTCTCACACTTTTTAACTGAGCCTGGCTCCTGGCTTGCAAATCCTTTTAGTGGTGGGCTGGTGCTCTTGTGCATCATCCTGTGCACCACAGCTTTGCTTAGGTAATCTGATTCCTGAAGAATTTGTGAAATCCCCTCCTCTGTCACTCCTTCTCACGAGGAGCAGAGGGGTCCTGCAGGGCTGCTCTGAACCTGGGAAGGTTCTACAAGCCCAGGCTCTTGCCTGGGTGTCCCAGGTGTGTGCAATGAAGAGCAGAAGGGAAACAAGGAGATTGCCCTTGTCCAAGCCCTGCTGGGATGGCAGCTGACGTCCTGTGGAGCATCGCTGGGCCAGGGATCCACTGCAGTGAGGGGAGGGATTGGACAGGTGTTTCAAGCCTGTGTTTGCACAGCCCTGCAGGAGAGTCCAACATGAGTAAATGTGTGGGATGTGGAGGAGCAGGAAGGGCTTCTGCAACATGTGAAAGAACCAGCACTCTTGAGACTTCTAGGAGCACACTGGGGCACTGGGAGGATGGAATAGTGATCCTGAGAGGCTCTGGTCAGTCGGGCTGTTCTGCTTTGTGTCCTGTGTGTTAAGCCATGCCAGGGCTGTGTCTTACTAGGAATCAGGCAGCTCGAGTTACAGGTGAACGGCTTCAGTCTTGGGACATTTCTGCATTGTACTTAACTGAATAATTCCTTTCTTTCTTTTTTTTTTTTTTTTTTTTCTCATTGATCAAGCTGCTTTTGAGAAAAGTAATACTTTGCATATCTGGCTAAGTGCTGTTAACAGCCTCTGCCTGCGGTTTGTTAAAATTAAAAAAAAAGAAAAAGAAAAAAAAAGAAGTGTGATCTTGCTGGAGAAGTAATTTGCTTCTCTCCAACCAATGATGGCTTGCACTTTATGCAAATTGGTATCTAGGGACAACAAATCCCATTTAATACATATGCATAGTTCATAAAAAAAACGACGTGAGAGAAAGAGAAAAAAGATAAAGCAAAGAGTCAGCAAAAGAACAGGTTCCGAAGAAATTTATTGTCCCAAATTGGACATTTGTAACAGATGATGTGAACAAGTGTTAACTTTGTTTTCAGCAGCTCTTCATGTACATTCACTAGACATCACACAGATTATGTTTTAAGGATCTGAACTGTAATAAAAAAAAGTGTCTGTGGGCTTTGGAGTGTTGTGTTCCATATGGTCGGGGAAGTGCGGAGTTATTGCGACAAGCATCTTGTGCAGCTCATTACGTGCGGCGGTGTGAGCTGCGATGGCTGCGCATCGCTATAGGGTACGTACATGACATCCCACAGTCAGCAGATAGCAACTGGAAATGAAAGATATGAAGGCACAGAGTACAGCTTCAGGGAACATGTTAGACAAAACATCTGCTGGTATCAGAAAGCTGCATTATCAGATCATTGTGGCCATGAATTTTTTATAAAGACTTTTTTTTTTTTTTTTTTTTTTTTTTTTTTTTTTTTTTTAAGCTGCAGCTTTTGAAAGTGACATTTTGTGAAAAAGTTTTTGATTGAAGTGTGATGTCAGGAGAAAGGCCAGTCTAGTTTATTGTCTGTGTAAGAGCCAGCGTTGGCAGCATGAATCAGCTCCTTTCTCCAAGCGGCTGAGCTGGCCATTCATGTACTATAAGTGCTGCTCCCCTTCTGATCTCACGGCTGATAAAACCTCGGCCCGGGTTACAGGTTGTCGCTTCAGTACCAAGAAGTTTGCAAAGTTTTTGTTGCTGTGGCGTGGCTGGGGGCTGCTGAACAGAAATGACCCAAGAGGCAGAACCTTTCTGTTGATAGGAAGGAGCACAGAATGTTTCATACGTGCAGAGCACAGAGAGGAGAGCTCAGCATCCTCAGCTCATTCCCTCGGAGCAGGACACGCGCAGCCTCCGGGTGCTCTGTCACCGTGGCGGTGCTGAGGATCAGCCGCTCTGCCAGGGACGGCCACAGTTAAAAAGTCAAAATCTTCCCCCAGGCTGTTCCTTGGAGGGGTTGCCGTGAGCTGTGGACACCGCTCTGCTCAGAGGGGCCTCCCACCTCTTTAACATTCCTGGCAGTTCGGAGGGCAGTGGGATGGCATGAAATCTATGTGCATAGTGTAATTATTTACGTTAACGGGACAGACATTTTCTATCCTTTCACCTCTCCTGACACAGCTGTGAATTTTCCTGAAGCAACAGGTACCAGTGGAAAACCTGTCTCTCTGGCTGACCTGCAGATGTTCTCTCTCTCTCCCTCTGTCTAGTCAGCTGCATCCAAAAGTGAACAGACTGTTCTGTGATGATTCACAAAGTTGCCTCAGAGAAAAGACCAAATTTACCCTGAATTTTGGGTCTTCCTTAGTCTTTTTTCTGTTTGTGTGTAACAGAGGGTGGGAGACTGGAGGGACATGTCTAAAAGCATTCTGACTCATGAAAGAATTTAGTTGTCACAGTATTTTTTTTTATGCAGTGCTGTTCATTAATATAATGGAGCTGCAGAGAAAGCCAGGGGTGGTTTGTCCCCCATCACTGGTACTGAGGGGGCCTGGAAGTGAGGGATTTTTCTGGCCTGACCTGTTGCTGAACAAGGCAATCCTCTACTGAGGGATTGGGCTGCTGAGAGGAATGGTATTCCCTGGGAATAAGGAACCCCTGCCATGGCTGGAACAGCATTTTCCCAACTGCTGCCTTGGAAAAGCAGCAAAACCCAGCAGGTGTTTGGGACATGCAGACCTAGGCTTGGCTGTGTCACTTACCCATACAGGAGCTACATCAGGAAGGTAATTCAGTGTTCTCACCATGGTATAAAAATAACCTTAATGGGTTTTTGTGATTGCTTCCTTGGGAGGAGACTTTTAGAAAATGCTAAAAGATGTATTTAATGAAAAAGAAGCAGATCAAAGACAAATAGTTTTTCCTCTTTTGTTGTTCGGTTTTTTGTTTATTTGTTTGAAAGAACCAGTTTAATTAGAGTTTGGAGGTTTATTATGAGTGGAAATTTTGATTTAAACTTGCTCATAGATGTGGAAATAAAAAGCTGAATGTGGATCTGCATGTCCCAGGGGCCTCTCTGCCAGACTGGCTTGTATCCATGAGTCCAGGTGAGAAGCTCCCAGAGCATGGGAGCTTTCCTCTGTTTGGAGGGGGATGAGGAGTAGAGCTGGCTTTACCTGAATCCCGGTCATCGAGGACATTGTTATAGCTATAGAGATGTGCATCAGAGGCTGTCACATTTTTAATGTTCTTTAGGAGTGCAAAGCTCTTTTATCAGGAACTGCTCCTGTCCTGGCTGCAGGAAGACCAAGGAAGAGCCTCTGCCAGGCTCGGACATTGCTCAGCTGGGAACTTTGCTGGGCAAGCTCATCTGCCCAGACTGGAGAGGTTTCTCTCTGTCCCAGCATCCTGGTAGGAAACCCTGTGTGTCTGGACTCAGGAGCATGGCGGTGCAGCCCCTCAAAATGAGACATCAACTAAATTTCTTCTTAACTGTTGTGAGTGCAAAGCCTCATAAATGTGGAACTGCCTGTCTGGACAGGTGCTGATTCACCTGCAAGCCAACAATTCCACATGGACTAATGGGTCCGTGCTAGGCAGAACTGTGGGTTTCATTGCAGAGCCTGACACGTGCACATAGAGTGTGCCCTCCCCTCTACACCTTCACTTTTAGTTTGGGCTCACCACATTTGAAGTATTTCCTTGGATGTTCTCCAGCTTTTCCTTATGTCTGTGAGCTCTCCCTGGTAGCAAAAATATTTCTGAGCAGGTAAGTGATAGAACAGACATGACTCCTTACACAGCATGTCTGTGTATGTGTGTGTGTATATATATATTTACAGATGTGCATATATGTTTGTAAATTTGGCAATATATAGAATAATTCTGCCCCACTTATAGATGGTTTTAATCTGGGAGCAGGCAGAGGGGGCAAGAATGTGGAAGGATATATGGACATGCAGCAGGCGTGTGGAAGGATATATGGACACACAGCTAACAAGAAGGGAAGGGAAGTGGCTGGAGGCTGAAGGGATGTAATGCCACGTTGGGTCCCCAGTGTGGCAAGCACATATGCTGCCACACAGCAAATACAAAGTGCCACCTCCAGTGACAAGTGGATTGCACCTAAGGAAAACAGCTGTGCCCAGTGCCCAAATCTAGTCAGCCTCCCAACCCTGCATGTCCCTGCTCTGATGTGGATTAAACTGGTCAGGTCTGGGAGCCTCTCCGGGCATGCCTTGCACAGCAATAATGTTTTAGTAAATCTCTGGAATATCTCTTTCACAGCTGCCTCTTTTGCATTTGCAATCTTGCATTTGTGGGGTTGTTTTATTTTGTTTTATCTTAATTTATTCTGCTGCACTCAACATGGTGGGAACACTTTGATTATCTGTGTAGATCATTGCATGGTTTAGTGCAGTTCTGTGTTACAAACCTTCCCACATAACCCTGTTATTTGTTCATAATTTTTCTATTTTGAAGAAACATCCTTTGACACCTGAGCTGGATCTGCTTTTCTTAGGCATAAATATAATTGTCCCGGGTGAAGAGCATCTCCCTGACTGGTCCCATCCCCTCTATATATATTTGAATATATAAAATATTAATAAATGATGCCAAATGTTTAATCATATCCATTTGACTCTACAAGACTCAGTATATGTAGGCTTTCCTGTTAACTGCCTCTGTGATATCTACATACTGCTGATTTGTTGTTGAGCTGGAGTTTTTAAAGCAATATAAAACTGAGGTTTGCAGTGTGATTTGAATTAATCAGGTCTGATTAGACAGAAACACATCAGGCTGCTCTGGAAATCTCTGAATCTCTCTAATTCAATTTCATGTGTTATTCAAAAAGAAATAGTTCATAGCTTAAGCAAAAGTGCTATTTATTTAACACTGTTTTTTTCAGAGTGCTAAATCTTATGGAGGGGGGCATTGTGACAATGTTCAGGGTGTAGGAAAGAAAGCATTTTGTTTTATGAAAATACAGATAATATTAGAATGGAGTCACCTGCTGGTAGGTCTCATAAATGTACATAAAAGGATGCTTCCTAATATTATTAGTTTGGATTTTTCTTCCCATCACCCTGACTGTCCATCTAGGAAGCTTTGATAGCTGGAGCCACAAAACCAGAAGACTGTATTTAGTTTAATAAGCCAATTTAAAGAGAAAGGTTGGAATCATATATGGCAGAGGACAATTATGCAAACTAAATGATTCTTCAATTAATAATGAGATACATGAAAGGCAAAGGCGCCAGGATGCTCCTGTGAGAAGAAACCTCCTGATCCCCACCACAGTGTGGAGGGACGGGAGCAGGGCAGGGGCAGCTCCCAGACAGAACCTGGAGGGGCTCTGCTGGTGGCGTCTCTTCGGGGGAAGCCTCCAGTGGAAGTTCGGCATTCCTGGACAGGCTTCCCTGGCATGCTCTCTATCTCCCAGAGCTCTCTCCGGAAGCGGCGAGTGGGGCTGGGTGAGCACCTCTCCGGCCCCACACTGAGGACGGTGCCGGGGAGGTCACAATCCCAACCCACTCTTCCCTTCCTTACCCTCGGGAGAGACGCAGCACCCCCTCCGAAGCCACCCGTTCGGCCTTCCCATGGAGCTCTGGTCCTTCTTTTCAGTGCCTGGCTGAGCCAGAGCAAGCCCTAACTTAGAGATGGTGAAGAGTCAACAGTTTGCAGCCTGAGGCAGCCGTGGGGAGAGCAGGAACGCCGGGAGAAGGGGAAGGAGCGATTATCGGGAGTGATTGTTCGGGAGGGCAATAGTAGGAGGTGCTGTAAGTGACAGTGATTCACTGTGGGACGCAAATCACTTAAAGCAAAGCCATTAGGATCAATTTAAAATACCAAAGAGGGAGGCTAAAGTGACAACAGCATATTTTAATTGAAATCACAAATATCATTCTGCTTTAAAAGACCAGGCAGAGTTACTTTACCTGAACACAGGAAAAGCTTTTCCTTTTTTAATAAAAAAACCAAAGCAAAGATCAAATTGGAACTATGTTGTTTTTTTTTTTTCAAAAAGCTCTTAAATCCCATCTATATATATACTTATATTTTAGCATTCTCTTTTCTTTTGACTTGATGGTCATATTATAAATGGAATTAACTACATTACTAATGCTTTTAATTCGATTTTAATAGAGCCTAGGGCTGAAGCATGGAATAAGCACATGTCCCGTTAAAAAAAAAAAAAAAAAAACAGAGTTACGGGGACAATAAATAGCATGTCCAGATAAACACTTTTATCCGTATCTTTGTTTTCTTTATTGAGCTGAGTAGCCTGTGTGCAGAGACTGGGGTTTTTAAAAGACATTTTTCCAAAGCTGAAGCCCACATGATGAGATTGTTCCTGGTTTTGGCAGCAGCAATGTGAACTTGGTAAAAGAGCCTGGCACGGGAATCCACCGAGTCCTGACATATCCCATTTGCCCCAAACTCTTTGATTTCTGCTCACAGAATCTGACATGTGTGGGCATTTACCTTGCTCTTTTAAATAAGCTTATTTTAGAAGACCTCTGCAGAATGCTGTGTGTTTGGCCTCGATGTAAGCTGTTAGGGAAATGTAGTACAAACACAGAAGTTGTATATTTTGAATGCCAGAGATGTTAAGCAGCAGAGCAGTTGGTAAAAGCTGTACTCCTGACTGCTTTTTGTGCTCTCAACACGTGTCCTGAAAGAAAAGAAAAAATATTTATCCTGTTTTTGTGTGAAGGTTGTTATTAATTTATTTTTAGAAGGAAGTTCAGGACCAGACTGCTTTTTCAGTCCTACATATTCCAACTTGGGCTCTCAGACACTCAGTGGAGCAAAAGCAGCTTTTTGCAAAAGTGACTGTTGGGGATGTTCTGGGTCAGTATCTCACTGTCCTGTAGAATCACCCCTAGAAATGTCTCTGCAGAGAGCTGCTCAGGTACAGGAGTGACTTTTCCTTATGGAGCAGCACTCTCACCCTGTGTTTCAGGGAGGTCTTTAACCTTCACTGTGGAGATCTGGTTTTCATTCATTACAGGGGAGCAGCTGGGGTGGAAGTTCAGTCCAAGGGCTGCAATCCTGCCAATGCCAGCAAGGAAACAACTCACTGGGCCCCAATATGGCAACACACATGGGAGAGGGATTGGAAGTGCCTTTAAGAAACAGGTACAGAGAATGTCCCTCATTCAGCCTCTCTCTGCTCAAGCCACTGGAAAGCTACCAACCTCAGAAACAGCAAAAGCAGAAGACAACTTGGAAACACCTGGGATGTTCATGTGGTGCCCACACTCCTGTACCCTTGCCTTTGGCTTTGAGCTTTGGAGTCTGGAAATTCGATTCGCTGGACAATATGTTCCCAGAAAGGGTTGCTGAGTCTTGCCTTACCCGAGGAAGTGGCAGTAATATTCTGCAAAAAGGAAAGCAGGTATCCAGTCACCAAAATAAATGTAAATTTCAATTTGTGGCCACGTGCAGTTCTTCAAGACAAAACCTGGCTCAGTGTGGAGCAAGGAAAGGCAGCTGAGCTGTGCCAGGACATGGATAACCCTGTTCCACGGCTCTGAGCACTCGGCTCAGTTGGCTTCCCAAGCCCCCAGAATGGACATGGAGACCCATCTCTGACACTGGGGTGAAAGGCTGTGAGTGTTTCAGAGAGCATTTCCTTGGCTAAAGGACTCCAGAGTGGACTTCCTCTTCTCTCTGCAAAGCCTCCTCCCTGATTCAGCTGCGGCACAGGGAAGCCCTCCTGGCCCATGAATAATTCATCTCCAGCGTGTGCACAGGGTTCAGGGTTCGGAGCCTGACCCAGGCAGTTTTTTAGGGAAATAAGTGAACATCCTGCCACTGGTGCCAGTGCTGGTGGCTGCTCCATGGAGGATGGGCTGGAGCGGTGCCATCAGTCAGCGGGAGGGATGGCAGAGCTGCTGCCCCTCCTGCAAAGGGGGCTGCCTGAAATTCCCTTAACCGTCACTCACAGGCTCATTTTGCCAGGGAAGTGGCTTTTATTTGTTCTGAGTTCTTCATACAGAACAAAACCTAAATAATGTAACATATTCTGGGCTCTGGGCAGATAAAAATTGAAAGGGCTGGGTGTTTGTGCAAGTGGAATGATAGTGACAAGCACCACATGGGGTCCCCAAGGATGGTGTCGGGGGACTCGATCCCCATAAAATGATGAAAGACTCTGATGTAATGGTGTTCTGTGAAACAGTTTGAACATAAATGCTACTTTCTGTCCCATTAGCAAATGATTGCCATTGTACCAGCATTTTTAATTTTTTTGATACGTGTTTTGAGCACACTGAGACCAAAACCTTGCATTGTGATAGTGCTGCAGAAAGATTTAAAGGTTGTGATGGACTAAAAATTGAAATGCAAATCACACTTTTCCACAACCTCCTGCTGAGGCCCAAATTTTTATAGATCAGGTCATGCAATCCTGATGAAGAATCAGCGATCTGCCTTTCCTGGGATTCACAAATTAGTTGCAGTCCAAGGTATCTTTTCCTACAAAAGAACTAACTTACCAAGTGAAAGTTTGTCACTGAAGACAGTCCCCTGATCTTATATTAATTTTTCCAGCTGCAGTGCCACTAAGGATCCTTTCCCAGACAATGCAAACACACACATCACAGCTCCCCTCTCTGCAACATGCTCTCACTGCATATAAACACACTGTATATACTGATCCTCTCGCTTTTTTTCTTCCTCAGCGTGCAGGTGGTAAAACACTGACTGCCATGAACTTAATCAGGAAAAAAAAAAAAGAAAAAAAAAAAAAAAAAAAAAAAAAAAAAAAAAAAAAAAAAGAGGAAAAAGCTGTGGTTTGGAAGCAGCTGGCTGGCATACTGCAGGCTGGGAATGTGTCTGCCAAATCTACCACAAGGAGAGTGGGGCATAAAGGCATTTGTGGAGCATTCTGTTTGCTAATTGCTCATGGAATTTCAGGTAAGGAACATCCAATGTGATTTGTTATAATAAAGAGTGGCCTGGGTTTTGCTTTCCAGGGTGACTTTTTTCCATCATTATTATTTTTATTTTTATTGCTATCATTACAAATGCCCAGCTCTCTCTGGCTGGGAGCACAGTTCACAGAGGGGCTGTGGGGCAGCACAGGGCATTTTTAGCCATGCACATGCCAGGCAGTACCAGCACATATCTCCAGGCCCTGCTGCATCCCAGGGCAGGATCTGTTCCTGGCTATGAGAGGACAGATCCCTCTCAATGTTTCACCTCTCCAAACACAAGAATCTGCTGGGGGTTCCCAAGTGCTGCTTATGGGCTCAGTTTTGTAACAGTTTTGAACTGGTTCTCTGCCCTGAACCACTGAGGATTCCCAGGAAGCGTTCTGGTCACTCCTTTCCCTTCCAGCTATTTAGAGGTTCCTTCTACACAAAAATGTGCTGGAAATTACCACCAGCAGTGCATCTCTGGTTTGCATCTGGTTGCCATCCTGCAACTTCAACTAGTCCTACAACTTACGGCTAATTAACTCCCAGCTAATGGTGATCCCTGCCAGTGATGCAGCATTCTAGAGTCCGTGGGCATTAACGAGAATTAGCATTTGTTGAGGGCTATGGTGGGAACTGCCTGTCTGCAGCATTTCAGGGATCCCTGTTGCTGGAATGTTTGATTGCCTCCTCCAGTAATTAGCACTGACACTGAACAAGTTTTTCAGAGGTCTCACTTGGCTGTGCAGAGACCAAAGACACACTGAGCTCTGTCTGTGGTGAGCAGATGCCAATAATAATGTATTCCCCAATAATAATGTATTTCCCTGCTTCTCTCCACTCCCCTGGAGCAGATAAGAGTGCCAAGGGGTGGAGTCAGTGGCTGTCCCCTGCTGCACTTTTCCCTGCTTTGTTGTCCTGCATGAAATGCTCTTGCACTACTTTTTTAATGTGTAGAGAACAATTTAAACATTTTAACTTAAAGTCAATTGCCTCCTTGGTTTGGGAATATGATGGTAGTTAAAATGCTACAGGAATTTGGCACACCAGCAGTAACTCTGGTGGGGCCTTCCATGCCTGTTTAAAAGAGGGTGCATAATCAGAATTAAAGCACAGGGAATACAGAGAAATACAGTCCCTAGTAACCTTGAGGGGTAGATGAGCACATGGCTGGTGCTTCTTTAGGAACATCAATTGCCTGTTTGGAAAAAGAGGTGCTGGAGAATGTCGCTGTCTCCCTGCTCAGCTTCCCAAATCCGCTCTGCAGGGAGAGGCATGCACTGCACATCCCGCCTGTGGCTCTGGCCTGGCCTGGCGCTGCAAGGAAATTTTCCATGTGCTACTGTGGAGAGGAAGCTGCTCTCGCCCTCACCCTGAGGAAGATGAGCTATAGGAATATACAAGGGGCTTTTTTTACAGCTCGGGGCCCAGGAGGGGAAGCAGTGGTCATGAGCAGAGGCTGGAACTTGGCTTGTTAAGTAAATCTCAGGCTGTAGCTGGTTTTAATTTATTTTTTGTTTTATGTACAGGAGACTAGGCCTTGCAGGCCTGGCTAATATCAAAGCCTGAGGTTTTGAAGATTTTTAATCAAGGTCCACTTTGGGGGGGTTCTGCTTTTGGGGCTTGTGGACATGTAGGATTTTTTTGTCATGTTTTTAATTTTTTCTTGCTGCAGTGTCTGGATTCCTTTAGTTCAACTTTTCCATTCTTCAGACTTGAGCCAAGTGAGCCATTTCAAATAACCCAGCACTTTCCAGAGATTTTGTTGTTGTTGTTGTTGTTTGGGTTTTTTTTGGTTTAGGATATTTCTTTTTTTTTCTGAAGCAGACTTGCAGTCCAGTTTCTCTGAAAATCACAGACGGCACTGCAATCCTACCCCATTGCCTCTCAATAATTTGGCATTCTTTGCACTGTCTGAATAGTTTATTGTTCATCAAATCTGTATGCAAATAATTTTATATATTTTTTTGTTTGTTTTGTCCCTCTGCTGGCAGGAAAAGTAAATCCCAAAGTATTTCAGCAGGTGCTATTAATATGCAAATAATGGAGAATACACTGGGTCTAATAGACCTCCCAACTACATGGGAGGTGTCGCTGTTGGAGCAAATTAGCTTTCTGTAATTTGCATGCTTTTCACAGCCTCCTGGGATTATATTTTAGATCAGAGACAATAAAAGCATATGCTGTTAGTTTTAAATGTAACTAATTTTAGACTTTGAAACCATTTTAACCTAACTTCTTAAACAGTTATTTGCACAGAAACTTTCCACAGAGCTTGTAATTTGCACAGCCTTTCTGTTCTCCCATCAACTGCTCCATCTCTTTCCAGGTTGAAAGAGAAGAAGGGAATTTACCAGGTGGCTGCATCTTGAAAAACAGGTATTTCCCAAAAAATCCAGATAGTCCTAGCCTGGTTCTGAGTCTGCATTAATGTCCTGATGGGGTCTAGATTGAGCTTTTTATATCAAACTTCTTCCTTCCCATTTGGCTTCTCTGTATGGTGTAAATCCATCCCAGAAGGATGCTGTGGCCCCTGCTGGCTGCACATGGAGGGAAGAGGCTGCTTGTACCATCAGAAAATCTTCTTTGCTCATCCAGCAAAGCAGAATCCTTGAGCTGATGTGGCACTAATGCCCAGTGTGGCTGTGCTTGGTGAGAGCCTATTGGGAAACTCTGTTTGGAACAAATGGGAAGAAAAGCAGGGGTTTCACAGCAGGCTCAGTCTGTAGAGTTACACAGTACTGACTTGTACTGGCACATTATCAATGGCACTTTCCAATTGACAGCAGAAATTCCACTGTTGATGCCTGTGCTTTGGGACAATGGGAATGATGGGGCCTATGGAGCTGTCTGTGTTCCAGGCGCTGCCATGGCTGCTTCGTGCTGGACTGGCCAGGTGGGTGACACAGGGCATCCACCCAGCCCTGCCTCTTGTCCCCATTCTGCCCTTGTGGAGCTGGTAGGACCCAATTTCTGCTGCATGGAAGGAGTGCAGTGAGGGCTGTGAGAGGAGCTGCAGACAGAGCTGTCAGTCTGGGGAAGGTGCAGAGGCAGGTGTTTTGTCCCAGTGCCCAAGGTGAGATTTGGGAATTCCCTGTGGCACAGCTGCTCCATTGCTCGTAGATCTCAGTGCAGTGTCCAGATCACTGGGGCTTGTGGGGTGGTGGCCATCCTTTATTTCAGGGGGGACAGAGTCCAGGGGTAGGATCAGACATGTGGAGGAGATGGCAGCCAGGTGGAGATCAAGGTAACATTATCTGATTTATTTCATCCATGGGAAAGGTGGGTGTGGCATGAAAGAGTGAGCCTTAGAGGGGTCCTTTGAGACAAGAAACTCTTGAGATGCAACTTTGGCCCTACAGCAATGTGTGGTGAGACTTATGAATTTCTGGGGCTACAACTTTGCCGTCAATGTTTTATAGGTGTGTTTCACACAGACAATGAATAGAAGCAGTTTGTTTCCTAAGGAGTGCTCTTAAAGCTGGAAAATACTGGGTGCTATTTTTTTTCTCTCATCTCACACTAAATGTTTTCTAGCATTAATACCACTGACATCCCACTTCTGCTGCTTTTTATTAATGGGATGTGGCTTGCCAGTTATAAGCCACTGGAGTTGGAAGCAATTGCTTTATTTAAAAATGAAAACAAAAAGAAAAAAAAAAAAGGCTCTGATTACTCAGGTGTCAACAGAAAAAAACTGTGATGTTGTGCCAGATGGCTGCATTTGTGAAGCAGAGTGTAGTCAGAAGGAAAGTGGAAGGAGACAAGGCACGTGTACATCAGGAGTGTGAAAACATGACCAAAATACCTTCAGCCTTGTTTCACCAACACTGGATTAGGAGGCAACTGTGGTGAGATGCAAGCAAAGAAAAGCAGAAGGGGACACTGTTTGGAAAATAAAAATGTCTTTCACAAAAGCTTTGAATTAACAAAAATCAGGAGGTTTTGCATTAAATGGGCCAGTGCCTCGGAGCACTACGCCAAGTGCCACTGCGAAGTGCCACACATGACAGAGTAAAGCGGTGATGGCAGCAGGTTGTGTCGGGCCCAGGGTGCGCTGGAGCAGGATGTGCTGCTGCCAGGCATCGCCGAGTGCCTGCTGTGCCTGGGGACTCCAATGCTGCCCAGCGCTGGCCATGGCTGCACGGGCCCAGGAAGGGTTTCCCAGGGATGTGGGAGCTGTGCTGGATCCTCCCTCTGCCCGTGACTACAGGTGGCACCCAGGAACCCTCGTGGTGGGGTCTGGGTTATGTGCACCCCAAAGTGGGCACTTGTGACACCAGCACTGGCTGGTTTGTGCCTCAGGCTATTTGGACTCATTCCCCAACAGCAGAAGCTTCATTCAACTTCTGCTGCCAGGCCAAGGTCCATGCCAAGCTTGTAAAAGCCGAGCCCTTGGCAGGCCTGTGGGCAGGGGCTTTGTTACCCTTTTATATCCTGAAATATAGCCTGGGCACTTTCAACTTTGCTTCCATGCTGACGCTTTTGGCTGTCACACAGGGAAAAGTTTAGAATAGTTTGATCTCAGATCACAAATAAATTTTTTTTTTTTCCATGGCTGGCTCTGCCCAGACTGCTTTGGAGTTCTACCCTCTCTTCTCCTCTGTGGCGTCTCAGGTGAAGAGGAAGCTTTGACATGGGCAGAGAGGGGCCACTCTGAAGGATGTGGCCTCTTGTCTCTTAGCCTTGGTTATATCTTAGTTTACAAACTTGGTGGTGCTTGGGTTTTGTGACAAGAGTCTGAAATCCTGGTGTTAGGCTGCATTTGATTAAAACATGGCCAGGAAAATCTGTGGTGATTTTCACCCAAACCATTTCCACACATCTGTCTCACCTGCCCAACCCCTTTTTACAGGTACTTTCTAGCAATGAACTTCATCCAAAGATACTGAAGGTAGGTTATGATTCCAACAACAGGCACAGAGAAAGTGGCAGGAACATGGAACTTCCTCTGATCCCTGGTCTGGTACAACTAAAGCTTGAATGTGAGTTTCATTCTTTTATTTTTATAAAATCTGAATTTCTACACTGACATTGAATCAGAAGTTTATTCTCCAACCAGGAAGATGTTTTGTTGGTTCTTTTTTTTTTTTTTTTTTTTTTTTTTTGGTTTTGTTTTGTTTTTGGTTTTTTTTTTGGTTTTTTTTTTGTTTTGTTTTGTTTTTGTTTTTGGGCTTTTTTGGGGTTTTTTTGTTTGTTTGTTTGTTTGGGGTTTTTTTGGGGTTTTTTTTTGTTTTTTTTTGTTTTTTTGCTACAAACTGCATTGTCTTATTTGGGGAGTATGTTCACAGTTGAGAAAGAATTGCCTTTATTAACAAATCAAAAGCTTGTGCTGTCAAAACTGAAATCGTTCTACCTTTTTATGTGCAAATTAGAGCTTCTGTCAAACCTTCAGCCATGGTGCATTCAGTTTGTGGAAATATAAAAATATCTGGCTTAATATTCAAATATTCTGCATGAGGAAGGAAATATTTGAAGTGATGCATTGCAGTCAAGATTTTCGAAAAATTAGATTTGAAAGAAATAAAGTAGTGCTTTAACAGAATTTATTTTCCCTATTTTTGCCAGAGTTCAGAGCAGTCCTTAGAAGTGTGTTGAAGTTTTACAGGTGTCTGAATATCTGGTTGGATCATGGCCTTTGGGAGTGAACCAAGCTAAATCTAAGTGTGTCCAGGGCAGGGGAGCTACATCCGCTGGATTTTTCCTTAGGAAAGGGTCACAAGATGTTTATTTTTTTAATTAATGGCAAAGGTACTGAGAAACTTTTCAGTCAATTCATTAAAGTTGGCATTAAGCAAAAAAAAAAAAAAAACAAAAAAACAAAACAAAACAAAAAAAAAAAAAAACCAAAAAAAAAAAAAAAACCACCAAAAAAAACCCCAACTATTGGTTCCAGCATAGTAACTTGGTTCCAGCATAGTAACACCTTACATGTGTAACATAGTAAGGTATTTGTAGAGAGGGTAAAATTCTGATTATCTGAAGCTGGGCCCTGGTTCTATATTTAGGTTTCCAAATAAAGAGCTGTGTGCCCATCAAGGTGAGACACTGATGGACTGAACCTCCATCTCATTATTTCCAAGGCCTGAACCAGGAACTTTTGCTCTTCTGCAGTGCTGAGAGGAGAGGAAGTGGCTGTTCCTTGAGGAGCAGCTTCAGTCCCTGAAGTGCCAGTGCCATTATCCCACAGAAAAGGCCACTGGAGCAGTGCATTAGTGATGCCTGTGGTCAGGCTGGGATGTGCCCATGGAACCCTGGTGCAGGTGCTGTTTCCAGCCACCTGGCTCCAGCAGAAGAGCCTTTCCCGCCACACCAGTAGGGTTACAACCACCCACTTCTGTGCAGAAGGTGCAGAAAATGTCCCATGAATTGCTGTCAACGGTCAGAAGCTCCTTTTGGGGGTGAATTATTGTCTGCAGGCATCCAGAGCACTTGGTCCCCTACAACTTTAATGCTAATGTTGTCAGCAATGCAGAATTCCAGCAACCAGGGTTTTTACATTTAGTTCTTCTGGCTCATCTCTCCAAGGGGGCTCCTGCAGGCTGAATGTGCAGTGCACTGCATGTGAAGGTGTTTATTAGTCCATTATCCATAATTAATGGCAAGGCAGCTACTGAGGCTGTGGACTGTTCCAGGCAAAGCCTACCTGTTCTCTTTTCATACCCATGCCCCAGCATTAATTATATCATGTTCATATTCATCCTCTCACCATCAGAGACCAACAAAGTGGTTTGGGTTGGGATCTCCTCTTTCAGGCCATAAACATATGATCCAGCCACCCCATAAAGTACATTTCCTCCAGCCTTCCATGGATTCTCAGGCATAGCTGCGGCATGCAGCGGGGTTTGAGTCTGGTCCCTGCAGCTGGAGAAATCCTGCCCAGCACAGCTCTAAGGCACCGTGTGAAACAGGTGCTGGTGCTTCACTGGTGAGTTTTGCCTCTGCTGCAGTCTCAACTTCCATTTCTAAAATAGTGGATACTGTGCTGTCCCCCTGCTTCCATGCAGGGATTCAGGGACAAAGCTCTCTGAATGCCACAGTTTGCTGTGGTGGGAGGTGCAGGATGGAGGTGAGGGCACTGGGAGGCCGGGCACCACCCTGGCAACTCCTCCCCTGCCAGGAGTGCTGCAGCCTCGTGCACTTGATCCTTTAATTGGCCCATGTGCAGGCTGGACAGCTCTCTCTTTATTATTGTTATTATTATGCAATCACACACTACTTACCTTCAGAATGTGCTGGAGATGCACTATTTATACAGAAACCATGTACACCGAGACCCATTTTTCTCCATGGTGATTGCAGATAATGTGGAAAGCTCTGCTTTGCTTCATTAGTAGAGCAAAAGACATAGTCAGGATTATTTGGTATTATTTACAGCACTTCAAAATGCATATATTTTCATAATACTCTAAATCTACCACTTGGGCTGGTGACTCAAGCTTTGCTGTAGTGCTGTCATCTTAAAATTGGGATAGTGCCATTTTTTCACTGGAACGGGACAACCTGGAAGCTCATTAAGTGTGGGATTTGTGGTGAGTGACCATTGTGCAGTGTTTGTAAAACTGTTCAGAGCTCTGGAGGATCCCTGGCACCTCCAGAGCCCTCAGAGTGAAGGGGAACCAACAAGCTGATTGTATTTCATACAATCGTAGAATGGTTTGGGCTGGATGGGAGCCTTGACAATCATCCAGTTCCAATCGCAAAAAAGGCACAACTCAGGTGAAAAAAAAATTGAAGGAATTTTGTTTCTTTGGTTGAAAAATAGAACCACTGAGATAATTTTAATGAGTTCGTTTTGTTTAGGAGAAAAGTATCCTTTAGTATTTCTTTTGGATAAAATTTTGTGCTGCATATACTCGGTATTGTTTTCTGACAAGGTGAGTAAGCAAAACTCCTCAGATTAGCATTTTTTATTTCATATCCTTTCCTTTCTTGCCTTATCAGGACCGTCCTTGGGCTGCACTGGCCTGGGCATGACTTCATCTAGGCCAGTGCTGGATGAGCCTCCAGATTCTTGCCACTTACATTCACACAAACATCCAGCTCCATCCTGTGAAAATCTCTGAGTTTAAGCCCAGCTTTAAAGACAGAGTTTCAAAAACTCTTTCTAACCAATGGTAACCTTTGGCAAATCCTTATCATTCCCAAGTGTGGGTACAGATTTTTTTGTAAAAATGCAGATGGCAATTTATGACAGCCATTTACAATTTTTTCACCCAACCATCATGTGCACATAGACCTCACCACCCTCACAGCAAGCCTTGTCCACTGGAGACAGGATTTAAAATATCACTGCTAAAGTGATTAAACTTACCTTACGCTCCTGAGACCACCATGTGGGGGTTTATCCTTTTCTCCTTTCACTACTCATCTCGCTGGGACTTTGCTGGATACTGTGGAGTATTTGCCCACCTCTGGAAATCAGCTGTATAATTTACATGCCAAACTTCAGTTGCTTGGTTTTAGCACCATGAATTAAAATGTTCCAATTGTCACCTGAAAATCTTCCTCAGCCCATCCTGGGAAAAGACAATGTGGTCAGACAAGCTTTTCACTCAGTTCCCAGCTTCTCCCACCTCTAAACCTGAGGTCACCCATGTACCTGATTTCCCAACTCAATCCATCTAATCAATTACATATTTTTAAGTAATTGTCTGAAAAAACTGACAGAAATTATGAGGATCATTACCACTGAGAAGCTGCCTTCACTGCTGCCATTCCTCCACATATGTATTTGCTTCTCTGTCTTAACATCTGAAATGTCTGGGAAAAAATTTAAACATGGCAAATGACCACATTTAATGCAGGAGCTTTCACACCTCTGTGCTCTGTATTTATAGCTCTGTCATGTTTCTTTCTTGTACTGACCTGGAGAAGAGGGTTTTTTTTTCTTATCTGATGAAAAGGTTGTCTGTCGTGATGTGGTTATTGCAGCACAAAATATTGCCTAAAACTTGACCCTGAACAAATTTTGTACAATGACAGTTTACCCCAGAATTCCAAAGGAGGTGAAAATCTCCTCATGCTCTCCAAAGAGGGAAGCTGCTTGGGGTAAATAAAACTGGGGTGCATCTCAAAATCCATCACAAAGCCTCAATTTTAAATGCAGTCTCTGATCCTGGCTGAAGCCACTCTGCTCCTAGTGTTACTCCACTGTGCTTGCAGTTTAACGTGGATTAACATGGATTTTCATTGGTGGGCGAGTCAGAAATTTAAGAATTACATGTAATACTCATTGTGTGTGGCTTGAAAAACATTCAAGGTACTAGTAGCCTTATCAAATGACAATTGTTCAATGAGTGTTGCCAACCAAAAAGAGTAATTTCTAATGAATTAGGACCTTCACAAATTTCCCATCCCTTTCCATTCACGTTGTCCATGAACAGACTGATTTTTCTTTTTTCTTTTTTTTTTTTTTCTTTCCCCATTAGACATAATTATTCCCAAAGCCTTTTGTGAAGGGAGGATAACTTTTCCTGCCTCTGAGACATGGTACTTGTGAAGCAGACAAGAGGTGCTGTGCTCACAGACTGCTTACATGGGGCTGGTTCTTTTCCCTGATTGAGTGGATGTGACTTAGGGAAGTTTCTCCATTTAAGTTAGTTGTGTTATTTGTTCAGAACTTCCCTCTGCAAATATATTAAGTGTTCTGGTTAATTCACTGTTAGAATGGCTGGACGTAGCAAATGCAACCCCTGGCCCGCTGAAATGCACAGGAAGTATTTCATATGGCAGTGCAGGACTTTATCCTTCCAAAATGCAGAATCCTTAGTTAAGGGCTCAACTATAAAATATTTATTCACTCTGCTGAGTCCCTCATCTGCCACTGCTCATGGGCCCTTTATGAGCAGTTACCTGAACTCCTCCCCACCACTGTAAACAGGAACCTTCACTCTGGTAACTTTTTAAGAGTGGTAGTAAAAAAAAAAAAAAAATGAACGTAAAGAGCTGCTGTCCAAGTCCTTTTAAAAAGTCGAGTGCGTGAGGCAGCCCCTGGCCAAAGGGAGGGCAGGGTGGTTGGTTTTTCAGTGAGACACAAAGCCAAAAGGGCTCTGTTTTCACATGCTAATGAAGCCCAAGGTGACAGGAATTTGGCAGAGCCTGATCCCAGCAGCTGCGGGCCAGGATGGAACTGGCCACGGCATTACATTGAAGCATCACTGAACACAAAACTACAGCCTGCTCCTAGAACTTAATCAGAAATTATTCCAGTGCCAAATGCCCTCACCATAGCCCAGGTTTTTGGCAAAGTGTTTTTCAGATTAAGCGATAAATATTTTGGTAATTTAAGAGACCAGTGTCCAGACCCTGGATCGTTTGCTTTCTCTCCAGAAATACTTTGGAGGTGCTCAGTGCCCAGTGAGCTTCCAGGGTGAATTGTCAGTAAAGGGTACACTCACCCAGAGGAGATGCATTTCAGAGCACTTGTGCTGTGCATCATTAGGGATCATCTTCAAACTTTACCAGTGCTTCAGAAAAGAAAAATAAAAAAAAAGATCAGAACAAATTATAAATTTTTAAAGCAAATTTTTGAAGTTCAGCTCTTGTGCACCAACCTCATCCCCCTGAGGCACAAACACAATTGCCCCACATCCAAGCCAGTGGGGCTGCTCTGAATCCCAGTTTGGGGATGCTCTGACCATTCAGGTGCCACTGGAGTGATGGCTCTGTCCCAGGAGTGCCACTCGCTGCACTGGGCACAGGAAGATGTGTCCACAAGCAGCTCCTGCAAAGTAAAACCAAACAGAAAGACCAACCTCTGCCAGACCAGGTGATTAAATTACCTTCAGGTGATGCATGGCTGTTCTTTGCCACTTCTTTCTAGACAGGAATTCAGCTCTGCATTTTAACAGAAAACATTGGAAATAAAATATTTTCAGGTGAGGGGAGAAATTTCAAGTTCCTTAACATTATTGTGAAATCAATAAGTAAACAAACACAGGGCGTGCTATTCCATCACCTCCCTTTCCTTTTTTTCCCCCCAGAAAGCCATTTCCAGCTGGATTTTCCCCAAGATGTTAATACTGTGCTGCGTTTAATGCTGACTGAAGCAAGGTAGCAAGCAGTTATTGCAGGCCTGACATGCCTGTTCTGCCAGGGAACAACGTGAGCTTTCAACTCAGAAAACAAGGTGAACTTTGTTGGTCATCAATCTGCTTTTGCCTGCCTTGGCCAGGTATGTGCTCACAATGAGGAGGACTTTAATTCCAGATCAGTTTATTTGTACTTTCCTTAGTCAAGGCCTGAGAGGTAAGGGTGGAAAGTGTTCAACCCCAAGGTTTTGGCGGTTTTTTTCTGGAAAACAAGTTCTTCTTTTGAAGAACTTTTGAACTTTTGAACTTTTGAAGAACTGGTCTGAAGTTTGTAGTCATAGCTTTGTAGGCAGTTTGCTCACAGAGCTGATGTTCCTGATTGTGAAATCAGAAGCTGAAACATTTTAAACAGAGCCAGGCAAAGGCAATATTTCCATTTTCAACTTCCTAGAGTGCACTTGCAAAGGACAACCACTTTTTAGTTGTTCCTCTTCAGCATGAATTCCTGTTCCATCTCCTTAATTCCTCAGTTCTAGTCCTCAGATCAGAGGCAGGAATACAGCTCTGTGTCTCTGTAATGTGACAAAGAACCAGCACTGAAAATGGGCTTTAAATGGTGCCACTATGTTGATTTAGTTGGATTTTGCCTGAGAAATAATATGCAAATTTAAGCATTACTCACAAGGATGTGCACCATACTTAAAAATATACCTTTAATGCTCAGGGTCCAGACATTCCTGTTTTCTGTTTCAAATATTTCATTAGCTCTATTTCCCCTTGGTTTTCTTTCTTTAAGCCTGATGCTGCTCCTAGACTGTGTGTACTTGTATTTGTGTGCATGTGTAGGCCCATGATTGTTTCTACTGCTAAAGCTGGCAACGTAGCTACTGTTTTCCAAGCTCAGTTACTATTTTGGCAAACCATGGTACTTGGGGATATGAAAACTGCTCAACCGCCGTAAGGAAAAAAATTCCATAGGTTTTTGTTTCCATACTTTCCAGTTTTCCACTCATCAGTTGCAGGCTCGTGTTGAAAAATGTCTTTCAGTGTCAGAACTTCTAAAGAGCAAACCCCAGCGGTGGGGAGCAAGTTCACTCTCTCTGAGCAGGACTGGCTGCTATAAGGGAATAAATAACACAAGCAGATGAATATTAATTAATACCAAAGCACACCTACCCTCTGAATTGCTTTCTCTGTTCACATTCTTGCCATTTGAGCAGCAGGGCAGCACCAGTTCTCCTCACATATTGCAGCCCAAGAAAACAGCTCCAAAGGGCCAAAAGAAGCAAATAAAATGTATTCGTTATTACGGCTGACCTTAGGCAGGCAGTATATGGAGCTGCGGGAATCATTCACAGAATCTCTGATTATAAGTATGGTGATAACTGGTAAGACTGTGCTGAACTACTGTGAAACAATTCAGGTAGTCAGCAAACAGGGCTAATTGCTAGTTTGGGGGAGATTATGGGTAATTTACTGCCCACTGAGGGCTTCTACCTAAAAATAAGCTTTTTTTTTTTTTTTCCTCCCTTTGGACAGCACTTGCATGTTAATGTAGAATTCCTGATGCAATTACATGTGAAGAGGACATTCAGATGCACTTCCATAAATGCTCTTCTGCTTCTCAATTACATTAACTGTCTTTGTAGATCCTTTGATAGAAACCATATTCTTCACTTTTCTTTAAATAGTGAACAGGCACTGAGCTAGACTTTGCTGTTATCCAAGATGTCCCGATCAAAGGGCTGAGGATAACACAATAAACACAAGGAAAGAAACTCCTGGTGGTTTCCAACACAAACTAACGGGGAAGTGTCAAGCGAGCAGCTACTGACAATTCCAGCCCCAAAACCAAATGTTTGTATGTGAAACTCCACCTTTGAGGAGGAAGAACAAACACCCACAGAGTGTTTTGGCTATAATTACTTCATTTAAGGGGAAAAAGAAAAAAGTGCTGGATTCAGTTTGCTAAAGTCAAGACATTAATATTTTTGGCATGTAAAAATGTAAACCAAATGTTTAAATGAAATGTCATCCCCTGGGTTCACATTTGCCCACTGAACTATGGTGCACACCCTCCACAGACCTTCATACAATACACATTTTTCAGTTCATTGAAGAAGGCCCCCACTGCTTCTCAAGGAAAACTAACTTGCAGAAGCAAAATAAATACTGGCATGGCACTGCAGCAGCGGAACCTCGGAGCACAGATGTGCAGCACTGCCGGCTTTTCCATCAGATAAGGAGCATCCAGACATAATCACTCCAGTGTCTGGGACACGGCACACACTGCGGCGCTGCCCAAGTATGGCCTGACAGACACATGCAGGGGGTGCTCGGGCTGGGAGGCAAGGAGCTGACAGCACTGCAGAGCCGGCCTGTTATGTCTATAGCCAAATGTTTGTGTAATTTAGCCTGGGCTTTGAAATAGCCTCAGAAATCAGGGCACAAATGAAGCTTTGTGAGGAGCTGTCAGGGATGTACCTGCTGCATGGGGACCTTGGCCAGAGGAGGGGTAGCCTGGGGCTGTCACACTGGGAAGCTTCCATCATCCCCCATCCAACCAGTGGGGCTGCTACAGGGCTGCTCCTGGAGAAAAACTTTATTTTACATATATATATATATATATATATATATATATATATATATATATATATGTATATGTATATGTATGTATGTATGTATATATGTATATGTACATGTACATGTGAAGGCCAGCAAGATAATTAGAGGGGAGCAGCACCCCTGTGAGGAAAGGCTGAGAGAATTGGGGTTGTCCAGCCTGGAAAAGAGAAGGCTTTGGAATCACCTAATTGCAGCCTTCCAGCGCCTGAAGGGAGCCTGCAATGTAACATGGACAAAGACAATTTCCAAGGGCCTGGTGTGACAGGACAAGGGGGAATGGCTTCAAATGGAGAGGAGGTTTAAATTGGCTATTAGGAGAAAAAAATCTTCTCTGTGAGGATGGGGAGGCCCTGGCACAGGATGCCCAGAGCAGCTGTGGCTGCCCCTGGATCCCTGGAAGTGTCCAAGACCAGGTTGGATGGGGCTTGGAGCAACCTGGGACAATGGAAGGTGTCCCTGCCCATGGCAGGGGGTGGAAACTTGAGATGAATTTTAAGGTCCCTTGTGGATATTCTCAGCTCAGTCAGAGAGAAAGAGAAAGGTTTTCTAACCAGGCAAGAGCCTGGGAAGCAGTTGGGAAAGAATGTAAATAATTCTCTAATCTGTCTTGTTGTTCACATTGTTTATAGATATGCTCTGCCACTGTGCGTCATTCACTGCACACCAATGGTGTGAGATGTTTTCACTCTAAGACCAATGAAATTAGTCCGCACAATGTTCTCTATATATAGAGCAGTGCATTTGAAATAAATCGGAGTTCATTCTCTTTGCCTTCTAATCTGGAGTTCTCTGTTCCTGTCCTGCTCAACGGGGACAGTTCCTTCCAACCCAAACCAGTCTGTGATTCTGTGATATAAATGTGTATTTATATCTACATACACACACACACACACAGAAATTCATACAGATACAGAGACACACACACACACATATATTATATGTATTTGGCCTTATATTTAATTGTGGGCCCTGGCCCTAACTGCACTGTGGCATGCAAAGGGTTACTGCTGGCTGCTTTTAGGCAAGACACCTCTAAAGAAGCAAAAAAAAAGTAAGTGTAACCCTACAGAAATACAGCTCTCTGGGCCTGTGGTAGTTCCTATTAAGATATACAAAGTATCTCAGCAAGGGAAAATTTAACTTACATACAGCACATGATTTTAAGTACAGAAATATTGATGGAGCAGGGTGGGGGGGTGGGGGGGGACGGACAAGTATTTTTTTAGCTCTAATTTATGGCTGAGCAGCTTCATTTGAGGTACTTCATGGGAATATTTTAAACCAAGCCTGCATAATATTAAAATAAGTTAAAATGTATGTAAAATTTATGAGAGCATGTCAGGTGCAATGCTTGATAAAGTAAGTTTAATGCTTCAGAATTTTTTTCTTCAGGCAGAGAAAGCTGAATCCTGCAATTCTAGGTTACAGTATAATTTTAGAAACTCTTTTCCATTATACCATTCTTTTATTAATGAGATCCAACCCAATTTAACCAAAAGAGGTAAATTCCTAAAGAGTTTGTGGAAAGTCCTCAGCAGGTTGGAAGCTGGGAGTGTGTGATAAAAGGGGGTATTCTCCTGTTCATAGGATCTATTCCATTTTACAAAAACACAGAGGAAATCAATTCACACCAAACTTTCCAAGGGTGCCTCCCCAGTGTGGTTTTCCTCCTGGAAATGCTGCCTGACTCCATGAGCAAACAAAAGCTTTGGCAGTTGACAGGGGCTGTACATCACTTTGAAAACTCTTCAATTACTGGGGGTGTGTCATATTGCTTCATTGTGTGACATCCCAATTATCGTGACAGAGCTAAGTGACAAAGTACAGTCACCCCACTGCAAATGCAGAGCAGCTTCTTTCCCTTTTTCTGCCCTGTCATGGGAACATCACTGAGCCAGTACAAAGGAATGGCAGGAGCCGCAAACAGGGGCTGCAATGGCTGCAAACTGCTCTGCTCTATTAAAAATTCAGCTCCTTGACAATATTAAATCTGAATTTACTTCCATCAAACAGAAACTTAGCATATCTCATTCTTCCATTATAAAATATTGACATCAGGAATAGTGAATCCTGAAATGAAGATTATAGATGAAAACTAAGTGCTTGGTAATTATCATTTTTTTTCTTTGTTATTATTCCTTTCCTCTGAGGATTGCACAGGCTGTTGCAAACAGTAATGAAGTTAGCATGCAATGCCAATGCAAAGTGTGCTGCAAAGTTATTCCTTCCCTCATTATAGATGAGGGAGGTGAGACAGCGGGAGGAGGGAGCCAGCCAAACCCGCACACGGGCGGGACAGCCGCACCCTCACGTCTTAATCCGCATCCCCGCTGAGGAGACCCTCAGTGCCATCTTGTTTCTGTCTCCTTTTGTTCTGCCATTTCCCCAGGTTTTTTTAGGTCTGTACTGGAGCTCAGAGCTATTAATATCAATGACACTATTTTGTGAACCAAGCAGACGGTTCACAAAGCCTTTCACTGCCCTGTCTTGTAATGCTTTCAAATAACCAGAGCACTGGAAAACACAGTTCCAGGTGTGGAAATGTCCAACCCCTCATCCCAACAGCCCTTCTTGAGGCCTGACACCACAGTATGAAGAGATCAACAAGCTGGCCAACCTGCATTGGGATAACCCTTTGGTTCCTGCCTGTGGAGATAGCCCGTGGCTTGGGATGGTTTCCACCACAAGAGCCATGGTACCACCCCCAGAAATTCCCACCTGGCTGATGAACTTAGTCCCAGCTGGTGCTTCTCTCTGAGGTGACCACGCAGAGGTCCCACTTGGTGGGATGGGGTTGTTTGTGGGCCTCCTCCACATCCTCTTGAATCCTGCTCGTGGTCTGCAGATGCTCTGGAGGAGTGTGATGTATCCCAGGTGCGACATCGCAGACCGAGTCTGTCTCATGTGCTTCCTACAAAAATCAATCCAAGTCAATAAAGTGCCCACCCTCCTCCCACTGTGCTTGCAGAGGTTCAAAGCAGGACCAATTACTCTTAAGGTGGAATTGTCAGGTGTCAGATGAGAACAGAGAAGCTGAAGCATTATGTATAGAAACAGATTTATTTAGAGGACTTGAAGAATGCGTTTTGCTATCAACAGGTCTATAAGAAGCACTTTTATAGTACAGTCTAATAGAAACTGATACCTTGCAAAATGATAGATGATGGGAGATGTTGTTTGGGTTTTTTTTCCCCTTTTCTCTTCTTTTTGTACCAATCGAACACAGAGCTGCCCCCCAAAGCACAAAGACTCACACCCAAGCTCAAGGCAGCCATGGCAGTAAAGCGCCTGAACTTGAAGAGTGTTTGGTCACGACCCTTCTTGCCAAACACATCCCCTTTCTGGTTCCCATTTCTCCAGGCTTCATTTATATATAATATATAAATATCTTTGCCATGCACTCAGTTTTTTGTGTTTGGTTCCAAAACTGAGAACCCTGCCAGTCTCCAAGTCTAAAGCTTCATGTGAACCTCTCTGTCCCTGCCAAGGCCACAGCATACAAATATCACAGCATATTATAATCACACAAGATGTTCCCAAGTTTAACAGTTCTCATCCCAGAATACCAAACCCCTCTCTTAGCATTCCCAACAAATCAATATGCATTATTATTACAAGCTCAGATACTACATCAGATTTCTGCTCATGCCAAAATTGCAGCTAGCTGTTCCCTGGAGTATTTATGCTTGTGTACTGTATTTAACAACAGCCCATTCAAAATGCTCACAGCTCCTAGGAATGAAATGCACATAATTTAGGAATAGCTGTCTGGCTATTCGGGCATCATGCTGTGTCAAGGGAAAATTAAACCTCTGACTCTCCCCCTCTTCTAAAACAAACCTGTACTTTGCATCATATTTTGGGGAGCTGACGGAAGTTTCATAAAGACCAAGTGGCCTTGACTGTTTTTCCCTGTTTAATGGCAGTGCCTCACCATTAATGCTCCAAAATGATACAGTAGTTTGGAAAAAAAGCTCTCAGCATGAAGGCATTGTATCACATTAAGAAATCAGGATTTTTCTAGGCACTGCACAGCATTAATTACACTGAGCATGCTGCAAATTTAAATCAAATGATATGCCATGTTCTGTTGTAAATATCAAAATGGATTGCAAGATAGAACCCCATATTGGCATTTGTGTACTGAACAGGATCATTAAACCTCTATGATATGTAATTTCTTTTTATTTTAAGCATATGTGATGCAAATGTGTTTTTATTTTCAAGAGTACCTAAGAGCACACACATATACAGGTTAGAACTTGTCTGTACTGAAAAAAAAACCCCAAACAAGCCCTCTCTTAATAACAACAACAATGATAAAAGAACAAAAAAATCCCTCTTTGCCTTCATTTCCTTTCCAACATAATAGAATAAATTATGCTTCTCTTCCCCTCCAACAAGTATTTACAATGTAGGGAATGGAGGGCACTCAGAGGAAAATGGGGAATACGAGGGGCTGGAGCAGGTCAGCAGGAATTAGGAGGATCTGATTTTGTCATGTGAGTTGGAGTACCAGGATGCCAGGGAAGCAAATGCTGAGGGGGTTCAACTCACTCAAGCAGGGAAGGGCTGCTCTTCCAGCTGGAATTTCAGACAGGAGTGGAGTGAGAGGTGAGCTGGGGCTCTCTTGACTCTGTGGTGATGAGGGAAGCCTGATTTGGTGCTGCCATGGGAAGAAGCATCTGAAGAGAATATAAACAATAAACAAAAGCTCTGTCAGTATTTGTATTTTCTTGGCATTGGTATTTTGCAGTTCTATACTATCAGGTTGAATGGTCACAACCTCAGCAGCCTCTGCCCTTAACAATTGGATGAGGAGTATTTCTAGTGTAATTTCACATATTTCTATGTGACTAAATACTAGACAAATATTTTATAACTTTGCACATCAGGGAAAGGATGGCATTTAGTTAACTCTATAGAAAAGGCCTTAACAAAATTCTGTATTTTTTGTGGCTTATTTAAGGCCTTGATGAAATGATGAGCACTGAGCTGAGACCCACAGGTGAGTGCCAGTCTGAACTGGCACAAGGGCACAAGGCATGAAGGAGACACAGCAAAAACATGTGGGCAGGGACATGCAGAGTCACTGACTTTTCTTCAAACACAGCATCACCTTATTCTTTCTAAATTATCTTCTCTGTGTCTTTTGCTCCTAGGTCTTGTCCTCCTGTCCCGTTTTGCAGCAGTCCTGTGTGTGGGAGAAATGCAACTTTGGGTCGCCTGATGAAAAGAGGTGGTTGAACAACTGGCCCTCAGCTCTGTCGCCTTTTTTGGTGCTTGCAAAAAAAAAAAAAACCAAAAACCAAAAAAAAAAAAAAAAAAAAAAAAAAAAAAAAAAAAGCCAAAGATAGTTTATGTATAGCTCAGGAAGCTCTCAGCAATGAGTGTGACTGTGATTTAATAACACATCTACCCAAAATGACACTTCTTCTAGTACTCGCTGAGAAAAAGAAGGCAGAGCAGCACACAAGGCACTGCTATTGCAGCAACAAGCAGACAAACTAGCAGGTATTTATTTTTCAATGTACACAATTATTGGGGGAGAATAAAAATTATTCTTTGACACTCTGACAGAGAAAAGTAAAAAGCCAGTAAAAAGCTCTGTGCTTCCCCTACTCCCATGGTCCTGACAAGAAACACTTCACAAATTCTAATAAATAGAGAATAGAAATAAATACTTTAACTACACAGCATCAGGTTTCAAATGGCTTCCTGAATCAGAAAGTGCTGCTAGTCCATCTTCCTTATTTCCACACTCAGTAATGGTGGCTCTCCAAAAGTCAAAGTGAGATGGATACTACAAGGATCACAGACACTACACTGGGAAACCAAGTATCAGTGGGTACATCTAGATTTATGGTAGGTGATGGCAGTAAACTGAAAGTAAAACTGTTTGCACAGTCTGTATTGTTGGCCATTACTGTGCATTTGCCCTTTTTTCTTGCTTAGCTTCAGCTGGAAGAATGGAAAATTGTACCTTCTACACAGTATTAGAAGACACTTTCTGATTGTAAGGTCAATCAGACTAGTTTAGCTGCTTGAGGTATTTATGGCACCATCACTCAGTGTCTTTAAGGAAAGGTTAGATACATTTATGGGAAAGGTATTTTGCAGAAGCTTTCCTGCTTCATAGAGGTCTTGGACAAAATGACCCAGGAGGCCCCTTCCAAGTCTATCAAATGTGGTTCCCTGATTGATGCTGTTTTCCCCAAAAGTCTTTTCAAAACACAAAGCACTGTTATAAAATTTAATATGATACACTATATAACTTTAACACAATGCCATTTTCTTAAAGGAAATGGTTAGCTGGTAGCACAGGAGCCTCGTGCAAGAGGGAAAAAGGTAGAAAAAAAGAAATTGCAGTGCAGTTTCTCTGCTGAGGGATATCGACTATAACATTTACTCTGTGTCTGAGCATGGACTCTCAGCTGTGCAGGGGAACACCAGGAAAGGATATAAGGAACCCAGGCTGTGGAATTTATTTCTCCAGAAAAGCCAGACAAGGCTTGAGGTAATTTTCTATGCTGTGCAATAATCATTCCCTCAATGCTGGGAAGCAAATGGACACTCAGCTCTCCTTGTAAATCACTGCCTGGTGCTGTATCAGCTGGGCCCAAGGCAGGGCTGCCTGGGGACCAGGAGAGTCCCAGCCCTCCTGCACAGGCACAGGGCCGGAGCTCAGGTGTGTCCTGCACCACCTGCACCAGCGAGGACACCCCACAAGGAGAAGAGCCTGTTCTGTAACTCATCACTCTGTGCATGGCTCTGGCCTTGCCTGCTGCCATCCCAGCTGCACCATGGAGCAGGCAGAGCAAATCCCTGAAAATGGCACACGCCAAAAACTGCACTTCTAAAAAAGGGCAGCAGCACCCCAGAATGTGTTTGTCTGCTGACTAAAGACTGAGCAAGAGAGCTTGGGCCACATTTCCCTTGTCTGAATACAAGATTGATTGTCAGGCAGAATCCTCTCCAGGTCTTCTATGTTTCCACCAAACCATTCAGTAAAATGACAAATGATAAGATTCTTCTCCCTACTGTACTTCCTTCTTTTTTTTTTTTTTTTGTTTTAATTTGCTGAATGTTTCCTAAATTGATTTTTTTTTCCTTTGAAACAATCAACATATTTAAAAATTAAAGTCATGTTATGATTTAAAAAAAAAAACAAAAACAACCAACAAGAAAAATCCAACCAGATCTTCTGTACCATCTGTTTGAAATGCTCTGGTCAGCCTCCACTGCTCTGTGGTAAGTTTTAATTTTAGATTTTCACAGGAAAAAAAAAAAAAGAAAAAAAAACTCCAGAATTTTATTGAATTAGAGTTTACTCTCAAAATCATTTTAAACTAATCTTTTTATTATCACTCCAACTGATTTAGTTAAAGGTCAAAGTCTTCTTCCAAAAATCAGCTCCCAGCCCCCATCTTCTTGGGATAGCCCTAACAGGAAATAACAACATCCATACACAGACACTCTGAAGCCTTTTGAAGTCTCACAAATGTGAGCTGTTCCCTTTTGCAGAGCAGGCTGGGGTTAACTCTTTTATTAACCTTGTAACCTCATCCATGAGAAAAAAAAAATAGCCAATCCCTTTTATTTTATTTCTTTAAAAATCTGGATGCATGCTGCCTTCTCTACCCAAACTCACCCTACAGATAGGAGCAAAAAAATCCCACGGAAAGCCCTCTCTCCCAGTGGAGCTCCCCAGAGCCCCTCCCTTTATGTTGCACTCAGTGTCAAAGTTTGTGTTTTCACTGGAATATATTTTTGCTTTACAGGAGGATTGTGTCTCTCTGTATTGGTGGGAGCAAATAACAACCTTTTGGTCCTTTTCAACACATTGCATCAATGCATTTTCCTGATTCCCATGACAAAAAAGCATCTTTTAACATAATGTAAAATCTGACCTAGGTGTAATCCTGACAGTGCTCCAATTGCTCATCCTTAGCTTCATCCCTGCACTGCAGTGCAGAGTAAGAGGCTCACACTGGAATCGCTCTTCTCACCAGAATCAAAATGGTAAAAATGTGCTCACAGAGTGACACGAGCAGGAATTTCAAAGGCAGGAAAATTTATCTCCTGCTCTTTGTCTTACACTATGGTGCACTGTGGTGGTTGAAGATTTAACTTCCAAGCATCCCATCTATATAAATCCTACTGGAAAACAACTATTTTTTGGGGTGTTGAGCTTAGCAGCTGGAATCTGCCAGGAAATGATTGCCAAGATAAGGATGGAGAAAAACTTTCCTGTAGCCTTCAGGTGTTGGTCAAGGGTCAGGATTAGGGAACAGCCAAAGCCAAACAGAGCTCTGTGTGTTCCACGAGGTCACGGCTCATTGGTGTAAGGACCAGGGGTTTGGGCCAGTCCTGCCTCTGTCCTGCTCAGCTCAGCCCATTAACTGCTCCGGTGATACAGCCCCTCTTGGGCTTTCTGCTTTTCAAAGATTTACACTTGGTTTAAATCTCAATCGAAAGCTCCACTTGAGCTTTTAGGAGGCCAAGACACTTAAAAGTCTCTGATGGGAAGGGCAAGTGAGGAAGGCAGAATATCTCTCCCTTGCAAAGGCATTCAAATACCATTTTCATGAGGAGTTTCCAGCTGCTTTGCTGGATAAACAGACACATCACAGTTCTAATGTGCAGGGGTGCCCTTCACACCAACAGGCAGAGAAAAGATGCAATGGGAAGAGTAAGAGGCACCAGAATAAAAAAAGGCAGGAACTGAAAGTTTCCAACTGAAATTTTACCTTCTTTGATCTTTGAAAATGAGAAAATCCATTTGGGATCAGGAATTTCCATACTGGGCTGTATGCACCATTAATTGTTCCATGAAGCAGAGCTGGTCTGCTATTGTTGCATCATCCAAAAACAGCTGTTACTATGAGCTCTATGGGATTCAGGAACTCCACTTCCCAGTTTTCACTTAGAACTTCAGTGATCATATATAAGTAATAGTAGTGATAATCATAACAATACCTGGCTTGCCATTATGTTGTACTCAGTCTTTGTGATGCTCTCTCATGATAAAATCTGTGTATTAAACATTTTAACTGCAACTCTTAATAAAACAGAGATATTTTTTCTTGTGCTGTTATATTCACATAACAATCACAAAGCACTTTACGGATCAAATGGAAGTAACCAGTCTGATCCTTCTATAGAGGATTTTGTGCATCTCAGCAGTGCGTAACAAAGCTTCTGTATAGATAAGTAGCTGTCAAACATACCACGTTTTGGGGTTTGTCCTGGCTAAGCAGCATCCAAAAGCTTGGGGTTTGTCCATCAGATTGGTGTGAAAGTCTGTAAAGCCACCAGAAATTACATGACAAGAGGGACTGGACGGTCTCACTGACTAGACAAGAACAAGGTGTGATGTCTCATTATCAAGGTCCCTGGGTCAGAAAGAAGAAAAAAAAAGAAAAAAGGTTATAATTTTCCTGGTTTAGGAAAAAAGCCATGGAAGTCTTGGAGCTGAGTACTGAGCAGCCTCCATGGGGGTCTCTGCAAGGGGACAAGGCAAATGGTCACGGTAAATGGTACCTTTCAAGGTCTGAGAGGGTCTCCAGCTTTGGGCCTTGTACCAGGTACTTCTGGAGCTGTGAGACAGTGAAGGGTTTTGTTCCTTTGTGTATAATTGATAAATTACCATTGTTAGTACTAAACAATACAACTGAGCACAGAATGGAAACACGCTAATGCTTTATCCAGCTCCAGCAATTTTGCTCGTGTGCTCACACTGTTCTTAAATGTGCTAGGTATTTGTTTGATGAAACAATAAGTTTTAGAAAAGAGAAAAATAAGAACTTCAAAGATAATAAAAACCTTGACTACCTACTTTACCACAGGCAGCTGTGAATAAGCTTCAGTACTCTTTATTTTTAACATTCCAGATATGTAATTTAATGCAGGTCTAATGACAGTCTCGAACATACTGCTTTAATCGAAATTGTTCAAGCTCTGTTCTGTGACAAGGGCTCACAAGATATCAGCAGGGTTGGCCATTTTCCCCAGTTCTGTAGGGAAAAGAAAAGGCAGGGGAGGGGGACACTCTTGAACTTATGTTGCTATTGATGTGTAATATACAATAAAAAAACAGTTAAATTTCAATTACCCACAGGTAATTATAATTTTATTGTTTGACTGTACTATGGGGAATTTTGTAATTCCCAAGACTATTAATTTTCTATAATTTTACAGGTTGTCAAATAAACTATTAAAGATTATCTTTGAAAAGGATTCTGCAATTGTAAGGACATATCATACTGTTCTTGTACATTATTAGTAATTAGAGATCCCTGGATAGTGAAATATCCACACTATATGCTAGCTGCTGGATACCATATTTTCTCACAGCCTCCTGTAATCTTGAACCAAAGCTTTCAAACTTCTCAGCCATTGTAGCCTGAGTCACGTCCAAACTTTTATTAATATTCATTGAGCACTCATTAAGCAATTCTGGTGCGTTCAATACGTTAAACCTGTGCTTCCTGACAGGGAAAAGCAAATGCTCCCAGGTCCATCCCAGAGTAGTGGAAACAAACACAAAAGGGCTCATTCTGAACTCTGTCCCCTGAAGAGGATATGGGGAAGCAGCAACGTTGATACCAGCACATAAGATGTGAATCTGCCCTGACAGTGCCTTTTGTTGATGATGTGGTTTGCACAACAAGATGGAGTTGTGCCTGGTATTATCCTAAAAATATGCATAGGTGCTGGGGATCAGTATCACATGTCCACAAGGAGGGGAATGGCAGGGGCAAGGTCTCCAGCCCTGAAGAAGAAAATGAATTGGGGGTATTCCCTCATCCTCATCAGCAAGTCCCCCAGATTTACTGGGGTGTTGTTGAGGAACACCCCAGCCTAGTAGATACCAACCTCTGCACAGCTGAGCAGGCAGCAGCAAGTTCTCACAGGTAATCTGGGAGAAGCCAGAGGCTACTAAAGCAACATGTGCTGGGTGACAGCGTCCCTTATGTGTACAGAGATAGGTGAGATCTTCCCAACCTTGCAGGGGTGCAGTGCTGAGGAGGAGCAGAGGAGGGATGAGCTGAGAGGAAGAGCAGCCCCTGAAGCGTTGCAGGAGCAGCTGGCACAGCCTGCAAGGGCAGCGAGCTGGGGTTCAGCAGCTGAGAGATGGCTGAGCTCTTGCCTGCAGAGCCATCAAAGGCACCATTCTTAGCTGGCAGCATTGTTTATTGCCGATGCCCCAGGAGATCATCATTGCTTGTTTTATCGGCCTCTTGGATGGCTGTGTGGTGAGGGCTCTGTGCAGGGGGAAGCTTCACTGCATTAAGAGCAGTCTCAGGACATTAAGAGCAGTCCAGGCCTCCACCCTTAGGGCCGGGGTTTGTACAGCCCCAGCCTGTGGGGACACCAAGCAAGAGCAGCATCTCAGGGCTCTGGACCCATCTGCAGGGAGGGGTTTGCCCTGCTCCTGGTGCCAGGAAGCCTCTGCAGCAGCTGCAGTGCTCAGCAAGGGGCCTGGTGAGGGATTTCCCTCACTCCAGGGAGCCGAGGGTGGATTGTGTTGGTTTTACGGTGGTGTGGAGCTGGTGGAGCAGTACAAAGATACGGGAGCACAGGGAAGGATTAAGGCCAATGGACTGCAGCTCCCTGCCTTCCTCCAGAGTCAACTTGGAGCCCATCAAAGGTATTAAATCTGAGGTATCACTGTAGATGCACATGCTGAGCTCTCTTCTCCAAGGCCTGCTCGCCTTGCTGTCCAGAGCTCATCCTGCACCTATGGGAAGGTGTGGGAAGGAGGAACAGTTGATAATTTGGAAAGCTCTTCAATCAGTGGCATTCCCTGCTCCTGACCGGACTCTCTGCCTACTAATCCAGCTCAATGAGACTGAACCCATTACTCCAGATGATGGGCACTTACAAGAGAGGGAAAATCCAAAACCCACAGAGAAGGCTCAATATGCTTCTGGATAACAGACAGCACCATATACAAACACAGAGCGTTCTTTCCCCTTAATTCTGGTCTGTGCTTTTCCTGCTTAACATATTCCTTGTTGCAAGGAGAACACGTACTGACAATTGAAGAGTGAAAGCAATTAGAAACAGAATTAATTGATAAAATTAAAGCCCTGCTTTCCATATGTTTGTCATATGACTACAAATATTGTCACTCCCATTAATATTAATTAAAATAATTATCAATGTTTCTAATCCCTACACATTTTGTTGAAAAGTTACTCTTAGCTCAAGAATATAATTGTTAAGTCGTGGAAATGTTAAGTAGCAGCTAAGCAAGTCCAAAGAATTAATAGCAAACTGTAGTTTATCCAGGGATTAGACTTTTAGCAATACATAATCACCTCTTCATGTGTTCATCCACATAAAATACCCTCCATCCCTGACTACACTTCTGCCTACTTGTCCTTGCAGTGCAGTTTTCAAGAATTAAAAAAAGAGGACAGTAAGTAAATATTCTGTGCAGTTGCATGCTGTTCTTCAAGGTAAGTCACTGCACCAAGAGTTCTGTGCCCACAGCGGAGAGTAATGTCAAGGTCAATTATCTCAGGCTGAAAGCCCTAATGTAGGATACTTTTGTGATTAGAATAATCTGTGTAACACTGCAAAGCCTTTGTTTTGGAGTCGAGCAAAGCAATTCCTCTCTCACCCAGCTTCCCCACCCATTGTCTCTCAGCTGGAATGTCACAGATTACTGGAATAATCCAAAGGGCTGCCCTGCCATGCTGTTGCCAGCTGAGCAGCTTCTCCTGGCTGGTGCCAGCAGCGCTCCGAGGGCATGGGGACTGGAGCAGAGCCTTCCCGGTTCCTCGACACTCAGCAACTCCTGCCTGGCACAGCAGTGCTAGGTGCAGTATTAATCACCTCTTTTGGAAAACAGCCGAAGTGCTTTAAAGGCCTTTGTTGTAGGGTAGAGGGGTGTTCCTGCTAGAAGAGAATAATGTAATAACTTTGCTATTAATTTTTAATTGTACGTTGCTCTGCATTATTACCAATCTATCCTGATTTTCCTGAGAGAAATGGGGATGCTGTGCAAGTGGTTTCTGTTAGGAATGCTGTTGGGCCACGCTGGAAAAGAATTGACTGAAATAAGCTGTTCTTCAAAGTTACTGCATCACCTGCTGCTGCCTGTTCATACAATGTATCACATTAAATACTTATAAAATGTATGAGCTTAAGAAGATTCATGGAGAACTACCACAGTTTTCCCTGTTGTCAGCTGTTTTTCTTTCCTTGTTTTGTGAGGGTTTGTTTCTTTTCTTATTTTTTTAATGGCCACCACTTGTAAGGAAAAGTTACTTCTGAGAAATCTTTTGCAAGCAAATTAAACTCACTGATGTGGATGCAATCAGTAGCAAGAGTAAGAAATACATTAATTCTTCTCAGAAGACAGTCTTTATCAAAAATGCTAAGATGCAGCCCACTGATACAGTTAAAATTTCTGCTAGAAACGTGATTGTATCACTCACTTGTGCCCACTCACAAATCCTTCATTTCATCTAAGAGAAAACTGGCCATGAGGGGACAGGAAATCTTTCATCTGCTTTTCTCCATTTCTTCAAATATCTGGTTCTTATCAACCCACATCGAACATGAGCGACACAAAACCCTCATGTCCTCCACTTCATAAAACAAATGCAAACAAAGCACAGACACATCTCTAGTGTGAGATGGATTGAGCACAACAAAGTATTGCATGGCAGCAAGGCTGCAAAGCACTCCTGAAAAGGCAACACTGACTGCAAATTTAGGAAGAAATCAATTAGACCAAGAAAGAAACAAGTTATGTAGAAAAATCTACACTTTGCCACTGACCTAAGTATCAGGAGAGTAAAAGGGACCCTTCAACTGTTTCCCCCAATATTTGAGTATTACCCTTTGTAAAGAAAAATCATGGCTTTTTTTTCTCTTGAATCCCTAAAACTAATAATGTATTTCAATATAATGCTATTTGTATTATACTATATCACATAATGTATAATCTCTATAATAAATCGCACTATTATAAATATTTTTATAACTATATATTAATGTATTAATAAAATAAACCTGTATAGAGTTAGTTAGCTTAAATAACCATATACTACTACATGTTAAAAATAATTTTATTTTTGGGCAGATATTCAAGGTTAACTGTAATTTTTTGGACAGCTGGGAAATTCTGGTAAGAATTTGCAAAGTTTGCAGCTAATTCAGTTGAATTAGCTTCAAAATAGAGAAATAGATTATTTGATGAAGAAGAATTAGATACATTAAATTTTCAGTTAAAAAGAAAATACCTAGAAATTTTCTACCTGGCCAGTTCTAAACTGCAATTTTAGTCCTGACATAAAGCCCATGATCATCAGTGAAAAATGTGCCTTTGTCTATCCATATCCAGTGCTGCAGGATCTCCAGGGGTGATTCAGGAAAGCTCTGAGACATTCACAGTAAGTCCAGTAAGCACTTTCCCAAATAGTGATTCTTTCCTGAGCTGGGGCCAAAATAGGTCAAGTAAAGGGAAAACGAAAAATGCAGACTATGAAGCAACCTGCCCATAATTCCCCATCAAATCAGAGATTAAACCTCTTGTGCAGTAGCCTCTTCTAGGGGGACTGCATTCATCATTCCAGGAATTAGTTTAATCAAGGCTTATTACTGCAAAACTTAATATACAGTATATTATTTATTTGGATTATGCTGTTGCTTCACAGCTTTGAAAAAAACAAAACAAAAACTACTGAATTTGCAGTCACCTTCGGTAGTGAGGTTCTGTTCCTCTGCCTATTTGAGATATTTCTTTCCATCTCCTGCACTGAAACTAAATGTTTCAGTTCCTGAGAGCTATAGATATTTATTCAGTGCCCTTCTATCTTGGCCATCACAAATAGCTCTCTGATAACAAATCACACTCTCTGAGCATCATTTGCTACCAGAAAGGATCCTCAAGAAGCACATGCTCCGTGACACAGGATATCCCCCTGCTTTGCTGTGAATGCCATAAAGAGTTTCACAAAATCAGCTTCCTTGCATTGAAAGGGTAAGAATGCATCATCTCAGTAGTTTCATCATTTCTTATTGCCTGTTCAGGCTTCATGCTTAGTCCCTGCTCCCTGGCTCTTCAAATGAATGCTGCTACTTAAACACAGAGAACGTTATGTGCTTAGTGAGAGATTCAAGGATTTCAGCCATCAATAGAGGTTTAATTATGTGCTGGTGGATGCTCAGGTACTATAACGATGGCTGTTGTACAAATTGCACAAAGCCAGCACAGAAGAGACCACTCACAGCTCATCGTACACTCTGCTCCTGCAATTTAGACAAAATAAAATGTAATGCATGGTATTAACTTGCATCTTCTTGCCTATGTCATAACCCATCATGTAGTGAGATGTTATTCCATGTCGTGTCACGGGTAACATGATGCAACACTATGTCACACTTCAGGAAATATTACTAAGCAAGGACTTATTCTTGTTAGCAGTTCAGAATGCAAGCCTCTGATCCAAACATAGTGTGGCTGTAGCTGATGGGAAGGCACCAAACTGAGAGCTACGTTGGGCAAATGTTTTTCTTCTCTGGCTTGGCCAGCAGATGTCCATTTGTCAGGTTTGGATTCAATTGAGATTTCTTTGTCACGAGCACTTTCTCTTGTAAAAGAAATAGCAATTTTATGGCAAGCCAAATACTGAAAAGAAAAGCCCTTAGAAATACATAATAAATGTATATTAGCGAGACAGAAAATTGGAAAATGGCCACCTGCCAGCAGCCACATAAATTCTGGAGGCAATGCATTTTTCTGCCATTATGCATTATCACAGGAATTGCAAATATTTATTAAAAGTATTAAAATGGTGAGAATGTTAAATGTTTCCTTCAGTAGTGGAAATTCGCAGTGCCACATAGAAGATAGGATATTCTGATACAATGTTTATTAAAATTACTTCATTTTATTAGGCTGTCGTACACAATAAATGTGCAGGTACAGTTAACAAAAGATCTATTGTGGATATGGGAGATTTGTGAGTAACACTTCAAAAAAATAATCTCTTCTGAACTCTATTCATATAAAAAGCATGGTACAAACTTTCATTAACTTCCTTAGAATCAATTATTTTCTGAGCTTATTTTCTTTTTCTGCCATCCCCCTGTATTTTGTTAGTCAATTTGTTTACTCACATTTTAATGCTTAACAGGATTAAATGCAGTTTATCTTTAATTTCTGTACAAGTAAGATGAGTGTATATGTGGAGCAGGCAACAAAATATGATGATTATTTTGGGGTTCATTCACAGGTCTAAACATGAATGACTGTAATATACTGGGTCCTCAGTATCTTTTCATCCATAAGCAAAACATTATTAAAAGATCAGTGGGAGCTCCATAATATTGATTGAGAAGAAAATCACATTCTGGTTTTGCCCACATTTTCTGCTGGGATTAATCACAGTGATTTTGTTTCTAAGGTTTTGTTGCAGCAAGATACAGACTCAGGCACACCCTGACGGGGTAACTTTGCTGGTTGGCTTTGCTGGGCTTTGAGCCCCTTCCAGCAGCCCCTGAGCACTGATGGGGACAGTGACATAATCCCTGCATAAACAGGAATCAGCAGTGAAAGGAAGGAGGGTGGCTCTTGCCTTCACAACTAAAAGTGTCCTCAGAATAGCTTCTAAAAGTCTTTTTTAAAAATTAAGAAATGAGCAGAGAAGTAAGGAACCAGTACTGAGTTTTTTTTCTTATACAAGTGTCCCTCAATTCCATACAGTCCATTAAGGAAGAGGTGGGATTGTAGTCTATGTTGTAGGCAGGGGGTGAATAGATCAAAGTTACAAGACCTCAGATTTATGGAGAGTCTTATGCAAGGAAAAACCTGCCTGTGGAAGATAAAATTGAAGAAATAAAGGATTTTTCTCTTTGCTTTTACATGGTGCAGTTTTATTCCTTTCTGACAAACACAGAGTGGTGGCAGGGGGAGTAACTTGCATGAGAAAAAACCACTTTTTTTGCCTTGATCCAGATTTGTATCATAGTTTGATCCATAGTTTGTAGTTATGATCCATAGTTATGTATCCATAGTTGATCCATAGTTTGTATGGATTTGTGGAATACCAGAAGTGGTGCATGGGATTTAGCACAAAGGGTCTATGTTGGAGAGAGACTTCGGCCACCCCACAGGCAGAGGCAGAGCCTGTGCTGCCTTTAGAGGGGCAGGTGTGACACCCTCTCACTGCTGCAGAGTCAGAAACCAGGGCTGGGAGTGGCTCTGTCCAAAGCATCTGTGGGATTCAGTCAGTATAAAATGAGGAGTCAGCACTTCAAGCAATGCAAAGCCATTTGGTTGGCCAACCTTATTTAATATGAAGCATGTTTTATCTTGATTTAGGTGGTTGTTGTTCTTTAATTAAAGAAATTACGGGAGGTCATTCTCATCAGTTTAGAAGAGTCTTCACAGAAGGGGTTTGCACTGATTTAACCTCAGGGTAAACTGGCACAACTTTTGCATGTAAATAGGATTTAACACTGGACACTTTGTGTGTAATCCAGCTCTTCACTCATGACATTCAAGGAATACTTGGAATACTGACTGAAATAAAAAGATAATGAAGATAAGCTGGGGTCTTACTGTGAAATTTGTCAAATGATCTGTGGTGGCAGCCCGGCACCTCTGCAGCGGCAGGGAGGGGACACCACAGGGCTTTCTGCTGGGGTCAGTGCAGGCAGCTCTGCCTGTCCCTGCACGGTGACATCAAGAGAGACTGGACTCAAATCCCACTGCTCACATCTGGCCAGATGGAACAGGAGCTGAGGGGCACAGAAACCGGGCAGCAAGAGGGGAGGGCAAGGTGCTTCCCCACTGGCCGAGGAAGCCATGCCCTGGGGCTAGAGCATGGCACAGGTGCGTGGCAGCAGCGGGGCCACCACTGCCATGGAAAAGATTTGCCATGAAAGGAAAAAAACAAAAGAAGGGAAAAAAGCAGCGGCACGAGAAGTGCCAACTGAATGGCGCTGTCTTTAATTGGTACCACCACAGGCTTTGTGCGGTCAGCACGCTTTTCATGTTTATAATAGAATCCCCAAATTCAACTGATCTGAAGGGCATCTGACTGTTTTACATTAATCACAAGCTATACAGCAGAGGCTGAGAGCAAGTAGGCAGATACCCTGGTGGAGTAGCACTAAGGAGCTCTCATTATAATCATCCTGCCAAATCAAAAGAAAAACCCTAAGGCTCCTAATAAAGGAGACCACTGGACTAAACAAATTGAACAAGTAGCTAGACATGCATGAGCTTAAAACTACTGGTGTCAATCAGATTTTCCTGAGCCGTTCATTCTGCTCGCTTCTCCAGAGCACATGCAGAGGGGATGCAGGGACAAGGTGACACATGGGTGCCAGCACAGTCCAGTGCTGGGCAGGCAGGAACAGGGGCACTTTGTGAAGCCACCTGCAAGGAGTCACTACAGAACACTTTTCAAATTGATCCAGCACTAAGGAAAGGGGTGGTGTGAATGGGGACCTCATCCACACAGGATATCTGAGCAGGCTTCCAGTCTCACTCCTTCCATAGGTTCCAGGTCAGGAGAGATCAAAAAAAGGTCTTGGAACTCAGAATTTTGTGTGTCTCCAGGACAGGAAGAAGGTTCAGGACCCTGGAAGCTCTGTCCACTTCTCACCGTCCTGCACCTGCTGAATGGAAGTCATAATATTAGTTATATTCCCTACTGGAAAGAAAAAAAAAATATAGTGAAAAGGTGGGTCACTGCTCTCTGAAAAAATGCAGTTGGCACTAGTGAAAAATCTGCAGAAATGGGAGAATAAGAAAATTCTAAATTTAGAAGCATTGGGTTTTGTTTGGTGTTTTTTAAGACAAATGATGCATAGGTTCCATTAGCTACCACTCCTTCTCAAAAGCCATCAGGTAGGAAAGCAAGATTTTGAGGTCCTCCATCAAAACTCAAATTAAAAATAAATCTGTGCACAAGAGTGAATACCCAGGGAAGAAGAAGAAACAAAAAACATTAGGGTCAGTATTTAGTACAGCAACCAGGGGGAGATGGAAAAACAGAAAGTCTCAACAGGAACAGATGGACGAGGGATGATTCACCTGAGGAATCAGGTGAAGGCGTCAAAGGAGAGGTTTTATGGAGAGAAATTCACTTTGAAGAACCGATGGCTAAAACACTGTCAGCTTTTGAAGTATTGGGAGATTTTCACTATCGGCACCATGACTATTGTCACTGGCTCTGTCCCTTGACACCATCTGAGTGGTGGCAGCTTTGCATGGACCCTGCAGTCATCAGGGGGGAGGCAGAACTGGGGCTCCTCTTGATGGTAATGTTTTGAGAAATTATTATTATTTATAAATGTAATTTTTTTTCATTCATTTCTACTTTTCCTTTTTTTTTTTTCCTATTGCTTCTCTTTTATTTTTTTCCAACTCCACACTGTAATAAATCAACATATAAATGTACTGGTTTATTTCCACCTGGAATGTTGGAAGACAAATAATACAGAAGATCAGTTTGGTCATTTACCATATTGTTTTAGCATGGTAATACTGCTGGGGTTTTTTCATTTCTCATTTCAAGACTGTAAACAAATGCTGCAAGAACAGATCAAATACTCCCTACCTAAGACAGTGCCTTGTGCAATGGAAACATCAAACCTGGTTTTTGAAGGCCAAACTGCACCTCCTTTACTTTTTCATAGGGAAAACTCAGAATTTTGAATTAGCCTGAAATTTGAAACTACATTTTTGCCAAACAGCAAAAGCAGATGCACCCTTAGCCATGCTAAATCACAAACACATACACACATGGAGATGAGGAAAATGCACATTAAATATGAAAAAGTATTCCTTTCAGGCAGAAGATAAACAACCCTACTACAAATTAGCTCTCGGCCCCGTCAGGTGTGAATCTCTCTTGTCAATACGTACCAAATTCCCTGAGATAGAACCACATGGTCATGAATTTTATTTCTCTCCTGCTTAATTCCTAGTACCACTCTCCCTTGTGGATTTACTCAGGGATGATTTACAGTGGGAAAGGTGACATTAAACACGTCATTGAGCATGCAAAGATGCTGCACTCAAAGAAGCATATGCTTGACTTTGTTAAAAGATGAATGCTGTCAACTCCACAGTGCCCACCAAGATCTGGCCTCCTTTTTCTTCCCAACAAACTTTGAGGAAGATGCAGACATGAGTCTTGACACTGAGAGAAATAAAAGTTAATGTATTCATGACATGATTTCACTTGCAGCCTGATTTAGCAATGTCTTGTCTAGTTTGGATCTGCTGTTGCTTTTCCTAATTTACTCACTGCACAAAGAAAATAAATAAATAAGTGCACTATAGTCTTATTTATCCTTCTTTGGACATTTCTTTCCCAGGCAGATGGTCAATTAAGAGCACTAAACAATGACACTGTTTTCTCTGTAAACATTTTTTTTCTAATAGCCTAACAAATGAGAATCTGTGCTGCCATACTGCTGAATACCATCTTGACTTTCTAATTACAAAGAACTGTGTCTTGATAGTAACAATTACAGCTGTAACAATGATGCTGGTACTTGAACAATATAGTTGGAGGCAAAGTGCTTATCGGAATATTCACAAATAAAGGCTTACATTTATGCCAGCGCTGGAGATGGGAGGTTAAACAGTTGGGGGTGGGGAGGTGCAGAAGAAAGGTTGAAAACATTGGTTTAGTAGCTACAGATGTGAATTTGAATCCAATTACATGAAAAGCAAGGGGGGGCTGAAGCATGAAAAGATGCTGTTTCCTTCTGTTTGCCTAATCAATAGGTTAAAGGGTTAGTAAAATTAACATGTTAATAACATTAATTTTGCTATTTATGTACCGGTCATAGTATTTGCAGAGAACTATGTCTTGTGAGTAATCCATGTGTTATTATGCCTGCTTTTTCCCTTTTGCATCTGAAAGGCTGAAATGGTCAGTATATTTTCTCCCCCAGTGTGATAGAAATTAGCTTCTCAAGTCTCTAATTTACACTACCTTTCTAATTTAACTTATTTAACCAGCCCATCCAAGTTTTGGGTGGGTTTTTTTTTTTCCTTTTTTGAACGCAAAGCTCCCCCTACCCCAAAGAAAAGAGGTAACACAGTCCCCAAGTTCAGCACAGATTCGTAGCACTGATGTCCCAGGGGAGCAGGTTGGCAACCAGGATGTCACAGTAGCATCCCAGAAATTGGTTCCTTGGAGGAAGCTCATCCTCCTGCTGCTTCCTCCATCATCCCTGGTGCCACAGGACCCCCAGCCCTTGGCACTGCTCTGCGCCCACAGGCAGGGTGGCTTTTGCCTCCTGCGCTCCCTCCCTTGCTCGCTCCAACTGCTCTCTCCCACTGCGCTCCAACTGCTCTCCAAGCCGTAATTTAGCCCACACTTATTAATCAGTGCACATAATTTGTCTCTAATGCTGTCAATTTAAGATGGCAACCTGACTTTTTTTTGGAGGGGGCAGGGTCAACAATTTAATGAATCTCGTCTGCATTTTAATTCAGACCTAATAATCTGCCTCTGGCAGTTTTCTTAGAAAAGCACAAGGTTTTCCAGGATTTTCTTTCATCAAATCCAGCACAATGGGATGTTTACCTTCCTGCCTTGGATATGCTCAGCACGGGGTAAATCACACACAGACCTACCTTAATCAAACTGGGACATGGCCTAAATCTTCTGATTTGGCCTTTGAAGGGTTTTCCTGGGGAGGAAGGAGAAATTTGGGGTAGTGCAGTCCCTTTTCTGCATAAGTTGGTGCACAGTTGTAGGCACAAAACCTCAGACTTCCGTGACTCACTGCCTCTCATGGAATAACTTCACAAATGGTCAGAGCATCCAAGGCACAGCTCCAGAAGAGCTTTCTTTAGCTATCCCTATGCTTTTCTTTTTGTCCTTCCTAGAGTAAAATCCCACAGGAGGGAAAAAAAGATACAGAAAAGAAAGAGGGATCAGAACATTCCATCCTCCTGATGAACCAGCATGGATGGGTTTGTCTAATTGCAATGGCAGGAGGCTTGCACCCAATGGAGCAGTTCAATAGTCTTCCCTAGGTCAAAATAAATAAAATTCCCCAAAGCAGAGGCTCTGGATGCCCATGTCAGATGTAACCAGAATAGACTTTGTTATTAGGAGCGCTGTGACTCTGCCCGGCACTGGCAGGAGCTCCTGCCTGGCTTTCAGTCACCGCTGTCACTCGCCCTGACAACGCAGGCACTTAATGTATGCACGGCACTGCTGCACACGCAGCTGCAACTCCCAGCACATTGTGTTCTTTACTCCTGCTCTTTTGTACCAGGGCGTGCAGTAATTTGCCTCCCAGTACCACAAAATTCCTCAACTTAAAAAATTTTGCCCTCATTTTGTTTGCCCTTAATAGAAAAACAACCCTTTTGCAGCCCTGCCACCAGCACAGCCACCGCACTCTGCAGCATCACAGGCACAAAAATGTCACATTTCACATTTCCATCAGAAGGGTCTCCTATATATTTTTACGCATATCCTTCATCTCTCTCTGCCACACATTATTTCTTTCCCTTTAACAGTTGCTTAGCATATTTTATGCCTTCTGAGCAGTACTGGAAGGGGCATTCCTGCAATATACCTAAGTACAGACAGTAACAGCAGAGGGGTTTTTTGTCCTAAATTACGCCCTAGTGTTGGTACCTCTGACTGCCAGCACAAGGTGCTCCTGAGCACCTACTCAGAGCAGCTACTGCTTCACAGACCTACATCAGCTCCAATCTCTGAGTTCTTTGAGTTTTCCAGGAGAAATTATCTGTCATTTGACTGATTTACCACTCATATTCATTACTGTCCCCTACTGCAAAACTCTGCCAGACTCAGGTGCCTGCCCTCACCACCCATTACAAAGCAGCCCCATCTGCCATACCATTAATGCCACTAAGTCTACTCCCTTTTCAAACCTAAACTCCAAGCTGGTAATCAAATGAGACAGAAAACTAAATTCCCATATCCTAAGCTATCATTTCCTGATACATAAGCATCTTTCTCTAGGAACTTAACCCCAAAGATAAAATATTTCTCTTAGTTCAGGCATCTCCCAAACACAGGGGTAAGGTCAGTAGAAAGATGCAATGGGAAATTCAGTGAAATTCTCTCATCTCAGTTGCAGGTCTACATTCAATAGGCTCATGTTAATGCCCTTTGCTTTAGCTGCCGCAGTGTCAGAGTGATATAATCCAAGCAGAGTCACCTGAAGTAGTCCATAACACGCTACTTAGTTTAAATTCCTTTGTCTGGCCACAAATGTCCAGTTCTAGCTAAAAGCTTGAAAGTGAGACAAATGGTAAAATAGACACTTCAAGAGAATAAAATTGTGAAGTGCTCAGGTAGCACTGTGGAGAAGGGAGTTTCAATTCAGAGAGCTTTCCAGATGAAACAGACAATTAAACCCTTATTGAAAAGAGATTCTGCCATCCCCCCTTCTTTGCTTTTTTTTTTTTTCCCTTTAAAGCAAGGGGAAAATAATACTGGGAATTTAGAAACATGAATTTTTAAAACTTAATAAGCTACACTAACAATCTACACAATTCCATTTTATTAAAATATTTATTTGGAAATGCAGGATTTGTGATGAGGGCAGGCTGGGTAAGCAGGTCTGAATGCTGCTTGTGCAGGGGGCTCAGTGGGACCCCCAAGGCCAGGGCTGTCCTCGGCCATCCTTGGCTCAAGCCTTGGAAAGGTTCCCCTCCTAGTCCCTGCACATGTTGGAAAAGAACAGACCATGAATGGCACATTTACGACCTTTATGAGGCAGGGGCTGTAAAGCACCCTTTTATATCCATGGGGACAGAGATAGAGAAGGAATAGCGTGAGTAGTCTGCAGGAATGGAGACCTGGGAAGCTCCAAGCCTGAAGCACTTTCCCTGGCTTTGCCAAACCCCTCAGTGCTCCACCAGAAGTGCTCCTGAGACCAGCTTGCATCAGACAAAACATTTAGGTGCTGATTCAGAGACATATTCCATGGATTTGTTTTCCTGGGCACCTCCAGCCACACCTATGTTGCTCACTGTAGGACCACGATGTCTGCTTTACTGTTAGTACAAAAAGACACTTAGAAACTCCTGGGGGAAAAAACCCGGCATTCACACATTCTCACAGGGAAGAAAAATCATGTTTCAGTAGTGGTTATATGCGGCGTGGGTTTTCGCTCTCCCCGGCTGCACACAGCTCTTGGGAGCCCGGCTGTGGCATAGCTTCCACACGTTGCCGGCGTTTTCTGCCGCGGGTTCCCGGACACGGCTCCATGTCTCGGGTGCGTGGGCTGGCCAGCCTCTGTTACCGTGCACTAGGGATCCGGTAAAGAGGTAAGGAATTTGTCCATTTACTCTGTGCTTGGCAGGAACGGTTTACTGGTCACGTGGCGCAGGTCGATGGAAAGACGCAACTGCCCCCGGCACTCGCACGGGAGAAAATGGCGCCTGGGCACCGGCGGGGTAGGATTTTATGGAGGGGTGGGGTGAAAGGATCCATGGCCTGCCGGCCAATAGGGGTGGCTGCCGTGGCGGTGACGCCAGCAACAGCGACCAACCAGAGAACCCCACAGGGGCGGGCACCGAGCCTCGGGCTGAGCAGGATCGTGTGGATTGGGGTGGCCAGCACGGGGTTTCCCAGGGCCAGACGGGCGGGTGGTTACAGGAGCGGCGTGGGATCTTACAGGGGGAAGATCCGCTGGCAGGCAGCGTGGGGCCAGAAACCGCAGGGGGGAACAACGGGGGAAGTGCAGGGGTACACAGGACTCGGCTAGCTAACACAAATAAGAACCCCTAAAACCCAATCCCAGGATGCAACAGTTACACTTTTCAGTAGTAGATACAGAAGAACTTGTAGGCTCAATTTCCTTTCCTTTCCCTTCTCACCTCGCTCTTGTCCCAGTATCAAATACATTCAAACTGAACACTTTTCTACCAGCCTGCTTCATGCCTCATGCTTTTGGCTCATCTTTTATTGGATGAGCCAAATGATTCCAATGATTATTGAAATTTTCTGTAATCTTTTTGACCTAGCCCAGTTTTCTTCTCCCTCTGCCTCCCTTCCCTTATATTTTTGTTCTGTGTGACTAAACTCCAGCCTTCTCCCTCTTGCTCTCACACACAATGTTATTAAAATTAAATTCTTTTGTGCAACTCTCTACTTTATTATAGGTCTTCAAGCCATTCCTGAAATCCCAAGCCAGTCTTTGTAAAGTCTTAGTTCACCTGAAGGCAAACCTCAGCACATGGTTTGCTTTGGATAAGGCTCCTTCTTCCCACCAGTACGGAGTTCACCTCCAAAAATTGCCACGTTTTGCTGCACACAAAATGACCACACAACAGAAATGTGTGTGTTCCTTTCTTGCAACACAAAAACATACACAATATAAAATATAAAACAACATAAAAAGACTGGTCTGATTGAGGAGAATCAGCCCTGAAGGAACCCAGGGAAGAAATCAGTGCTCCACTGTCTCCCTGCACCAGAAATCCTGCCTTGCATTTTCCTGGGGTGAAAAATGCCTGAAAACATCAGTAGGCTCCCAAGTAACAACACGATTATGCCTTCCACTTTTGAAGGAGAGGGAATTTAAACCACCAGATCCTCCACCACATGCTCCCCTACCTGGGAAAGGTGTCCCAGCTCCCTGTGTGCAGCAGAGAGGATAGACTTTACCTCATACTGAGCAAACCTTATAACCATGAGCATGAGTGCAAATAGGCATTTCTCACTAGTCTCCCAAACCATCTCTGAGCCCCATCTATTTTCAGCACCAAGACAATATTGTGATCTCTAAGTCCTCAGCAGGCTGAAAAGTCGTGACAGAAGTCTCAGTTGATATATACATAACTAACACACTCAAGGATGCTCCTTTGGGACAACGAAGATAACAGCGCCCAGAGCAAAACTGTCAAAAGAAAGAGGGAAAGAGCTTCAAGAGAGAAAAAAAAAAAAAACTTAATATTGAACTCACCAGTCACCAAGTACTCATGCAAGAATTGCTTTTCTTTCTTTTTTTCTGAAAAATAAACTTGTCTTGGAACAACTGAAGGTGCCATCATCATCACCGGACTCACCACTGTCAATTATAAGCACATACAGAATGGGAGGAAGTTGTCAGGGGAGAAGACAAAGATGAGGCCATTGAGTCAGGAGAGGAAAAGTAGACCAGAACTTTGGGACTTGGACGCTTCCCCCTTCCTCTTTCCAGTGACCAGGTATCAGATGAGCAGTAAGATGTGACGATAAAAGCTGTGATTAAACAGCTTAATTACCCTAATCCTGCAGCAACAGTGCTGCCTTTGCCTCTCTGCAGAGACACTGCCAGGAAAAGGACCAGAAGAAGGGATTTGAAGGTAATTACTCCAATTCAGGAATAACCAGCACAGAGCTACAGACCCTGGTGCAGAAAGGACCACTGACACATAGCTCCTGAGGGGGAGCTGAATTTAGGGAGCTGCCTCCAAAAAGCCTGCTCTACATGGAATGGAGCCAATGTCCTGGTGAAACAGCAGCACAGCTGCAGGCACAGCAGGAGGGAAACCCACCAGGAGCAAGCAGAGAGAAGGAGGCTCCTCAGAAAAGAGATGGTCAAATGCCAACCCTGAAGCTGGGTGTGAGCAGCCCGTTCTCAATCAAGCTCTGTTTGATGATGTGGGGAAGGGGGAAAACAGAAGGCTCGTTTTGCAACAGAAAGTTATAACTGGAAATGCCAATTTTGATACTGAAGCCCAGAAGAAGGAGTGACCAAACACAAGGGTGTCTTTCGTACATTGTAGATTTGCCAGGCTGCCTCGACTTCCCTCTCCTTGGGCGCTGCAATGCAGCAAAAGCCAGGTACTTTGTAAATTAAAATGCTGCAAAAGCTCTAGGTGCAAATGCAGCATGTGCAAAAGCCCTTTTATTCAAACTGTGCTACTTAACGAAGTGGTTTGTGAAACCACTTTCAAGCCTTCAGCAATTTTCCCTGCTTAAAGAAATCATTTTAGCATCTTCTTCATGGGTTGTTCATAGACTACAAGCCTCCAAGTTCACCCCATGGTGTCACCTGCAAGGGCACTGCAGGCTGAGGATCCCAAGTACAGCAGAACTGGAAAGTTCATTTCACATATTGTTTCAGCCCCAGTACTTAATTCTGGAGGAGGTGATTTTGGATCAGAATGAGACATGCTGAGTACAAACCACAGATTACTTTTCAGAGGAGTTAATCTTCCTATCCATTATCTGGAGTAATTCAAAAGCACAAAAAATGGAACTGTTCTTGAAGAAAGAATTCATGTTCAGGTAATTACAAATAACAGACACATCTGGTTATCTTAATTGTTTGGGAATGTCTCAATTATCTAAGAATGTTTTCATAAGGACTCAGAAACAGTAGAACTTTCTCACGGCAGATTGCATTCACTGATGAGAGGAAATTCAGAGGAGCTAAAACACTGGAGCGTGCTTAGACCCAGAGAGCACTTTCAGTCCTGATGCCAATGGATTTTATTCGCCTCTAAAGTACGACAGAACTATGAACTACTCAGACTATGAACTGAGAAATGGGAAAGTCCCACATAGGCAGCAGCAGCCTCTTTCCCTGATCGCTGCAGCTTTTCCAGCACTCCTGTGAAAATGAAGGTATTTTTGTGTACTGATGATTCAGCCAGAAAAATGACAACAGTGACTTTTCAGACATTTGCCCCGAAGAGAGGTGAGTCAAGTAAAGGCACTTGTCCTACCTGAGGGCAGTGCAGGCGTTTGGTGGCTGGTGAGTGGCACCCCTTCCCTCACAGATATTTGGGGTGTCTCCTGCCCAAGGGGGGTTTATTGCAGAGGAGCTTGGAAGCTCCTGCAAAGCTGAATTCACCTAAATAGAGCAGAGGCAGCTCATCGGAGCCCAGAGCCGAACCCCAGAGAGGGGGACTTTTCAAACACCTAAGGCAGAGCCCAGTCCCAGTGAAGCACAATGTTTCATCATGTAGACTGCAAGAATTAGCAGTCAGCCATTGGGAATTACCTCCCACAGCTCCGAACTGCCTGCGTGGAGAGGGGTGGCAGGCAAGGCAGAGAGGGGAGTTCTGCACTTGCCAGGGCTGTTGTGCCCCACTGATGGAGCTGGGAGGGTTTCTTACATGTCTGTCCCTTAGTTCATTCCACTCTTCCACCTGGGCCACGGTCACCTGGCTCTGATCTTTCCTGATAAGGGCTGGAGAAGCTCTCAGCTCCCAGTTTGCTCGTGCCTAACCAGCACCTTTGCATGGCAGACATGACTGGGGTGAAATCCTGTAACTGGAGTGAATGTCCCCCCGTGGCTCATCACACCAGCCAGAAGGGGTGTGCCAAGGCTCCACACAAATCCCAATCAATATTATTTATCTGGCTGATCATGCGAGCCAGCCGCATCCCCTGCACCTAATGCCCACTCCCATCCCCTCCACCCTGTGGGTATCAGCAGGAGGGAACCTGATGTATGCTGGTAATTATCTGCTGCTGAAAAGAAGTGCTATTTCTCTTATTTTTGTAATGCAGATCAATGCACATGTCACTACTGAAAAGCTGTGTCATTTAGGATGGAGCATTAACTGCTAGGAATGGATTTTGAAGCTCCCCACTTGTGGGTGGAATATTTTCTGGAGGAGTTGAGCCTTTTGAATGCTGAATTTCATTTACCCACTGCCTCTTTAAGAGTAGTTGGTGGAGGAGAGGGTGTTTGAGAAAGTGACAGTTTTGTCATCTCCTTCCCCAGCGAGCAGGAGCTGGGGACAAAGTGGTGGCAGGGAAAGAAGCAAACTGGCACAGGAAGGTGACTGGGGGACATGGCTGGCTTTGCAGCAGCCCTGCAGTGGGGTACAAGAATGGAGAATCCAGAGAACAGAGGGCAACTTGTGGGGGAGAGAAGGAAAGTGTTCCTGTGAGCAGAAACATGGTAATGCACCCAGGGAAAGAACAGAAGGAAGGCTTGAAAAAGGGTAAAAGCTGGATGCTACACTTCAAAGAGGTGCAAATCTGGAAATCAACACACACACACACACGGACACCCACATACCCTCCTCCTGCCAAAATTGCTACCCAAGAGCTGTGCAAGCATGGACTATCCAAAAAGGGTCCATTTGATTTGCAGTGAGAGGGAAGAGTTTTCCAAGTTTCCTTCTATTTTTCACAGGAATGAAACAGAAACTTCTCTGGAATCTTGCTCAGAAAGAGAAAACAAACTCTCCTTGTGTCCATCAAGCCCAAATAAAAGAGAAGCACATAATGGTTACAAGCTGGGGTTCACTGTGGTTCCTCACCAAGAAAACCTGTCAAATGGGAACTATCAGTTGATAGTCATGTAAATTATGAACTCCAGTTCTAACTAGGAATTTTTACTAACCCTCCTTTACACTTTAAGGATAACCTGGTCACCATCAAACTGCAAAGCCACGCAGTCACCTAAAATGAAGATTTTGGCAAAGCAATTACTCAAGTGCTGCTATTTTGCACCCAAAATCACAAATAGTTGCTCTGACAAACGTGCACCTCCCCGCTCACACTACACCCTTCCTCAGCCACACAGGTGAGGGTGTTGACAAACCTGAGACACACTGAGCATTAATAAAATGTGACCCATCCCGTTCCCCACTTGCTATTTGCCATTGTTAAAACAGGTATTTACCTTACTTTACAGATATGATTTTTAGAGCATATGTTCACTATGCACGGCTCCTTTTTGAAAGTTCCGTTACTCTTTGGAATTGCTCAAAAATGTCAATATTCTTTTGAGTACTTGATATTTACAGTTTGATATTTAAAGTGTGCAATTTGTTATCTAAATTGCATAGCACACATTCAGCTTCCCGACTGAATGACCTAGCTTTTATAAACCTTCCCAGCTTTCACAGGAAAAGGTTTTGTTTAGACACGAAACGCCTTTCCATGATTAGACAAATATCAGCTACCTCGGAAAAGCATTGCAAAAAGGGTTATGAACAAAGAGAAATAGAAATTATATTTAGAACTCCACAGAGATGCAAACAGTTATTCCCTCCTTCACCTACAGCCCATACGTAGTGCCCAGATTGTTTTTCCTTTTTACTGATGTTGAATTTCTTTTCATACTCAGAAAAGAAGACACATGGCTAGTTTGAAAGCTGATCAGATCCCTCGTTCATTTGAAAAGCTTATTTCTAAATAGTACTTGCAAATATGCGATGAGCATAAATTTGGAAACTGCTGAAAAGCTAGTTCTGTGTGTCATAACACAGGGTGTTGGGTTTTTTGCTGCGGGACTGGAGGATGAGGAAAAGCTGAAGTCCTGCCCAAAACCCACCCCTGGTGACCAACCAAAGGAGGATCGGAGAAGCGGCATTTTCCTGGACGCATTCCATGTCCCTTTTCACTCAAGCAGACAAGTACATATGACCTCTTTGCAATGATTCAGGGTTTCAAAGCTGTCTCCTTAAGCCTCTTGATCACCACTTGTCCCTCCCCATTGACAAGCTAAGTACTTACAAGTTTTGAAGCCTCCTTGGCTCACTTTTAAATTTTCCTTTCCACATCTTTTGCCAGCAGTTACCCAGAGGGAGAAAAAAAACCTCACCATATCCATCCTTCAAAAAGTCTAACTTTCACTCTGCTAGTCCTAATCCATTATCTAGGCCCACTAATGTGTACTACATCATCAGAGAAGCAATGCTCTGATGATGTAGTACAGCCCATGTACATGTACATCATCAGAGTTATATCCTTCTGATCTGCCTGTGGGTTTAATAAGCATTCCAGATGGCTTGCTGTGCCTGAAGCAAGAATGGATAATCACACAGCTCTACCCTCAAAACAATAATAAAATAAGGACACAGTAGCACAGGGGCTCGTGCCTGCCAAAAACATTCAATAGACTGTGTAATACAATAGTCCAATGTGATTGGTGAGGCACATTTATACCTTCGCTGTTCACAGGTGAAAGGGAGCTGGTTTTAAATAAAACAGTGGTTACAGATCTGTGGTGTTGTTGTGGTTATTTACTGGGGCCCACAGTTGTACCCCCTCCAGACACAAGTGCAGCCAGAGCCTCTCCAGAGCCGTGCAGGATGTGCACAGCCAATCTGTTATCTCCTGGACTTGCAGGGTATCCATCAGCCCAGCTTCCAGCCACCAAGCACAACAGCAATAAGTGTCACCAAGCCTTTCCTACCCAAGTAAAATTGCTCCTTGGTGGGGGTTGCTTGCAGCAAGTAACGGGAGCGGTGCACGCCTGCCTGCCGGCGCTGCAACAGCCCTGCTGCCATGGCAGAGCTGCTCCAGAAGTGGGATTTCCCAGCCAGCCACTACTGCCCCTCTCCTGCCATGCTGCTGTGCCACAACCAGGCAAAGCATGGAGTGCTGTCTGTTAGTCCCAGCGTTATTGAAATACCTATTACTTTATAGTGTTTGGGGGGGAAGGAGGGTGTTTGTGTTTTGGATTTTTTGAAAAGAAAAAAAAGTGTGCACAGTACAAAAAGAAAGAAGTTAAGAGATGGAAGCTCTGTTCTCTCCCTCGCTTGAATGAGTAAGGACAGGAGGAAGAAGGAGAAGCAAAGCAGCCCTTTGATTCAGTCCCCAGGAGTGCCCTCTCCAGGAATCAGATCTGTGGGATGAGACACAGGCACAGTGGCACTCATCCTGTCCCCAAGAGTGGAACAAACCCTCAGAGCTGCTGAAAGATGAGTTCAGGGATGCCTTGCAATCAAGAGAATTTTTGACATGAACTCTGTCAGGGATGGGATTTCCATCCAGGGTTGCAGAGAAAGACCAGATACCCAGATAGGCACAAGTATATCCATCTTTGTAGGAGGAAAAGATACCTCATCCCAACTCCCAGCAGATTTAACTCGAAGAAGAGCAGCTCGTTGACATCAGCCATTTAGCGCGCTGATGGGTATTTTTTTTCCTGACCAAACAAGTGGGTTCTACTTTAGCTTTAACATTAAACGCTATTAAATGAAATGAATACAGCATGTTTCCATCGTACGTGTTGCTGGAGCTGCTGTGACAGCTGAGAAGCTGCTAGGCATGATGTGTCAAGAAAATGTACCAGGAGAAAAGTACATGGAGCTACTGTCGAAAATACAAGCGGGTTTGAGAATGGCATCTCGGCTTCAGATGCTGCTGAAATTATTTTTTAATTGCATCTGTAAACCCAGGCAGATCTTTAAGGGTTAACTGCGCACATTGTAATGAATTCAATAATGATGAGTTAAAAAAGGTCTAATTAGCAACTAACCACTTTATTATGAAAGGAAATGGTAATGAATTTAATAGCTCAAAATCATTAACAATATTTAGTTTGCTGGTACTTGTTCTCTATTATCCTCATTAATATGAACATTTAATATGTTTTAAAATGGGTTTGTAATACTTTCTGTACCATGAGGTTACACTGACAAAAAGAGTGTAATTATTCTGTTAATTGTAATCTCTGTTTGTGCCCCAAATAGTAGCATATTTAGGTGTTAATAAAAAAAAAAAAAAAAAAAGGAGTAATTAAAGGAGGGAAGTTTAAAAATATAATTAAACAAATTCTAAAATTGCCGGCTAAATCACTCTGAAGAAAAAGTTTTGGAAGTGAGATCTCTGAAAAACAAGTTTGTTCTACTATGATCTTTTCTCATTAAAAAAGAAGACCAGAGACCAGAGAAAGGAAATAAAAATTATCATTCTTTATCCACAATGAATACTGAAGCGGTCCCTTCCCAAGCTGGAAGGGGCTCAAAACTGGATATTCTGGGACATGTGTTTGTGAGCAGAGTGTCTGGCAAGTGAAGGTGCTCTCTGACACTGCCCCACGAGTGTGAGATCACAAGTGTGATCTCCCCTTGTGAGATCCTCTGGGGATCCAGTCACCTGGCTGCTCCTAAGACATTCAAACCCCATAATTCATCTCACAGAATATCACATCAATCATCCAACCCTCCCCATTTGGAACCTCTGCTTCCAAATGGAAATATCTTCATTTACTGCCCCAAGCTTGCTCTTGCTGATGGTATTTTGCTCCTACTCCCCTTTTTTAGCACCCATCTCTTCCTACTGCATCAGATTTTAGTTGCTGATTGTTACCAGTCAAGCCCTTCTTCAAGACCCCTCCCATTAAAACAAATTCAGTGTTCAACCCTCCTTAGTGCCAGAAGGTTTCAGAGTGGTTTGCTTTGATTCCAGACTGATTTCCTCACTGGAAACAGCATCCCTCACTGGAGCAGCATCCCTCCCTCATCCCTAGGGACACTCTATAGGCATGGGTGCTCCACAGGTATGGATGCTCCATAGCTGGGAGATCCAGCAGCTCCCAGGGCATGGTGGGGGTCCCCACACAGCACTTCCCGTCCCTGGAAAGCAATGTACAAGGCTAATTCAAGGACAATGCCCACAATCACTGGAGGTATCAGCATTCTTGCTCAGAAACATTCCTTATCAAATCTTTTTTTAATCTTTGTGGTGCATGGTGGAGGTGGATGCAAGGTCCACAGACCCACAGGAACATTTACAATGGATCAGCCAGCTAAAGACACAGCTGTCCCTGTGTCCATGTCACTGCTTGTGCTCCAGGACAGCTGTCCTGGCCAAGAGCCCCCATCCCATCCACATATGCAGTCAGCTCAAAACAGACCATTCTGTGTCTAATTTTTATCATCTGAGAAAAGGAACTAAAATAAAAATGGGGGAATTAAAGTGAAGCATCTCATTTGCCCACAAATGACATATTTCAACATTCCATTTTATAGAAAAAAAGTTGTGAAGGATTCTTTTTTTTTAAACTTATTACAATTTCCTTTTTTTTTTTCTTTTGAATTGCCAGTGAAGAGAAAAAATATGTGATTCTCAGAGCTCTAAAAATAACAAGTTAAAATAGTTTCTGCCTCTCAAAGGAGGCCTCTCAGTCCTATAATTTCTCCAGATTTTGCCTTTCAGGATGGGTATTTTGAAGAATGATATAATGTCATTTCTATAAGTATCGTCTCATAATCTGCTGCCACTGTTGAAAATATAAGTTTAGAGACAGCTTGAGCAAAAGAAATACCAGCTCACCCAGCTATACTAAAAAAATAATATAAAATATTTTAAGAAGAGGAACAGGATGTATATTCCAAAGGTGAGCAAACAGTGACAAACGTTTTTTAGAATCTTTCTTTTGATTTTGATCTCTGGCTGCATTTATAGCCCTTTTGTGTTTGTTTACTGCAAACAGTTCAGTAATGACTGTTATGGGGGTGTTCATTCCTAGAAAGAAAATTTTAAAAAGCACACTCCTATTTGGGCTGGAAGGGTGTGTACAGTATTTCAATCCATAAATAAAGAGTACCAAGTGTGCAGTCAGAATAAAACAGTATTGCTAAAATTGCAGATATTTACCTATAGCCAGTTAAGATGAAAAAAAAAAAATCTAATATTCTTACAATTATTAAAAATTCAAGTTACTATTAAAAATTCAAGTTACACAAGTAAAAAAGAAAAATCAATCCATCTTCTGCCTAATCCATCTGATCCATCCCATTTTTCATTTGTAACTGAACCTGATGATCTTTGCTCAGCAGGGACCTCTCTGGCTCCCAAGCCCAGGACTCACTCTGGGTGCAGAGATGCAGGAGAATGGGTGGAAGAGGAAGATGGGGAGTGGGGCCTCACTGCCAGAGGGGATCTCACCACAGAGCTCAGAGGAAAACCACTGTTTCCCTCATCTCCAAGATTAGCCCCTGTTTATCCAACAGCACCTGAGGTCCGGGGCAGCGGCTCCCAGAGCAGCAAACATTTGTGGGCTGCAGGGAAACAAGAAGGAGGCAAGAGCCAGATGGAAGGGAAAAGGAGGCTAAAAAGTGCTGTTGTGCTGGGAAATGGAAGAAAATGGGATGAAAAGGAACACTGTATTTCAGGAACCATTTGCAGCATTTCAAACAGACCTGGGATGTGCACGCACACTGTCTATTCCCATGAGCCAAGGCTGAATCCATGCAAGACGGCAGTGGGATTACTCTGGTTTACGAGCTCTTAACAGAGAGACTTTCAAGGTTCAGAAGCAGGCAGCACAGAACAGAGCAGGCATCTAGAGCCATGCATGTTTGTAATTCAACCTGGCAATAAACCTTGACCAAAATTTGTGAGAATTTCAGAAAAGAGCCTCAAGATTTTGCTTTGGAAAGCTGGACTGCCTTTCCTGGTTTCCTTCTCATGCTCATCATGACAAGACATCATCATGTGAGAAACATTCAGAAATTATTGAAGGAAACTGAGCTGGTAGTTGGACCTTAAGTTCCGTTGAAAAATTGCAGTTTTCGTCTTGGTAATAGTGAAAGCAGATGCAACTAGAGCCACAATGTCTCCCTCTTTCCACAGAGGAAACATGGCAGTGAAAGACAAAAAAAAAAAAAAGAAGAAAAGGTGTCTCTTGGTGCCAGGAAGCTTCTGTTCTCTTCCGTAAAACAAACAAAAAACGACATCATATTTCTTCTCTGTGTTGAGGTTTTATTGACCAAAATGTAGGTTTGTATCATGCCCACCTTTGCCTTGCAAATGCACAGTGAAATATGTGGTTTGCAGGAGGAGAACAGAGTTCCTCCCTGGCGGGCAGTGCTGGTTCCCAGAGAGGGCTGCCAGCTGGCTTCCTCCAGGAAAGCTGCTACTCTTTCATCCTGGCAATTGCTTTCCTCATCCTACCCAAAAGGAGAACTGCATGGAGAGATGAACCTTTCCCCACAGAGACATAAGACTATCTCCTCATGAAATTGTAAGAAAAGTTCTGCTGCAGAATGGGTGACCCTCACAGAATAAATCTCTCTGCTTTGGGAACAACAGAGGAGAACTTGTCATTTACAGTCATTTTCCTAATGGAGGGCTCATTCTTGTAGTTCTATTCCTTAGACAAGAGCTAATTGGAAAACAAACATCTCCTCCCTAGCTTGGGATGCCTCTCAAGCATGGAGATCTTGAGAGCTCTCCAGAAGACGTGATGCCCCAAATGGCTGCTCTTCAGGGATACCTGAACATGTTCACGTTTTAAAAAGAGACTCCCGCCATTCCCAGCCCGGACGGTCTCAGCATTCCGATGGCACAAGACAGGGGTTTTTAACACAGAGAGTCTCTCTGTGCATATTTCCAAGCAAACAGCTGTGGTTGTAGATAGGGACAGGAAAACCTTCATCTCCGCATCACCAGGAGATTTACTGTCACCACCTACCTAAGGTCTAAACAGCCTGCCCATTTTATGGCTCACAAACTTGGCTTAGTCATTGATCTCTCGTCGTGTGTAGAAAATCCTAAAGTTTTCTGGCTCCCGCTCCAGCCTTCACTAACACAGATTTCTCACTGTAAATTCAAGTGATCCATCATCTGAACTCTTACATAAGCCCTTTTACTTCCTTCTCACCCTCTAAGTCATAACTACCTAAGCTACAAGTAAATGACAAACGTTTTGGTAGATCCTGAAAGAAGACTGAAAGATTCCTCTCCCCCTCTATAATTTCTTGTAAACAAAAAACACTCAATCAAGGCTTGCTTAAGGCTCAGAGGTACATTTAACACCCAACAGCACAAAGCAAAGGAACAATACAACTGTGCATTTGGCAGTGCACCACTGCAATAATTTCCAGGGTAAATGATCTGGCAATTTTAGCTACATGGATAATATCCAGGCCAAGGTGGCTAAATTCAGCCTGGCCTGCATCTGACTGAAGAAATCTGTCACATGTCCATAGACACAAAGATGCACAATATCCCTGACTCCAGCCATGGTGTATGCCAGCCTCCATCTTTTGGGTTATCAAGGCTAATTGCGAGCCACCAAAAATACTCTGACATATTTGCACAGTGCTATCTCATGAGCTGTGTTTTATTTTACTAAAAAAAACACAAAAATTCTTTAGGAAGGAAAACAAAGCCATAAAGTTGTCTAAGGCAATCAATCCAATTCTATTCATGTCTATTCTTTCTTTGCACACTGGTCATTATTAACCTTGTCCCTTTCTGGGCACCCAGCAGGGTTTTTTCAGCCTTGCTATCACCTTATGTATAAGCCAGCAGAAGGTGGGAACACGCAAAGAACATAATCCTCTTGGAAAGGCTGGAACATCACTGTAATAGCTCTACTCATGGCAGAACACGCCTTACGTTCCAGATGTATCCCTGGGCAACCCCATTGCCAAAGCAATCTCTCATATCCCTGACCTTTGCTTGGGCTGACCCAAGAACTCTTGCCTCAAGCAGTCTTTTCGGTCCTTGCACATGGAATTATTGTGGGCAAAAAAGGGTGTGCTCCCTGAGATAACACGAGGATGGTGGGACCCCATACTCACTGGAAACAAGAAACAAGGTTTGTCTCACGTATTAAAAACATGGAAAATGTACCCCAAAGGAAGCACAATGTGCACATCCTGCTGCTCACTAGTGCCGTGGTCCCACCACCCACCACCAAAACACGTCCTATCAAATTTAATAGGCCATTACCAGCTTCCTGCTGCCTCCTTCAGTTCTCAGGGGAACCAACCAGTGACTCACAGGGCATTTCCAGAAACTCTGTGGAAAGCCTGTCTCACCGTATTTGTAATTCCAGAGGCTTTTCAAAGAATTTCTTCAAAGCCCTAATGCATTGCTTTACCTCCCAGAGCTTTGATAGTGTAGGTCTTCTCCACAAAGCCCAGCAGGCAAGGGTTGTGCTCCTGGCTCCTGAACCAGCAACACTGGCTGCATTCCTCAATCCAAGTTTTAAACTTTTTAAATACACTTGTTATTTGCAGGGTATGACATGGAAATGGACCTGGCTGATAGCAAAAGATTGTATTTTTTCTTTGAAAAGGTCTATATTAACAGATCAAAATTCTATTGGGGTATTTTTAATAGCTTAAAATATATATTTTTATAGTAAATACAGGACAGTGGTCCAAGCCTTCCATAGTCAGTGAAATGAGGCACTTCTGAAAGATGAATTTGGTGCCATGACCTTGACTCACTCTCTGTACCCAGAAGAAAAATTGTGAATGTGTCACATAATGTCTTTTAACAACTTTTATGTCTCATATTAGTCCTGCATGGTATTGCCATATACATCTCGACAAACATAACACTATACACACACATGAAATTCACAAGGGCATCCCAAACACTCTTGGGTCATTTCCACATTCCTATGCACAGGGCAAGAATTTCAGCCCTGTCTTGGTGCAATCCACAACAGCCTATCCCATAACCTGTTTCTCGGTTGGTAGCTTCCTAAAAATATCAGTCTGCATTTATGAAATCAGCTGCAGCCTGCTGCTTATGCCTTGGAGTGGAAGGAAAAGCTCGACTTGCCCCAAGCACTACTTCACCTTGCGTTTGGGTGGTCTCAAGCCAAGACCATACAGAAAAGGTTACAGAAAAATGCTCTGTTTAATGACATAAGCAGTGTTTTTCTTGAATCACAGGCAGTGGAAATTTTGTCTCTGACTACCAGCAGTCTAGGCTGAACACACATCAAAAAAGACTGAAAAAATATTCAGGGGGGGAGACTGCAACTTGTCCACTCACATTCTGATTTTTTAGGACACTCCTGACAATGTCTGGCTGTTTGCTTTTCCACCAGGAAGCATGGGAAAGCAGAGAGCTCACATGATTTGAACACCTGTGCTTCAGTTTTTTCCTTTTTCTCTGCTCTCCTCATCTCTTGGAGTTTTGATCCACAGAGATCTTAAGGAAGGTTTATTTTTTCTGCCTACAGAAGCTTTACCCGTTAATGAAAGACTCATCTAGTGAGTTGACATCATCATGTTTTCATAACCTACTATTCCCTGAATCACCCTGGTCCTAAGCAGGGATTTTTTTTGGTTTGATAAAGCTAGTACAAAGATGAACATGCTACCTGTGACAGTAAATTAGTTCCTATTTAAGGTTTCTGATTAAGTTTGGATAAGCATCAGAAGAAGGTTTTTAACTGTTTTAACTGGGTGAGAATCACTTCCAAAGAGGTGGAAGCACAAAAAGGCACTGTGTTCCTCATCTATTCATCCACACCATCCCTCTAGGGGAAATGTCTACAGACACCTCCACTTGGATGGCAGGAGTCAGTCCCTACCAGGGCATATTTTAAGAACCTTGCAGGGCAGTATCTGTTCTAATGAAGAGCAACCAGATTTTACTTCCTTGAAAGATGCACTGTTTTATACAGTTTCAACACATTGGGTCTTCTCTGTGCAGACACACACAGTGCTGGCAAACCTGGCCAAGAAACACTCTTGTTTCCAAGAAATGGGAGTTTACAGCTACCAGCACAGAGCCATGCAAGAAAAAAGAAAAAAAAAAAAAAAACCAACAACAAAAAAAAAACTAAAGACAAACCCAAAAAGCAACAAGAGCGCAGCTCCTCAGTGCTCTGCTACTTGCAGGCTCCAACAATTCTGTTAAAAAGCAAAGTGCAAACATACCCATCTCAATTCTCTCATTTTAAACACGGTCAGAATTAGCACACTGCCAGTATCCAAAGGTGCAGACCTTTCTGCTCTGAACCTCCTGGAGCTGTATGGCTCTGGGAAAGGACAAGAACTATAAAAAGCCTTAGCTGGGAGGCAGCTTTAATGCTCATGTTCAGCCCTCTAGTAAGTTGTCCCACAAAATGTAATGAGACCTCCTGCTTAGTCAGGCTCTGATTTCCACAGTCTGTGCCTGCAGCACTCTTATATTTTATAACCCATATTAACCCACCTCTTGCACTGGGAAGTTGGGACAGTGGCACACTGTCTAATAATGGAACATACTTGTTAATACTAATGGACATTTGTAAAACTACCACATGCCCTCAGCCTTCAAATCAGAGCACAGGACGCTTGCTAGGCTTGTGAAATGTATGATGAAAAACTTGGGATGTTTTGGTTACAACATATCTCATTTATTTTTACTGTCATCACCCTCCCTGGTATATAATACCTGCTGCACGCAGAGTGAAATATTGCAGATGTTTTCAAAATAATTCTTGGCTGGTAGAGAAACCAAAAGGTCTCTTGTGCCTAAGGTCTGGTTATTTTCAATTCCAAACAAGTAGGTAACAAAGTTTCTGTGTGCTGGTATTTTAAAAGACCTGGATTCCTCTGTGCTGACTCATACTTGCACTGCCCACCCAAAAACTCACCTCGGAGAACTTTGAGAGAGATTTCAGACATTTTGATACCCTCAGGATTCAGGAATGAAGAGTAAAAAGATAAAACTAGTTTTAACTATTCATTAGTTTTTGGTACTTCAGATAATTTGTGCAATGGCTTCAGGGGTTTAATTGAATCACTTTTCCCACCTTGTCTTAATTTTAATTATGCAGCAATCATTTTTACCAACCTGTGCAAAGAAGCTATATGAAAATGTGACATATGACAATACACATTTACCTAAGCTCTAGGACTACTGTGACCTACAGGCAATTAGCTACTGCCTTCAGCACTCAAACGACCAATTAAAGAGTTAACAAAATGCCCTCCAAATCACCTACATGTTCAGGTTTTTGGACTGCCATGAACATTATACTTCAACTGATAAAATTTTTGACTGATTGATTTACTAAGTCTGCATTGGCTAAAATTCTTACAGCCATGACTGTAAAACCGAAGAATCAGGTTTTATGAGGTGCTTTCATTGTCATTAAAGACAATCCCACCTTAGCCCTTTCCCTAACAAGACAATCTTGCAGCAGTCATTACAAAATGTGATCCCAGCTTGTCATCAGGGAAAAAATGGCTTGCTAGGTCAATGAGGACTGCACTAAGTTCATCTCAAGGATGTAAGACATCCATCTGCATGGCTAGCAGCCAAGAACAAAAAAATTAAAGAGCCACAAAGGATGGGGGTTTTTCGAGACTTGGCTCCCAAAGTTTTACAGGTGGCCCATTCCAGAAATCCACAGAGATTGAATCAGTAGTAACAAATGGATGCCTTTGCATCTCTTCCTGATTTACTGTGTACCAGTGAGCATTTCACTGCAGACAACAGATCATCAACAGCCTGAAGTGTACAACACAAATGACCCCAAGACAGACAATTTCAAAGAAAAACGCATTCAGATGTGTGCTTGCATGGGAACAAGAGAGATCCAGGACACTGCTAATCATACCAGCTGAGGTAATCTGCCCAGGAAATGCCGAGTTCCAGTCCTGTCTCCAACAATAACTCAAGCTGTGGTTTTGTATCTCCTTTCCTCTGTCCCTCAGCTGGCAGTGGGGTTTAACAACAGCCCCCAACACACACTACATATGGTGCCACAAGCACTGACATTCTGAGTGCTCTAAAAACTCATGCTGGGCAGCCTGTTAAAACATAGAAAGGTTCTGCCTTTTATGAGCAATGTGGTTTAATGATGGTATCTCACAGGCAGAGGATGAGTTGCAAATCATGATTCCATGCAAGGCAAAAGTGACTCTGAAGAGAAAAATGCTGATCTAAGAGATTGGTACAGATCTGACGCTTACAGGTCCTCAGCTCAGCTGGTGCTGTTTCTCTGAAGCTGACATCAGACTTCACATCTGGAGGAATCTTTTCTGAACTGGAACAGAAAGAGAATTCTGAGTGTTACTGATTTTCCTTCTCTGGCCACGAAGACCCCAATTCTGCCCAGATTTACAGTTAAGGCACCACTGGCTTTGCAGAGTCTAGTAGGTGCTGCTTTCCTGAACCTGAAGGCACGCTGAAAAGCCAGCCCAAAAGCCACCCCAATCTTCAAGATGCCACCAGAAACTGAAGGTAGAGCTAAACAATCCTGAATGGAATTTCTTTTCCACCCCCTGCACTTTGATTACTAAGACAAGGCACATGGGGCATGTTGGCCACACAGCTTCCCTACACAGACATGCAGGTAGGTGAAGAGAATGGCACCGTGGAGAGAGATGAATCAGCCCAGTGACTTGGGGCTACTTGTCTCCTTTCCACCGCATGGGAAACTAGTGTCTGCCACAGCAGCCTGAGTACTCCTGTTTTCCAAGCCAGTGGCTTCAGGGAGCATCAAGGAGGTGACCCTCTGGGCCTTCCAGGGGTTGGGTAAATCAATATTGGCAATTTGAAAGACACTTGATGACAGAGTTGTAAAAATGGTGTTTTATCAGTGGAGGAGATAAGAGGGAAAAGAGGCAGTTATAAATGGCTAGTTATAAAAACCAAAATAAATATATAAAAAAATACCAAAAAATCCAACCAACCACCACCAAAAGCAAAAATAAAGACAAAAACACACACAAAAAAACCCCCCAATAATGACAAAACAAACCAAAAAACCCAGTCAACCCTCAAAACTCCCAATGCATTATTTGTTTGGCTGCATTTTCCACAAAGCCCAATGAACGAGAGTGAAGAAACCAACTGTTTGACACCCAGAGCTGCTTTGCTTTGCTTTGAAAAATATGGAGAAGAACTTAACAATGAAGAGTCGGGATTCCATAGGGTTGTTTATGTATGGAATACAGGCAAAAGCATACGATTATGTAGAAGTGTGTCTGTGTGTAATGCAGCATTAGCACCAATTCTTACAGCCTTATGAAATGATACATTAAAAAGAAAGAGAGGAAGAAAGGAAAAGCAAGCTAGATTTTTTTCTCCCCTCTTTTTACAAAGATGATGCAGTTTACAGAAGCATGGTCCTTTTTTAGGAAGAATTCTAAATGCATCATTCAAATATTGTTTGAGCTGAATACATGATATACATATCATGAATACATATAATCACAGCACGGTCTTTTGTGGAAGCTCTGAAAATAGCAGTGGAAAAAGCTGACCATGAGTTTCCATCTAAGGATTTGCATTTGGTTAACATGTGTGAACAGACTCCATTCATCCCATCCTCAATGGGAACTCTCCTGCTGCTCCAAATGGCCAAGCTGAAAAGTTTGGCCTGGACAGCAGGAATCATTTTGTGGGGCTGATGTCAAGGATGGCACCTACCAGGTGAAATTATGGGAAGAAATTGGGGAACTCCAGTCTGCTGAAAAATGCTTATGGGTCATGTACCATAGCAGCTACTGCATTGCAAACTGCTGGCAAAGTACGTGGCAAGTTAAGCTGTAAGTTACCTGATGATTTTTCTAACCTTCTTCCACCAGTCCCTTGTGGCAGAAAAGCTTAAGTTCACTGAGAAGGCTCAAACTTCCTCCTCTCCAGTCTTACAGGATGTAGCTTAGTTTCTCTCACTTCTGCCACTGCAGAGTGCTGGGGAAAAACAAAAAAAAAAAAAAAAAAAAGAGATAAGTCAGAGAAAAAAAGGCAATTAGGTGGGTAAGCTTCAGAATCTCCACAGCCCCTCTCTGCTCAGCTGGGAAGAGGGAAGGTCTGTGCTGAGGCTGTCCAGAGGTCAGAGGGTACATCCCTGCCCCCTGCAAAACCTGTGGGAGCAAGGGAAGCTGAAGGATGTGGGAAGGGTGGCAGGGAGGGCTGAGTGCTCTAAGTAGCATGTTTCCTAGGAAACCTTCGACAGCAAATATCACATTAGTCCTGCCTTGTGGCCCAGCTCATGTGATGTCAAGAACAATTTCTCACAACTCAGCTCAGAAGGTTAGCAAGACTTGGTGAAATGTTCAGTGACTCTGGCCTGGCTTCCCAGCTGGGAACAAAACAAGCGACTGAGAGTGTTTGCATTGTTTTGGAGCTTTGTGACAAATTCCTAACCAAACATTTTTATTATTTTTATTCAAACCTTATGGTGCGTTTCCCTCACAGGTTTGCAGTCTCATTCAGTTGCTGTGCTTATTCTCAAGGAACTTCATTTAGCAAAAGAAAGTAAAGAAAAATGGAAAAACCAGCAATCTCACTGAAAGCCTTGGAACACTTAGATCAACGTTCAGCTTGTGCGCTGATTATAAAAGCTCCGTTATAGACTTCTGGCATTACAAAACTTCATTTACAACTATCCTTTCTAATTTCTGTCAGCTGCAGCCCAAAAATATCCATAGTCTAGCAGATTTAACAAAAAAAGATGTAAGATCTGGCAGCTAAACTCAGATATGAGATGTATTCCAGCCCCTGAGGGGGCTCCCAGCAACACCTTGGGCTGGGACCCAACACCTTGGGCTGGGTCTGAGGGCAGAGACACAGAGCTTTGGCTCTCAAGGCTGCACAACTCTCTGAGGTTGAGTATTTGGGGGGGGGGGGGGCTGTGTAGTACCACAGACCTCCCCACAACATACCTGTTATGCACAGTCCATGTCTCTCTTCCCTGATTTTTTGCAAACCAGCCCAACTGGAAGGTGACTGTGGTGTACTGTAGAGGGAAAGTCCCACATTGCTGCCATTCCTGCTGTCTCTGCATTTGTGACTTCAGTGGCATTGGACTTCTAAGTTTTGAAGAGAAAAGGTACTAAAACTGAAAAAAATCTTCCTCTGGTGACACACTTCATCTCATATTTAGTAAAATATAAAGACCTCTTTAATAGAAAGTAATATATTTAAACAAATTAAAAATAGCCCCACTAATTTCTTTTTAATCATAAGCTAACTTAGGTGTTTGACCTCTTTATTTCCTTTTGCGGCTTCTCATCTTCAATGATTTGAGCCCTCACATCTAGAGGGTTTTGTTTTTTCTTTTTCCTTTTTTTTTTTTTCCTTTCCAGGGAAATAAGCAATGAATACAAAAAGAACAAGGCTGCTTGAAGTACCTGAGAAACACCAGCACTTAAATAGGCCCATCACTCCATTTCATCCCATTTTAGGTACAGGAGGCCTGATGGATCAGCTATTCTGCCAGGAAAGCCAGGATTAAGGGGGTCAGGTCAGCAGTGTGAGAACGCCTTTAACAGTAGTGTGGGAACACGGGGCTCCCTTATTAACACGTTAATGTACTGAACCTGAAGCTCATTTTAACAAGATGGAGACAGTGGAGTCCCCCCCACCTGTGCCCTCAGAGCTGCTTGAACCACCAAGTGACAAATCTGCTGGAAATCTCAAACCAGGGCAAGCACAACATTAGGATTTACTGACCACTGCAAAGGTTTCTCTGAAGATCCAAAAGCAGAGGTTTAAGCAAGACAGCAAAGGCTGAGGTTACAGCAGGTGAAAACACACCAGAGGTCCCTTGTCCCGCGAGCTGCTCTGCCCACGAACAGCCCTCATGCTGGGACATGGCACCTGCCCGTTCCTAAACCCCTCATCCCACAGCCCCAAACGCTGTCTGGCCCCAGTTTATTTGTGCTTTCCTCTTGTTTCAGCTGCTCTCCCCGGCCCCGAGCGTTTCCACCCTCGCCTCAAGGCAGCGGCACTGCTGTGAGGGCAGGCACGCGCCGCTCCTGCCACCCCAGGGAAAGGGGGCCAAGAAACAGCCATTTACTAAATTATACAAAATTATCTACTCAATAATAATAATACTATGAACAACATAATTAAAATTTTAAAAGCCGTTTCCCCTCAGTATCAAATCTGGTGCTCTGACCTATCCCAGCTGACAAAACCACGCTGCATTTTTTTCTCCCCACACAGTCTCCTGCCCTTGCACACACCTGTTGTATCACCCGAACGTGTAAATGTTTGCGGGTTTTTTTAAGTTAATTCTGTCCCAGAGCAGTAACAGATCTTATAACATTCTCAGCAATGCTTCTTGTATATTAAGGACCTGAACAAAGCAAGATTTAAACTCTGGTCATGCATAAATAACCATATCACCATCACCTGAGACACCTGGAAAAACATCCCCTCTTTCTTCCCAGCTCCCAGCCATGAAAAGCAGCACCTCACCCATGGGAGGTGCAGACGGAGTCTTTGGGGTCCCCACCATGTTATCACCTGCTAAAGACCAGGGTGGGAATGCAAAGAGCCCAATTAATACCAATGCAGACCAAAATAATATCTGAGTATCTTATAGATAAATGATTCGAAAAGAAATATGTTCTTATCGCGAGGAAAGATCTATAACTCACTGTTAGCCCTTCATCACCAGGAGGAAATATACTGCGACTTACACCAATCCATTATCTGTTCTTATTTTCCTCAGTACAGGTATTTATCTTTCTGGCTCACTCTTTATCAACCCAGCCACCCGTGATCGCCCAAGCCGCCCTCCCACTCGGGTGGGAGTCTCTGCTCTTCTCTGACCAGCCAGAATAAGGGGACACCTTGTTTTCACATCCTCCACAACATCTTTCCCTGTCTGCAGCTGAAACCCTGTCCTCACACAATGTCATCTTGGTGTGATGAGACACTGGGTTAAAATCCACACAGCATTGGTCTTGGCACTGTAAATCTCAACATGAGGGATTGGAGCTGAACTTTCCCCCAAGCCTGTACATGTCCCAGCCCAAGGTTTTAGGTCAGGCATATTTTGAATTCCAGCTTGTTAAGAGGTACTGGCTCGTGCACCCATCTCCCCTACAGCTCCCAGACCTTGCCTCAATGGTTTCCAATCTAATACTGGGATAACGATTTGCAGGTACATTTCTCCACAAGGGCAGTAACCCATTCACTCTGCATTTCTCTCCCAGAAGTGCTGAGATCCCTCCATGTACACGTACATGTGGCTGGTGAAACACAAATCTCTAGGTTTTTGAGGTAAGATCAAATGTCAGCATTGATAGTCATTCATTCATTCATGGAAAAAGATACGTGGACTTTGTCCTGCACAAGTGTGAAAGATTAATTTTTTTCCAAGGCACGTTACAGCCAGCAACCGGCTGCCCAGCTTGGGATATTTGTCCTTTGCAGAAGATTCCCCTATTACATCAGCCTGCAAGAAAGCTTCCAAGTGGGAAGGCGTCTGATTTTTAGTTTGGCACTGGGATAGTACTATTAATAATAAAAAGAGTAAGCCTTTTCTGCAATAGCCTGGAAAGAGTTTGCCAAAATTCAGGGGTTTGAATAAAAATAGCTGCATGTCCACATTGTTTAGTTTCCCTTGGAAACTTTAAAAAAGGTAAAATATTTTTTGATAGCTTTACCCTGCACTGCCCAGCCACATTAAGCCACAGTAAACTACATTCTTCTGGCTGTCATAACGTTTTGCCCTGTGTTGCTTGTGACGCAAATAATCTATTAAGATACATAAAGTGCGAAGTGCTGCCTTCCCGTCTCTGCGTTCCTGCAACCTCCTGTAACAACCCCATGCAATTCCTGCTGGAGTGGTGCAGGAAGAACTCCCTGCCACTGCCAGAGCCAACCAGAGGGTCCAGGATAGCAACTCTGTATGGGCTTGGCCCCAGCTGTCAGGGCTGTGGGGATCAGCCTTCCTCTCGCTGTGCTCCCCCTCCTCCTCCCCATCCCAGCCTGTCATCAATCTCACTAAAATGACAGCAGACAAATGTTAGCCTTTGCAAAGATCAGATGAAATCTATGGCTTTAGGGCTGCTCACCAAGGAGCGGGGCAGGCTGCAACAGACACGGGCACCAGCAGTCACCTCCTCTGCATCAGCCCGCTCAAATCACTTTGGCAGCCATCACAGTCATCTTCCACGGGAAATCCAAGTGCTCAGATAGATTTTGACAAACTTTAATGCCTCAGCCTCTCTGTAGAGTGGGGGTTTTGGTATTTTTTATAACAAGATTGCTCATTCAAAACTTTTTTTGGGGGGGAGGCTTTTGAGGTGTGTTTGGGGCGATTCTAGAAGCCACTCCACCAGCAGCTCTGGAGTGCACAGAATTGGGGTTTATTTGTGGTTAGTACACTTGTCCCTCTCATGCTCTTTAACCTGAATTCTGCTAGCCAAGGGGAAGGGAGGGGGGGAAAAAAAAGAAAATAAAAGATTACTCCATGGCATAAATATGCTGTATGTGCCCTTGTCTCATGCAATTTCTTTACATCGATGTGCAGGAGTATTTATCCCCAGTAGAAATGTTTAACTAATCTGGTAAATGTCAAGCCATATGGTGTACATTGTAAGGATTTCATCAGGCCTTTTTAACTCCTTGTGAAAGTCTCTCCCTCTCTTTCCCTCTGCTTACTTCCTCCCTCCTTTTTTTCCATTTTTTCTCCTCTTTTTTTTTTTTTTTTCCTTTGTTGCGGCCCTGCCAGAGTCTACAAGGAAGGACATAGAGCAGGGAGTGTTATTACCCAGAGTTTGATCAGGGATGTGATGTTCATGGTGTACAATAACAAGCAGTATTAACCAGAAGTGCAGCTCATGAGACACCTTTTTGCTGGGTGAAGAATGTATTTTTTATCAGCAGTGACCTGCAGAAGAAGATCACTAATACTTTTTTTAAAACCAACTGTTCACCCCAACAATGCACAAAATTCCCAGGGGCTACCTCATCTCTTATCGCTTCCTTTGAATAATCAAGTCTTTACAACAAATAAACTGCAGTTTTGCAGCACTTTCAAGTAAGGAAGCATTTCTGCACTGTAACTATCTGGTGTATCTCCCACAAAGATAGAGTGCAATTTACAATAAGCAATAACAAAAAAGAATAAACCGTTATGCTCGTGCCAATCCTTATTCATGGTTTTATAACAAGACATATCTGTTTTCTTCCTATAAATCTTGACTCTATTTTTAGAGTTTGCAAATAATGACTCCAGTCTTTGGCTGCCTGCCACTTCTGTGAAAAACTAGAATAGCCACAGTGCAAAACTATAATATTAAAGGGGAAAAAAAGAAAAAAAAAAAAAAAAAAAGAAGAAAAAGGAAAAGGGAAAAACAAAAAGATGGGGATTCTTGCTGAATTCTGTGTATTTCCTACCAGGACAGACCTGTTCATGATCATGATAAATGATGCAAATGTGCAGAATGTGTCAGAGACAAGCAGGAGCAGCATGGAAATTTGGCTGAACTTCAACACCTATTTCTGAATTCTTTTGCTTAAATAAAGTTGCTTGTACCTGCAGAGGCCAGCCTGGGCTGCTCTGCTGGGCACCACTGCTGCCTTCCCTCTTAGCAGCCACCAGACCTGCTTTTTGCATCTCTGATGGACACAGCCTCTGAGGGCAGGGGATTACAGAGCACTTCTTGCTATGGTTCAGCTCAGGAATGAAAGAAAAAACCTACCAGGAGAAGCTGCCACCTTCAGCCGAGGCCTCCGGACATTTTAGAGCCGTGGCAGGCTAGGGAGGGGGAGCTGCAGGTCAAGGAAAGGATAAGATCTGGGTGGCTGTGAATGGGGAGGGAGAAAGAGGAATGTAATGAAGGAGGTAGAGAGGGAAAAGCAGGGAAATGACAGCATTCAGATAAATTTAGCTCTGAATCCAAACTTCAGGGGGAGGGGAGGCGTTTCCTGCACCAAACCTCTGAACTTTCTGAGATTCTCCCATATCGCAAGTGATTTACCTGTAAAAAGAATTGCAAAAGGGGGAGGGAAAAAAAGAGGAGAAAATTGAAATAAACAGTTCTCTGCTCTTTAAACAATCTTTCCATCCTACTCCTTCTGGGTCAAATGTTCAGGCACAAGGACGCAAAAAAAAAAAAAAAAAAAAAAGGAAAGAAATAAAGGAAAATCACTTTTATAAAGAGGATCTTTACACAAGTGCATTAGCCCCAGTTATCAGCAGTGTAACAACAGTATATCAGCTTTTAACACATAGTGCCCTCCCCACATACCTGACAGTTTCCTAACTCCAAAATATTTATTGGAACATTATGGGAAATTTAACATTTCATCATTATTAAGGACATTATTAAAGCAAGTAATAATTCAACAGATACCAGCATAGTTAGCTGAGCTTTGTTGTGTGTGTTTTGGGAAAAAAAAAAAGAGAGGCAAGGCTAAGTTGTAAACACACCAAAAAAAATGGAGCAAAATGACATATTATTAATTAATAACTAATCAGAAGCACCAGCCCAAGACTTTTGCTGTGAAAGCCATCAGATGAATGTAGCTATTAGCTATTTTTTTTTAATTTCTCACACTAACGTGTTTCTAATAGCAGCACTATCTGACTGTATAGACAGCTTATGCCTGAGCAGCCTCTCAGCATTCAGGAAGTTGTTGACAAAGACTCCTGCAACAGCCTGTCTGATTTTGTGTTATTTCCTTTAACTGAACCAATAAGACCTGCACTCCTGCACTCCTGACCTTTGCCCAGAAGGCTAATTTGAGATTAGGGTAGTCTGCAAGAAAGAAATGGGGACTGAATTTTTAAAGCACAGAAACATTTCTATAAGTAATAGAAGATAAGGATCAATTTTAGCCCCAAACCACTCTGCTCTTAAAGAGATCTGTGGAAGGATTTTAATGAGACAATACAGTCTCTTAATTTCAGAAAAGCTAGAATCACTCAGCTTTGTCTTTGTACTGCATATTTTAGGGCTTCTAATAAAGATGATGCCCATGACTTTGAGTCCTTGGTGTCTTTACAGTCACCCAGTAGGACATTCAGTAGTCCCTTAGGAAAACTTACACAAGAGCATAAAATATGTCATGCCAGATAAATGATTCTTTGTGGTTCTTATATTATTCTGGTCTGGTCCTGAAGGCTGGGATACTTAAGCCCTGTGCAGTGCCAGGGAATGAATGAGACAGGGTCCTCAGCTCTAAAGTCACGTCACCAAAAAAAAAACCAAAAAAACAAAAAAACAAAAACAAAAAAAAAAAAATAAAACCCACACACACACAAAAAAAAGGAACAAGATTACAAACATTAATAATTAATCAGAAGCACCAGCCCAAGACTTTACTGTGAAAGCCAGCAGCTGTTCTGTATCCATACTCCCTAACAGAGGAAAAGAAGCTGAAGACCAGTTAAGTTAACTGCACTGGCCTTCTACAGTGCTGCGTGCAGAAAATTCCTGTTCTGAGCCACAATAGCATATTTCCCTCAGCTGCAATGCTGGAATGGGGCTGCTCGTCCTGTCCTATACAAGGACACCCACCAAGCCAGGGGGAACACTTCAAGCAGTAGGTAAAAGACCCAACAGTGGCTGCTGCAACGTAGATTTAAAGTCTGTTCCCTCTATATACACATGTAGCACATAGTGCTGCTATGCAAACAGTGCTCTGTGGACTTTTGCTAGTGGATTTTATTATAACACATCCCTGACTATGAATGGCACCTTTCCTCTGCAATATCTGCTGCCGTGCCCTTTGTGTTTTACCTTGTGACTTCTTTTCTGGTTTTGTTACACTTCTTGCTGGCAGCATTTAAAAAGTAGGAAATGAACTTTCCCTTCCCTTCTTTAAGCGATGCTTGTGGCATGAGAGCTGCGGTGGCATTGTATTCCCTGAACTTTGCAGCCACTGGAAACACAAGCACTATGTCAACTTGTTCCTGCCTTTGCAAGAGAATTCAAGGTCAAGCTGACCAGTGAACTCTCGTATTTAAGCAGAGCAAGTCAGTGCTGGTGTGCAGCACCGACAGCGCCTCTAGGAGAGATGTTAACCCTGTACTGGCCTCTAGACAGCAGCGCCCGTGCCGGGCTCTCGGAGCACTTTGCTGCTGCTGCTGTCAATAGGAGCCGGACATGGCTTGGGGCCCAAACAAGTGTCCCTTCCCGGGATGTACGCCGCGCACGGGAGGCCCCCAAGGGGTTAATACATGCCATTCCCGAGTTCAGTGAAGGGACAGGCAGAGCCGAACAGCGGGAATTTCAGGATGTTAATAGCCTCTTCTCTTCCGATTGGCCCAGAACGAATGCAGGGTACAGTAAATTGTCCTTGTCAGCTTAGCTCACATGATGATATGCTTTATTTCTAGACATGCCTTGAATCTGTCCCTTGAATTTATGTTCAGAAAATAAACACTTCCAGACTGCAATAAAGCATTCAGTTGTGGCTGGCTGTTGCTCAGTCTCAAGCCAACCGAAGCCATTTACTTTGGAGTTTCTAGAGCCTGCAAAGCTTTGGGTCCCTCAGTTCCTGCTCACGTTAGCAAGTGTTCCAGGTTCCCCCCCTCCAAACCCTTGGATTTCAGAGGATGTCCAAGTGAAGCTCCAGAGAATTTCACTTGGCTTCCATGAACCATCCTGAAAGATGACATCAGGTCACCTCATTCACACACAGAGACCCTCCTATCTTTTATGGCAGGCAACACTGACAGGAAAAAGAATAAAAGAGTTAATGGCAGCAAGTTGCAAAATAAAGATATCGATGATTCAGGATATGAATTTCCTACCATAAAAAAAAAAAAGTAAATTAAACAGCTGTTCCATTTGTGCCTGATGTGGTTAAGGAAACAATTGGTGGCTGGCTGATTTACTGATTAGGAAGGTTGCATGCAGTAATCTCCAAGTGTTTCTGAGAAATGCCCAAACAGAGCTGCAGTGTTTGTTTGCAACCAGTAATTTCATGGCTATCCCTTCCCTCCTCAGCTCCCCTCAATAACACCAGTTTATAACTGCATAGTTACAGTATAGGGGAGTTTGGCAAAAATCAATGGTAAATGCACATAGGAGACAACAAAAGAGCAATACAAATAGAGAAAACCTCATTACAGCTTTAGTTTATTAGAGGTGTGTGGATATTAAAATGCTTTCTTCAACCCAAAGGCAATAGAAGAAAAAATACTGGGTTATATCCACCACTTTTAGGGTTGGGCAGACAGCACTCAAATATTATACCTGGAAGAAGCTGGAAGAGCCCCATGCATAGGTGGGTTTTGTTTTTCTCCCATTTGACATGACGTGGAATTTCTGCTCAAGTCTATTCCTTCTGAAAAAAGCCCCCACAGAGGAGCCCATGTGAGGCCAGAAGCAGCTCGTCGGTCATCTGAATGTGCCTGATAGTGAAATAATTTGATAAGAAGGCTGGAGACCTGCAGGGGTACTGCTCTGTTCTAGATTATAAACTCATTAGGAGATAAGGATGCAAAAATAGGAATACTCCAGGTATCAGGTGCAGCTGGAGTAAATTCCCACGGATGGCTGGTTGGTAGGAACAGCTGCCTGCTACAGAACCAGGCTGGCCAAGAAAGAGGGTGAGCACGGAGGGGTGGCTCTCTCTCCCACCCTCAAGTGGGGACCTGGGGCAGGGGGGGATGGCCAAGGGACCTAACATGGAGATCAGCCCAGAGGCTGGTGGGGGGGACATTCATTGGGCCACTTTCCAGCAAGACAAACACTGGAAATTATCTGAGCAGAGGAGGAAAACTCCTGCTGCACCATTTCTTCCCTTTTTACCCCCCCCCAGCACCAGGCCAGATGCCTCCCATGCAGCAGGGGTGCAAAAAAACATCTCTAGGGCTGGTTCATCCCTGGGTGTTCAAAAGGTTTTGCAGTTTCACAGGAAGCCAAAGGGCAATTATACTTAACACCAACCCCCTTTCCTTTTCTCTGGCTATCTTGCTTTCTGTTCCTCATTGGCTCTTATTCCCATCCTTCTTTTCCTCTTCTCTTCCCCTGATCCCATTCAGGGATTCCAAAGGACTAATTCAGCACAGCAGGGGCAGAGATAAGTTAAAACAATGAGGAGATTTGCAATTAGGGAGAGTTTGAAGGATTGGGAATTGTGCATGTTTTACAGTCATCTCTTGGTGATGGGGACTTTATCTTCAGGAGATAGAGCTCGTTCCTTAGCTGCCACAGCCTCACCCTCCTGCACCAAGTGAAATTCCACATTTTAACTAAGGTGCTGCTGTATTTCAAACATTATCCCATTGGGGAAAAAAAAGAAGTTAAAAATGTACAGTGTACTTTGATTATCAAAGGCATACATGCCTTTAAAAATCTTTTGTTAATGAGGTATCCTTATTACCATAATCAAACACACTTAGAAACTTGTCACAGATAAGCAAAATTCCTTACATTCTTTGCTCTGCACTTTCCTTTGGCGTCTCTTCCCCACCCCCCTCTGAAGCTTCTGAAGGTTAAGGACCAGTAGTGCTGGAAATTGAAGTCCTCTGTTTACCCCCACAAGCAAAGGAACAGTCAAAGCTTCCTTACTCTGCTGCAGCAATGACCCCAACGGTGACCTGAGGAGACCACCCCCCTGAGAGAGGAGAGGTCACCCAGCCTCCACACAGGACCTGCTCAGGGCATCCTCTGCAGACACAGCCAGGGACAGATTGCAAATCATCCAAACTCTGCCAAATTATGTGTGAAGGTTTTGTAATGCAGACTACTGTCCACCAGGGATTAAATTAAGAACATCAAACCCAACACAGAAAGAATTTCATTTTATCCTTAAATTCGACTTGCATTTATTTAATGCTTCTTATCAGCCCTCATGTCCCAAAACATCTCACCACCAGAAAATACTTAAATAAATTGGGCAATTTGTGCAGAGGGCCATACAAATTTATCATGAAAGACTCCTGCTTTTAATTTTTTCATACAGAACATGGACTCAGGCAGCCTTTCCTATTCATTCCAGAAACCATCTCTTCTGCCTGTGCTTACAGAGTACTTGTCTAAATAGCACAAAAACTTGATTTAAATGTGAGTGGTCTGACATGAATCAAGTGATTGATAATTAGAACAAAGTTAGAAATATACTCACCTCAGACAGGAGAGTGTGCACATCACTACATGTCAACATCCAACGATTCCTATTCCGAGACTGGACCATTTCATGTGGAATTGCAATCCACAGCCGTATTTTTCATAAATCTGACTTCTTGTTACATAAATATACATCTTATTACTTGGGCTTGTTGGGGTTTTTTTTTAACCTATGAGAAAAAGTTTCTGCTTTACTGTAGCCTTCAAGATACAGATTTGCTTATTTTTGGATTTAAGAAAGTTGTTGAGCACTAAAAACTGGAAATAAGTCAAGTTATCAATCCTGAGGACCGCTCCAGCTCCTTTACTGCAAAACCACACTGATTTCCCTGCAGTTGCTTCCTCTGAGTTAAAAAACAGATCTCCAAAAGCCCACAAGAAAAGAAAAAAAAAAAAACAAAGCAAAATTTGGGGCTGGTAGATAGGAAAATTCAAGCTTCTGAATACATGAAAATTTGATTCCTAGACTTAACAGAATATTTGTAATCAGAGCCTAAGTGTGTCAAGTAAGTAGAACAAATTAAGAAGATAGAATATTGATCCTATATATATAAATAAATGTATATATATAGGTATTTTATATTAAGCAGTAACATTCCAATTCTCCAACTAGTAGGACTCTGTTAAACTCATTTACCAGGATGAGCACTTCCACTTTGGAGGCTGAATATCAGTAAATGTGTGAAGAGAAGCCACTGAAAACACCCGTGTGTTCCTTTGGAAAGTGAAACAAGAGCTCATACCACACACTGTTATGCCATTAAAACTCTTGATACTCACATCATCTTCTGTTTTGATCAATTATGGCTGCTCATGACCTAGCAAAGCAGTAAAAATCCTATAATTTTAGATGGCATAGGGGGCCCAGTCCCGTTGTGGAGCTCTCATCCTGAGCATGGCTTGAGACAGAGCAGCCAAAACTCTCGTGAAAGGCTGTGTGAATTGGGGTTTATAATCCAACAAAGTACTTGGCTGCAACACTGCCTGTTAAAAAGTCAGCATTTACCAGGAGTTACCACACAATTATGGGATGGCTGCAGCATCTCCAGAATTATAAGGATGACTGTAGTATCTCCGACAAGGCAGTGTGGGAACTGCAGGTTAATGGTATCTCTTAATGGCGATGGCTGTAATGTAGGCTAATGGGATCATAATTTCTTTTCCCTGGGAGAATTTGCGAATTCTTCTATTCATTGCCATTATTTTTAGCAGCAAATGAATGATGTGATTCCAACCTGGAGATGTTTGCAGCAGGAGGTTTCTTTTTAGTGAAGAGCCTGTTCAACTATCTGAAACCAAACCCAGGACACTAGTTTCAGGAGTGGTGAGGAAGGCTCAGACTGGAATTGTTTTGCCTTGGTGTGTTTAGTGCTGCCCACCTTCCAGAGAGCCCCTCTTTTGAGCTCATCCCACAGCATGCCCTGATTGTGGTTGTGGTGGAAGACTCCAACACTGCCCACTGAGCTAAGCCCAAATCCTTTATGCCCCGAAACCCACCATGTGGGATATCATGAGGGTTACAAAACCCTTTTTGGCTTATGGATGAAGTTTACCAGTGATCTGTAGGCAGATCTTCCCAGCCACATCCCTGTCCCTGCTTGTCCCAGTGCTGCCCGCTCCATCCTGCCCTTCAAGCCTTGCTGCTGAAGATGTTGGAGGGCATGGGCTGTTTGTCCCTAGGAAAACCAAACTTTGCTGACTTATCAAAACAAGGCTGTCAGCTTATCAGAGGAGAGGGGGGAAGAGAGGAAAAGCCTTTCTTGTGCAGCACCCAGGCCCCAGCTGGGCAGCTGGAAAGGGCAGGGGGCTGATGATTCTGCTGTAGAGAGACATTGCCCCCTCCCAGTGCAGCTTCCCAGGCGGGTTTGACGGGCCCTGGAGAGCAGGGCAGCACCATAAACACTCCTCAGAGGGAATCCTGCCCACCCTTTCATCCTTTTTCTTGCTCTTTCCTCGTGTCCCCGTGGTCTGTGCCCCTGGCAGGCAGTGGAGCTTTGCTGGGGTGTTGATGTCCCATCTCTGATGCCGCCATGACCCCTGTGAGCGAGCGCCAGGTCAGGGCTCACCAGGGCCAAGTTCAAGGGCACAGGCTGGTACAGACATATAAACAAGGGAATGGTATGTAAGCAATAAAGACATAAAGGTTAGGATCAGGGCTAGCAGTACAATAAACAGCTGTGATAACCCCGTTTGTTTATAGATAAAGAATTTACTGTAAAATCTGCAATGTGCAGGATACGTTTGTTAACACTTTAAGGGACGTATGCTTTTAGGTTCTCTTTCATTTCTTGCACTGTGCACTAAGTAAATGTCACCAAATATCCCTTTTTACTTCTGCTTTCTTTTAAATCAAGCCCAGGAAACACACATGTATCACATTAGCTGGAAATCTTTCCCTTCAAAAACCCCTCCAAAGAAGCCAACACGTTCCACAGGAATTTAAAACTGCTGCTACAAGAAATGCAGATAGCCTAGCCCTTAAGATTTTCCTAATAAAACACCCATGTTTCAGGCAAGGAATATCCCTTTACATGCCATTTTCCCTAATTTACTATTAACACACATAAATACAGTAAGCACAATTTCACCAGAGTTCTTGTAATTTTGCACAGTGTCTGTTTTGCCAACTTTTACTTTTAAGATATATTTCAGAGTGTAGCCAAGCGGTTTGCAAAATTACCACAGTGCTTCTTAGGTGTCCTGTGAAGCTCCCATCAGAAGTACCATATATTGTACTGCAGCTATTGATCCAAGTGGCTACATTTCTAAAGCAGAAAATGATTGTGTGGTGAAAGCAGTGCAGAGGTGCAGTAAAATGCCCTCAATATATAAAGACATAAAGATTAAAGTCACCCTGCAGGTTCCCTTTAACTCCTCCAAATCCACTGTGTAATGCGTTCTTTTAGGATAAATCAAAAACTTTGTACAAATTAACATGACAGGTGCCAGTGTTTATAAATAAGATGGCTTCTCACCATCAGAAGGCTCCAGGAAAGTTTAGTTTGCTTTAAATACATGCAAAAGCTGTTATTTAAATTCCCAGAGGTCCAAAGAACATCTGAATAACTAGAAGGCAAAATAACACCCCAAAATTTGTCAGCCAGAACACGTATTCAGGATAAGGAATTGAGTCTTCAGTACACAGGATGCCCTAGAGTGTTAATACCAACAATTTTCAGTTCTGTGGTTAGTCTTCGATAAAGTTTAGATGATCTTAAAAAGAAAACACATAGGTGGAGTCTGTCATGGACGCTTTCTCCTCCACAGCACCAAAGTGCCTTTTCTAAACTGTGGAATATACTTTTTCACCAGCTTTTAGCAACACATTTGTTATGAATGCCTTGTAAAAGCATTTGACTGCAGGACAAATGTATTTGCCCTTGCATTGCTTTCACATTCATCCTTGGGATACTTTTTGGTGCCAGCCAGCTTCAAGACCTTTAACCATCCCCTAGTGACACCTAAAAGCATGTTGCAGGTGACAGAGAGGACTCCCAACACCGCTGAACACCACAATCAAGCTCAGACCATAAGCAGGGCTCTTCAGCTCCTCTTTAGCCTAATTAATAAATAACAGCAGCTTACCAATAAGCTGTATAATTTAATGTCTGCCCTGACCCACGTTCTTCTTTGTCCTGCTTCTGCTTTCACCATGCTCAGCGGATAAACACTCAAATTGAAATATTTCCCCCAGTCAAGCTGATGGTCAAATCCTCCAGGATCATAAGGAAACTGGTAGATCCTAAACAGATTAATCTTTGAAGAACGGAACCTTTCAGTTACTGGCTCCTAGCTGCTCCTGTACACAAATAAGGTATTTTCAGGAGCTTGTACTTCAGGAGCTCTGTCACTGAAATAATCAGTTGATCAAAACATCCATATAAGTAAAATTCTGGCCCTTTCTAGCTCTGGTCAAAAGACAGATGGATGAAAAGGCATTGCTAATGCAAAACCCTATCACGTCTGGGGCCTTTCCCCTGCACAATTATCCCGCCTGGATTATTCCTCCAGGACTGCGACTGATTTACACACTACAGGAGTGCATCTCATCTGGGAAACGAGTGCAGCTTTTTAATTATTCCCTGCACCATGGTATCACCCGCTGGGTTTTGGTCAGAGCTGCTGTGCTTGGGGCCGCACGTTGCAGGGGGACAGGATGGGGCCCACCCAAATTGCTTCCCCCCACCTTGGAAAGTTGGGCAGAGAGGTAACACAAGGCTGCAGTGAGATGGCTGCAGTTCAAACAATGAGCAGTTGTAGCACCCTGCCTTGCCTGCTCTCTTCAAGGGCTCAAAGGAACCCCAAGGGAGTTTGAAGGAGGAAGATTGGTGTGAATGTTGTACACAGTCAAAGCCTGATGGTGCTGGCCAAAATTATTACTTGAAAGCATAAATAAAAGGATGGTGTTTCCGGAAAGGTTCTGACAAGGACGGCGAAGGTTTTATGTGGGGTGTGATAGCACAGAGACAGCGGGTGGAGGTGACAGGAGATGGCACAGAGGCTGTGACAGATTCAGTTGCTCTGGATCCAGAGCCAGGCTGGGGAGGAAGGGATCCCACTGCCTGCCGGGGTGGAAGGGAAGAGGGCAGTGAGGAAGCACAGTGTGGGCCATCCACCTCCAAACACCCTTCAACAACAAAACCATCCATCACAGGAACAGCAAGCAGTGGTAACGAGCAATTAGGATCTGCAACGGGGTAGACCCCTACAACTGCACAGAATCACAGGATGGTTTGGGTTGGAAGGGACCTTAAAGCTCATCCAATTCCACCCTTTGCCATGGGCAGGGACACCTTCTACTAGACCAGGTTGCTCAGAGCTCCATCTGACCTGACCTTGAACACTTCCAGGGATGGGGCATCCACAGCTTCTCTGGGCAACCTGTGCCAGGGCCTCACCACCCTCACAATAAAGAAGTTTTTCTTAATATCCAGTCTAAGCCTACTCTCTTCCAGTTTAAAGCCATTCCCCCTTGTTCTGTCACTACATGCTCTTGTAAAAATTCTTTCTCCTCCTCTCTTCCCTTCAGGTACTGGAAGGCTGCAATTAGGTCACCTCTAAGCCTAAGCACCTTCAGCAACATCAAGGAAAAAACAACAACAACAACAAAGCCCTGCAAGGTTAACCCTAATTCATTTCCCAAGGCCCCAGTCACTACTGATGCATCTGCCTTGTGCAGGAAGCTGTTTGAAGTGGGGCAACATATCCTTGTCCTTCCCACCTGGCCACCCACACCCCAGCATCCCTGGACTGTGTGAGAACAAGCAGAGAGGACTCAGGCAGGCTGGACAAGATGCCTCCAGGTCCAAGCCCCAGCACCTGCTTTCATCCTGCGCATCTCTCTGAGAAAGACACTGCTGGAGGGGACCCTCGCTGGCCACAGGAGGCATCATTAGAGCCATGAGCTGGCCTTCAAACCACCGGGCTTGCACTCAGAAGAAACGAAGAAGTGTAAGAAGGAAGAACAAAAAAGAATAGACACCCAGCTCTGCCCTGATCAGACAGGTAATGTGGGGAGGGGTCACACACATGTGGGGGGCTGCCCTGTGTTTCCCTTTTTTAAACTGGTGGCCCCAGCTCTTTCATGACAATTAACCATGTGTCTGGATTTACGAGATTCCTTGCCCAGCCAATAAAACTGGGAGGGAAATATAGAGATGTCCTTAAATGACATATTTTCATGCTTTGTGCAACCCATCCCTGCGAAGCGCTTTTGAGCAGCTAAGCAATTTACATCTAATAGCAAAGTGTTTTTTAATCAGTCAGATCAATTTGTGAAGAATTGGTACATTAGGTATAGCCATATAGCAGAGATCCTTATAGCAAAGGTTTAGAAGTAATTGCTCCCTGACCCACTGAACACTGTATTACTATAGAAGTTTGTATTCTATTAAGAGTTAATAAGTGACCAAAATCTAGACTAATACACTGTCAGGGTTCATTATCATTACAGGTTCTTGCTATTTTTCCAATGCCTTTTGCTCTGCCATTCTTGCTACATATGGAAAACCTATATCAAGATGGTTGTCATGGCAATGGAAAGATTTGCATGTGTCTTATCTATTTAAATACCTTCTTATGGTTTATAACTGCCATAATACATCCCTCCAACCCTACTCATTGCTAATTTAGAGGCAGCCTAGTGTGTCTGAGGTCAGCGATACCATCAGAAGCATGTTGTCTAGACAACTCCAGAGCCACTGTCCATGGCATAATTGTTTTATGCAAATAAAAAATACAATGGTAACACTCTCATCCATGACTTGCACAATCTGCCTGTGCTGGGGCTGGACTGAGTCTATCATCACCTGCCCAGAAAGGGTATTTTCTGCCACATCATCACTGGTTTATTGGTCTTTTTGGATACCAGCTTCCTTTGGTCAGGCCTGGAGCTGCTTTGAGATGAGGCCGGTGCTGCAAGATGAGGCACAGCTAAAATCTTCTCTGAGAATTGAAGAAAATCTGCCAAATCCACCCCCCTCATCAAAATTACTCATTTGTAGAAGGGTGGATGAAAGCTCCCTTTGCACCCAGGGCACGAGGCCTCAATAAGCATTTTGAGTTGGTACCAAGGGTCTTTTGGAAGGGTATTACATTTTAAAAACAACTCAACAAAGATTCCAATGGGTTGGACTAAAATGATCTAAAACTTTCTACCTGCCACAAATCTAAGTTCTTATTTTCTCCATGTCTTTGTACCTCAAATATTTCCATCAAAACACACTGAATTGAGAGTGTTCCTTAGGAAGATCATGTGGAAGACGTGGACATGTTTTGCAAACAGAGCAGAAACTGCTGGCCATCGACAGAGAGAGCGATACCTGCAGCACTCTGCTCCCCTCTTTTATCTTTTTATCCTTCAGGAGTTCATACTTTGCTGCTACATCCAAATGGCTTAAAAAAAAAAAAAAAAAAAAAAAGAAAGTATGGCTAAGTGTGGATATTACTGCATAAATCCATAATGCACACAAGGCAGTATGAAAGCGTGGCAACAACAACCACCACCGTGAAAGGCTATCTCTGAAATCCAAAACCCCAGACTCCTCATTCCTCTTTGATCTCCCTGACTCAGGGGTTGTGGTTTTTCAGGATGTCCACAGATTAAAACCACTTTTTCAAGTACTCCAAGATTTACTAACAATTTATTTTCTGGTAAATTGTACACTGCTGCTACCAGAGATTAATAATAATAATATTGGAAATGTTTAATAATTTGATAATTCACTAATTTGTTGCCACTATTTGCATCGCTTGACCACACTTACAGATTAGAAATGTATTTCTCCTTGAGATAATTGATATTTGTATTCACAGTGTGATGAAATGTCACCTATTCCTGCAGCAGTAAATCAGGAACCATTTACCCTGCCAATACAGTTAGACAATGTTTACGTGCAGGGCTACATTCATTGTTTGGCTAATCCGCGAGGGGTAGATTTTCTATTGCATTTCAATAGCTCATCTACTTCAGACTGTTGTGAACTTTCTAAAGATGTGTTTTTACTGATAATAGCAGATCTTGGAGTGCAGTAATCTGGAATTGAAGTTTCAGTGACAGATTTACTCAACGAGCGTTTTGCATGAGGCATTACTGCAAACATTATTTTATATCTGCACGTGTATAAATATTTTACGCATACTCATGGAACCGACAAAAGCTTTGGAAGATGATTTCTGCAATTTAGCCAATGAAGGATTTCAAGTCAAGCATCAGTGTCCGAGCATTTTTCATAATGGATTTCACAGCAGATGACCTGACAGCTAATCTCATGATCTGAGCTGCACATATCCAAACAAACAGTCACCAGGCCCTCAAAGGGTCCCCTGCTTTCACATGCCATGGCTGCGAGCCCGCGCCGCCAATGTCCAGAGGTCCAGACTGACCTCCTCACCCCCTGTCTGGGAAACATTCCTCCTCCTGGCGGCTCATTCTTGCCGACAAACAGAGCAGGACCAGTGGGCACTTGCTGAAAAGGGACAAGAGAGGGGCCGTGAATGGAGTGTGTCTGGTACAACAATGCCAGACAATGTCTGTGAATGGGGTTGCAAACCATGCTCCTGTTAGAGGGGCTGCCAGCAGCTTACTTGCCCCCTCTCCTCCCCTTTCAGAAACACATCAGACCCAAAGACACACCAAAGGGGTGGACAAAGTCACTAGGTGCTGTGTTTCAGAGGGAGAGTCCAATGGCTACATAATTTCTCCATGTGCCACCTGCCCCATGTGCCACTAAAATTGGTGGGAAGGAAAAAAACAGAAATTTGAGTGCAAGCCCACTCTGGGATGGGCCACTGGCCTCCAGTTCTGGCTTTTTTAGAAGCACCACTAACGAGGGGTGGGGTTCAGACCTGGTTTGATTTTTCTTTGATTTAAGCTGTGGGTTTTGGAGAAAAAGCAAAAAAGAAACCGTTTACCCACACTGTGACGTTTTTCTCCCATCTAGTTTATAGTGAAGGCAATGGCTTCACAGAGAACATAAGATAAAAGCAGAACACATTAAAGGTTTTATAGGATACTCTTAAACTCGTCTCACTTCTGCTTAACCAAATCCTGAGTAACTTTTCCAAAACCAGGGGAGAGCGTCTAAATTTTACTGGTGAAGGCCAGTATGCAGCCCAAAGCGCAGAAGGAATTTGGAAAGTACTTGGGCCTAAATATTGTCACTTTTACCCTGAGAAGATATAAAGTTTCGTTGGAAATACTTAAAATTATTTCCAATTGGAAAATTTGGAAAATGTCCAAATTCCATTGAAAAATCTGAATTAAAATTAAATATTCTTTCTACTTCTAGTACTAATTTGAATTAAAATTAAATATATTTTCTACTTCTAGTACTTATTACCAGTACTGATCACAAGCAACCATTATGTCTACAGGACAAGCCTTTGGTACTGCCTTACCCTCTAGTCCACAGTCTTGCAAAAAGGAACTAAAAGGAAATTATGGATTTGCCATATGAAACAGCAAGTGCCATATGAAAACCTCTTCCCAAGATGCTCCATAAGCCTCAGAGAGGCTATTCTAGGTGTGGAATCATAAGCTAGGGAGCTACAGTTGGGAAACCCACAGTATATTCATCAGTAATTTGGGATTTCTCCTCTTGGGAACCCACCAGTAACTCTAGCTCTACATCTGCAAATGTCATTTGGGATGGGAGCAACTGGGTCAAGGCTGAGACTGTGAATCTTAGTAATACACAAAAAAATCCTTCAAAGACTGGGAGCTTTCAGGATCAAAGATGGCCCATCTGACTGATGTGTCCATCTATGTTTCTCTCTCTGCAGAGCTCTGCATGGGACTATCTACAAAATAAAACTTCCTGCCCATATTTTAGATCATTTCCCAAAAGCATATTTGGGATGTGAATGTCCAGGCTGACCTGTCCAGACCTATATCAGCAGCTAATTTAAGCCAGCTAAAAAAAACCATGGATGGTCACAGCAGGGTGAGGGACACCAACACCATCTGCAAGAGCAGCCTCAAGAGCAAGTTTATTCTACTTGGGCCAAGCTGTAAGAAGGGACTAAGTTCCGTCCCTACTAAATTCTGTCCTGGTGTAAGCAGGGCTCCCAGAGCCATCACAAAAGCCACAGTTTGCTGGGAAGGCAGCCTGACAGCTTAGGGGAAAAAACAATTCAGCAGCAGCCCCAGCTGCTTCACCCAAAGCAAACAGATAGGAAACCCCACACAACTGGCCATGGGGCAAGCCCTGGCCACAGGGTCCCTGTGGGGCTGGTGCCACTGCAGCCCATCCCTGGGCACCGCAGCTAGGTAGGAGCAGCCGTGTCTGGCTGAGCCCCTCTGCCAGAGCGTCCCCCGGGGACGGTGGGCAGCTGGGGGTGAGATAAAGCAGATCTAGGCTGTTTTATCTTATGCAGGGGGTTGTCCCCTGGAGCAGAAAAGTGTAAAGGTGGTTTAAAAAACCACAGCTTTTTTTGTTGTTGTTGGGTTGTGGAGGTTGCCCCCCCATCCCCTTTCTGAACATCTGGGCCTCTCCTGGAGCGTGTGCTGTGGGCAGAGCAGAGCCTCTGGCCCGGAGCCTGCAATGCCCAGAGGAGAGCCAGGGCTTATGTGACAGAAAAAAGCAATGGAGCAGGGGGAAGTGTGAGGTTAAAACAATAAGGAGAAATTTTTATTTAAAAATGCATGCTCCTATCTGTTTAGTATAAATATTTTAGTTGTATGGAGGGATTTTAAACACCCACGGGAGGTTGCTTTGCAGTTAAATTCAGTGAGATTTAGGTGCATCAATTTGGGAGTGTGCCAGTTCAGACAGAACTAACACTCTTCCTATAGGTTTGCATCCACAAAATCAGTGGTGACCTCCAAAGCTTAGCAACCCACGGACAAAGTGACCTCCCTTCTCCTTACAAACTCGGCACTGGCTGGCTGCTCCCCTCTGCCCTGGAGGCAAGGCAGGGAAGGAGGGAGGGGAAGAGCCTTCCTCTTCTCCCCGGGCTCATAACCAGCAAAGTTTTTGTCTCGTTATGCCTTTTAACACAAGTAAATCCAAATAACTGGGCAGTAATGAATTATAAATGGAACAAAAATGAATATACTATTAATACTACTCCCAGAAGGGGATAAAAGGGATCAGCAGCTTTATCCCATGGTGCAGCTGAGAACTGACAGGCAGACTGGGCTGACATTCAGAGGCCACTCTCTTTTCATGAGGGAAAATAAAATCCCTGGTGAAGGCAAGGCGATATTTCCCCCACTCCTGCGGCCCCATGCTCCAGAGTCCCATGTGCATTCCCACTCAATCCCGAACACTGTGGCTCCTTCCCCTAAAGCAATGGGTCCTGAGAGGCATAACCCTAAAATGGATGCACAGGGGATGCTTATGTGGTGACCGACCGAGCCCTGCTTCTCCTCCTCCAGTGAAACACACTCAGATAAAAGAGGGAATAAATAAAATTCAGTTCTCAACAATCTCCAGGGCTCTGGGTGCTCCAGCAGCCAGACCCTGAGGAGGAGGGAAAGCCAAGGCCTGTCTGGCACTGACCTTCCCTCAGCCAGGTGCCACGGGGCACCCGCGCCTCCAGTAAAGCCCCGGCATGGCCAGCACTGCTGCTCCACAGGAATGACGGGAGATAAGGGCAGTGATTTCTGAATTATTTTCTACAAGCAGGTTTGAGAGAAGGGGTGCAACTGCATGGCAAGGCCATCCCTGCCTCCTTGCTCTCCCTGGAGTGGATTGGGGTATTGGATCCCCCTTGATTTCTATTTTTAACTCCACCCAGATTCAGAAAGTTGCTAAGCAGCTCTCTAATTCTCAAGCACTGGGCAAAAGCAATGGAGCACACACTTAAACTCTTTTATACATTTTAAAGTGCGGATAAACTTCAGCAAGTGCTGAAATCTGGGTGGCTTTGATCCGAGGTACAGTGGACACTTCCAGTTTTTCACACATGCAGCTGCAGGCCCATGAGGGGCAGCAGCTCCAGGGCTCATTCCTGCGCCCTGTGCAGCCCCGAGGTCACAGGGCCTCTGGGACCAATGCAAGGGTTCATCTCAACTGCAGCAATAGAAAAAAGAAACTTTGGAGATGGTCTACAGTGGAGTTTCGTTGCTAATTTTGGCAAATTTCTGCTTTTTTTCACAATGCAATTGTCTCCCTCTGACTCTGGAAAAAGCCTGCAGAAACTGCCAGGTGTAAACTGCATAGAGCAAGGGAGTTGGGCAAATGAGGAGAAATATTTTCTTTTTCTCTCCCCTTCTGCAGTGCCAGTAACACTTGGTGCCACCCACAGGGCAGTAGGTACATGGGGACTTGGCAAAGTGCTTGTGCCCAGAGGCTGTGGCAGGGTTTAGTCCTGCTGAGTTCAGCCAGGCCAAAGCTTTACCTTGATGTCGGTGGGACCAGGATACACCAGCATGTGAAGATGAAGTCTGGAAAGCAGTTTTGAAAGTTGTTTTCAACAGTGACTTGGCTAATCTGGGCAGAAGAGGAGGTGCTTTGTTTTTGCCCGTGTTTAACTGGAAGTGCTTTAAGGTGGACAGATTTTCTTCTCAACAGGAACACTTGGGTTTAACTCAGCCCTTCCAATCCACTTCCCTCATCTTCTTTGTCTTTCACTTGGCACAATCATTTTTAGCACAAATTAATCGCTCCCAGGTTAATCCTCCCCTTTGCCTTCCCCCTGCTCCACGGCAGAGCAGGCATGCCTTGCTCTGTGTCTCCCAGGAGACAGAGATAAATAATTGGATCATTGATAATGTTTCAAGAAGAGTTAAAAAGAAGAAGAAGCCTCCAGCCACGTCACATGAAGAGGATGCAACACTTCCCAGAGTCCTTGGTGACACTAACACTGTTTGCTATTGTGCTTATGTCATTCTTTGCCCTACCAGGATTAGATAATTTGAAATAAAAAACTGCCATTCCTTCACCAATACTTTGGAAACACCACCAGTCTGTGCCTTCACTCACAGCCCACGGTTTCTCTGAGAACTGGTAGATTGTTTAACAGCTACCATCAGGTCTGGGGATGCAGGCAGCATTCAACCAAACTAATGGAGGGATAAAAGCAGCCAACATAGCTCCTTTCACTGCCCAGTGATCAAGAAATACGAAGTTCACTTTCAGCATCTAATGTGCAAATTTTTAAAAAAACCCTTCAGCAGGTGCAGAGATTATTTTCATGTCTGACCTTACCCACTTGAGCCTTCCTTGACACAGAAAGCCATCCCTGCCCACCAGGATTTGCTCACTTAAGCATGTTCTGCTCAGCCCTAGAGCATCTGCGCATGGATGGCAGTGAGCAGCCATTCTTCTCGCAGGGATGTGCAGCGGGGCTCGTGGGTCTGGTGCACAGGCACATCCTGTGAGCCCAGCCAAAAAAAGCACCTGGCTGTGACTCTTGTGGGGGGCCTTGCTCCTGAGCTTCCCTGCTCTCCTGGGGACAGGGACACCTGCACGGAGGTGGGACGCTGCTCCCGCCACCGCACGTGGTGACACAGCAGGAGATCTTTGGAGCCAGGTGATTAATGGGACTGGGGTTTGGTCCCTGTTCCCACAGGGAAAGTGCAGGCCTCAGAGAGCGCCAGGAGGAAAGCTCTGTGCCCTGAGGCTGGCAGCAGTGACAAACGGCCATCTAGCTGCTGATTGTGACCTGATGTCCTGAAACTGCTGCTGTCTCCAACCTGCCAGTCCTGCTGCCACCCAGGGCCACTTTGTCCTGGGATGGACAGGTACCCCAGGCACCAGCATCAGCTCCCCATCCCACAGCCAGGGTACCACTGTATCCATGGAGACTGGCCCTGATGTGGTCACCATGGAAACACCCAGCAGTTCTCAGGTGATGCTCAAGCACTGGAGAAGTAGCAAGAGGACTGTCCCATGCTGATCCCAGAGAGGTGAGAGCACAACCCTGACCGTGGGAAAACCAACAAAACCCCCAAAAAGCATGGCAGCAGAGATGCAGAAACACCACACATCTCTTCATCCATCCTCCTGGGCAATGTGGTCTTCCAGCAAGACTGGTAACATTTCCCAGAGAAACCCCAAGAAGAGAAAAGAAAAAGAATATGGCTTTTCATGACACATGAGATGATGCCATAAAACTTTGTCCTAGCTGCACTGGCTGGCTCCAGCTCACAACCAGCACAGGCCTTACAAGATGAACACAGCCCTCAAGTCTGAGTAAGTAAAAAGCTTCAAAACTGACTTTCTCCAAAGGAGAAGGAATTTTAATTGCTGTCACTGCTGCTCTCACCCACAATGTTTTGCACAGTTTCTACAACGCCAGAATGACCCAGAATTCACATTAGGATATGGACATGCTTGTGCACTGATGGATTTATTTATTGGTTTATGGGATGTGCACCCAGCCTCAGCCATCAGCCTGTGTCCACTTGGGTCATGGAAGAGCGAGTCAAAAATCACCAGAAATAAAATAATTTCTGAATGCTAGTTCTATTGCAGTCCTAGGAAGCCGTCTGTGCGCCAGGCTGTGTCAGCAGCACAATATGGCATTGCATCTCCACTGCCCTGACCAAAGGGAGCAGGGGAATATTCCAGCAATTATAGCAAATCCCCAGGTGAACCATCTAGAATAACCAATTTTAATAGCATGTCACTGTTCTGTCTCATAAAGTAGCAGTGAATGGGCTGTAAGAGGTGTACTGGGGGGACCTGCTCGTATCAGGGCCTGCCCCATGAGGGATTTAATCATCAGCATTCACACACGCACCCCTTGGTGTCCACCACCACTGTCCCAGTCCTTTCCTTGCTGCCTGAGTTTGCTGCTTCGGCTCAGCTGCCTCCTCTTCCCTAACCTGCTGTGCTTTCAGGGAAAACAGCGTTTCTGCACAACAGAGGATAAAATGCTGAATTTAAGGCACTAAAACTTTGCTTTCTATTTTAACGGTTCAAAGGTTGACTTTGCCTAAAAAATAACATCTCACACTCCCTGCCCTGAGCCTCCCAAAGCCTACAGAAGGCTTAGAAGAGAGAAGGAAGTTAAGTTTTCTTCCCCTTCTCCACCCAAATGTCTTCTACGGACTGTAAAACCTGTAGGGACATCCTTGCGAAATCCAAATTCCCAGAACAAAGTACAAAGCATTGGAAGCTAATATTAGCATTTTTCATAATGTTGCAATGATTGTATTGTGTTATAAAAAACCCTACAAATTATTTAAAAGTGCTTTTTTGGCCTTAATATTAGAGACTAGGCAGATAATTTGTGTGATTTCAAGGCTGCAGCTACAAGTGCTGAGCTGACTGGCTGAGCTATGATGCTGCATTGGCACCAGTGGATAAATTGGGATCATTGCTGTGACAAGCAGTCTACAGCCAAGCACATTCCTGAAAAAACATCACCTTGCAGGGATCCTTGCAGAAGCAGGCTAAACAAAACAAAATTAAAACAAAAAAAAAAAAAAAAAAAAAAAAAAAAAAACCAAAAAAAAAAAAAAAAAAAAAAACAACAACAACAACCAAAAAAAAAACCCAAAGAACCCCATCAAAACAAAACACACAAAACCAAAATAAACTACAGTGTGTTTACAGTGATGCAAAAAAATCTTCTTCCACAGATTTACTAAATAACTGCTCTAAAAGTCAGCCTAGAAGCAAATTAGACCCAGAATTCAGGAATCCACAGTACAGGCACCAACAATTCCTAAAATTGGTTAGAGTTCAATCTTGATGAGAGCACACATCGGATTTCTTCAAACAAAAATAATACATACCCCTGAAAAAACCCTTAAACCCTAATATTAATATTTTTAAAGAGTAGAAATACGGGGTTTTTAAATGTTTTTATGGTGCAGTGTAATATTTCCTCAATTATGTGACTAACGAAAAATAGTTTAGCTTAAAAAAAAAAAGGATCTGGTACAGCCTCTGCACTCAGAATTTTTACTGCCTACAGAGAGGGTTTAATTACAAAGGTCTTGTCCACAAGGTCAGGAAGAAGGAAACTAAAGGGAGTCTGAGTCTGATTTACTGTGACTCCCTATCCACACTCCCATACTGTTAGAGGTGTTTTTCCATTGTAACATAATTTATATTCACTTTGAAGATACTTCATGGGGCAAGGGGAGATATGGGCTCTGCGGAGGATGACACGAGCCAATTCTAACTACAAGGATTTAGCCTGGGATAAAGGAGCTGTGTTATCAGCTGAGATCAGGTCTGGAATGCTGTCCTGTACCTTGCTGGCTTTTTCAGGGGCAGGTTGAAACACCAAAGCACAGCTTTGGTCAAGGAAGAGGGTCCAACACCTCCTGGGTGGCCCTTGGCCAAAGCAATGCTCCTACAGACACACTTTCACACAGGTCTTGTTTTAGAAAAGCAACTACAAGGCAGGTGTTGCCTTTTTCTATGGGACTGCGGAGCCAGGAAGGAGAAATTCTCTGAAGCAATATAGAGAGAAAAAAGAGAGGGGAAAAAAGGTCTTAAGAGGAAGCAGGCTGTGGCTACAGGAAAGCATATTTCTTTATAAACACATCAGGAAGTTATGTTACTTTAAATTTTTCAGCTGCCACCTTCTGAAGAAGCACACGTTCCACTTTATCATGCAAAGGAAAGAGAAAATGGAGCACCATAAATCGGAGTTGTGCTTACAGAGAAGGTGCTGTTTATCTGTCTGATATTTAGACTGACCTTTGCTGGGTTGTGGAGTTTGTCTGTCTGCAAATCCTCAAATCTCAAACAGAGAACACTGCCGAGAACCAACTGACCCGCGGGGGGATGAAATATTATCTCCTCCTTTGTATACAACTTCTTTCCTGGGAGCCTCAGCAGCGCCAGGGCTTTTATCTCCAGCCTCTCCTGGGATTGGGGGACTGAAGGGCACCCCTTGTGCCAGCACCACGGTCTGGTTTGTGCCTGGGCTTCTCACTCTCATCTGTTTGACCAGCAGACACAAAACCTGGCAGAACCTCACTCCAGCCCCAGTTTGTCCCCGGTCCCATCTACTCCTGCCACTTGCGTACAGTGGCAAAACCTGAGCAAAGCCCCATGGGGGAAATCTTAGAAGCAAACACACCCAGCTCACATCCCAGCTGCACTTTGTTTTCCCAGTGTTGCTTCATTCTCTCCTTAGAACGCTGGAGTGGTTTCTTTTAAATCATCCCTTGGAAGATGATCATGCAACAGAGATGGCATCTGCGCTACTTTGGTTATCCCAAGGAAAATGTATTGCTGTGTTTTTGCCAACCATCTCCATTGCCAGTGCTTAAGATTCAGTGCTGGAGCTCGTGCCTTCCCCTTGCTTAGCCTTCCAAAGCCTTTTGCAAACATTTAAATAAACAGCCCTAGGAAGTAAGTATTAATAAGTACATTTTATGGAAGCTGATTTAGTCCAGCCAGTAGGAGTTATGCACACACGAATTAGCAGCAGACTCAGAAGTCCCTGTGCCTCGAGTCCAAGTGCTGCCAGACAAAAGCTGGCTGCAGTCACTTCCCAAGCATCCCAGAAAAAGAGACTCTCACTCCAGCAGCAAACTTCTTGCAAGAAGTTTGCAAACTTCTTTCAAGAGCCTGAGATCCCATGAAATAGTCAGATCACCAGAGTGGGCTAAAACCAGTCCTACCCTAATTTTCATCCACCCCTCCAGGAAGCCCTTTCCAGTGCAGCATCTCCAGTCCTTCCCTCCAGCCACAGGAGGGATCCCCTATGAGTTAATGTAAAACATAGCAACAGGCGAGATTTGTGAATGAACAGGCCACAGGACTGTCAGGCCAATCTTCTCACAATGATGGCTTATTCACAAAAACTGGGCTTTGAGCAACCTAATTAGGACTAGGAATACATCATCTGGACAGTACTGAGAAAAGCGAAGTATGTTGCAATTGCCAACACTCTTTCTATTGTTTCCAATATCAGCTGAGCAGCCAAGGAAACCTCCTTCCTTGAGCAGGAAAAGGGCACAGCAGGCTCCAAATGCCTCTGCTTGTGCAATCTGAGGACACCCCAGGGAAAATCCCAGGCTGAGGAGCAGCAGCAAGGATTAACTCTTCTCCTTGGTGTTCCAAACCAGCCCATGTGTGACATCCCCATCCACGAAGACCCGAGCCAGCTCTGGTGATGGCCACAGCAGGCACTCCACTGCCCAGAGTTAAAGCCCAGGACTGAAACTTGGCCTTAAACCCCCTCTAAAGGTGCATTTGAGGGCACAGCATCTGCAGGCAGCGGTGACCCAACCACCCTTCTGTCCTTGCTGGCATCCCTCTGGCTGACGCTCTGTACTGAGGAAGGCATTGCAGGCCTCTGGTGGGGTTATCACCTACCATGGAGAGAGCGATTTCATCCATCTCCACACAAATGAGGAAGCTGAGCACCTGTCCTTTCCCACAGAGGCCTTCCCTAACTTCATCTCCACTGGCAGCCTCCCTGCCACCAGCCAGAAGGTGATGTGGCAAAGCCCAGGCATGAGCTGGAAGAATTAATCCTTCAGCATTTAAGCACAGATGGAACCAGGGAAGATTTTCCTTCTTTAAAAGTACAACTGTTGTTCTGTTTTCCTCAGGTACAGATTCATTAGCTCTTGACTGGCTCTCCTGGCTTGCTGACTACTTGTGGAAAAAGCCATTTACCCTGGTGAATGTCAAGGTTAGTTCAAACCATCCTTGTCATCAGTCTCTCTGGCAGAAGGTCAGGGAGAAGCTTCCTTCAAATGGGCAGCATCAAACAAAGCGGAGGCTGACTTAACTCATGTAAGAAGAGACCTTCCCTGCTAGGCAATAAGGACAGGAGATTAACCCCTCTCTCTCCCACAGCTCCTGTGGGGCTGCCTTCAGGTAGCCACGTCCACGCCCATGGGGTGGATCAGATCCTCATCTCCCCTTGCTGGCAAGAACCACCCGGGCACACCAAACCTTCCAGGGAAAACTCATCCTCCAAAGATGTTATCCCAGCAACAGCTCATGTCCCTTTTCTTTAGCTATTACTATTTGTTTAGACTTTCAGTTTAATTCTTACACCACCAGTGCCACAAGCCTCCTCACTAGGTCATATGGGAAACATCGCAGCACGTCACTAAACAATAATGACCCATTAAATAATACCTGTTAGCTTGGGCTCCTACAGAACACGATGGGATGTCTTCAAGTGGTGGGAAGCCCCTCCGTGTATGCAAAGAGAGGCACATGTGGCACTCAATGAAAAAGAAAAAAAAAAAAAAAAAAAGGGAAAAACTCAATCCTGCCAAGCCTCTGTACCCTTTTGTGTGCTGCGAGTGGGCCGGCTCAAAGGATAATTAACTTTAAAAGGAAATATTTTTGGAGGTAACACTTTTGATAAGAATACCATGGGTAAATTACAGGAAAAGCTCTCTGGCACCTGGAATGAGTTTCATGCACAGGGCTTTAGCATAAGAAAATGAATGGGAGAACAAGAGAGAAAACTTTCACTACTCCTTTCATGCTCTCCATTCCATAATGGGAAGATTTAGAGGAATTTTTCATCAGGAGGGAATGGTGGTAAATTATAAATGGCCTCATCACAGAAAAATACTGAGGTTTTGAACACTCAGTCTTACAGCATTACCAGCTTGCTCCTACGGTTTCACTCTCTACCCTCTCCTAGGCCAGAAGGTGAGGGCCAGCTCTGAGGGTTCCATCCAGAGAGCCACCTCTGCCACTCCGATGCCCATCTGAGGGTGCTGGGACCAAAGGGAGGCTGAAAGGATGGACATGTCTTTGTTGCAAAAGGCAGAGCACACCTGCGGCAAACAGACGCTGTGAGGAAGAATAAAGATTAAAGAAATAAAGTTTTTGCTGTCTTACAGCATTTCTCAGCTGGGAGACCAAGAGCCTTCTGTAAAAAGCTCATTAGGAATCTTAACACAGAAGAAAAAAGTGCTGCAATTATGAAGATTCAACTCAAAATATTTTTGGAGATCATAGTAGCTTTTGAATTCTCTCATTCACCTATAAGGCACAAGAGAAGCTTGGTCTGAGAGTTCTGGTGCAGAAGAGCTCTCCTGTAAAGCAATACTCACCTACAGTCAATTAGACATTAGCCAGTGCTTTGAAGTTTTGAGACACTTGAGATTCTTCAAAGAAGATCTATTTTGAACCAGTATTTCAGCCAAGGTCAAACACGGCACCCAGACCTCACTTCAGACTTCTCTGCCTTCGCAACAACAAACATGGTTTGTGGTATTTCTAATTTGTGGAGGTTTCTGAGAGATGAGTAGATCAAAAATGTAAATGGCTTCAGCCCTCGGGTCAAGCAGGCAATCTGTGCCAGCGTGTGAAGGAAATGAGTATGACAGTTCACAAAACGTTGCTTCCAGGGAATAAGAGCGCTCAGTTTCCTAATAAGCTAGTGGTGGACTTAAAGAGGACTCTCCGAATCCCAGTCTCCCTCTGAATTTCCTCTGGGCTGCAGCTGGAGAGCAGACCCTAGGCCTGTCAGAAGACAGATCTGTCTACTTGGAGGGCCTAGGCTTGGACCTAACTTTCAGTCACCGCATGTTTCAGCATCTGCCTGACTCACTGGGTCAGGATTCAAAGGGGCCTGTGCTTTTTACCCCTGTACAAATGAGTCCTGCAAGAAACCCTTCCCTGCTTTTATTGTCTGCAAGCCTCCTTTCCACACTAATTCTGCACTTGTAAAACACTCCTGCAAAATGAAGCCAGAGATGTACAAGGCCTGTCCTGTCTGCTTCCATTAGGGATGGGGAGCATTCCTATCAGTTTGAAAGTAGGTCGTGGCCTTTTCATGTTCATTCAGTTTTCAGGTTTCATTTTTACACACATGCACATATTATAGGTGGGGCTGATGGCACTGTCTATTTCTAAGGTTGTATGACACTTCCCATTATAAGAGACTGTTTCATTTGCTTATAAACTCACCAAACTAAAGCCAGACTTTTTCTGTAGTTGCAGCTTCCAGCTGCTGGAAGAGGGGCCTTGGAGAGAACAACGGGAATCATTTTTCCCTGGGTATCTCCAGGCCTCGGAGACACAGAAAAGGAAACAACTTCATTTAATGGGGGGGAGAAGAGGACACATGAGGAAGACTGTGAGGATGGAAAGAAATCCACAGCATAACAGGTCAAGCAGAATTGAAATATGGGATGGGAACGATGGGTTGCAGCTGGCCTTGCTTAGGTGGACACAGACTCTGCAGAGAGGAGCCAGTGCTAAATGATGAGGGGAAGAGTAAGGCTGTTTGGGCTAAATCATGAGATAAAACACTTGTAGGAATAAAAATAATTTTTTTTTTTTTTTAATAGACCCTGTGCCTGGGCAAGCAATGAGACTAGGATTCAGCTGATGGCAGCAAAACAGTGGAGCTGGACAGGACACAATGGTGGGGCAGGCTGGGTGAGGAAGCAGGAACAGAATCCAACTGAAGGGTCGGTGCAGAAGGTCACTGAATCACACCAGTTGGTCTGTGTCAATGGGAAAATGTCAGGGATGTCCCACAGTAAAGGAAGAACTTTGAATGAACTTCCTAACCTATCCTGGAAAAATGAAAGCAGCACAAAGCTGAGTTCAACAGACATGGAGTCTACTTTGCTTAGAAACAGGCACTACTTGTGCTCATCAGCAAGGGGAAGGAGAGGCCTTTCAGCCCCCATATCCCAAACAGCGTCAACTTCTGCCACTGCTTCCAGCATAAACACTGGATATGAGGGGGAAAAAAATCATAAAATGATCACTAAGATTAAAAAAAAAGCACATTGACAAAGACTATCTGAGTGGCGAGAAGAAAGAGCTACTGAGGGAAGCCAGCCAAGCATTCATGGGCAAGTGCTCCCTTTGAGTTTCCCTGTGACCCTGGAAAGATGAGAACTGAGGTGCCCCAAACCCCTAGTGAGTTCTAGAAATTACAAGTTATATCTTCCCTATCGCTATATTTCCTGACATAATTCTTAGGAACTATTTGCACATCCAGGGATTCACCAAAAAAAAAAAAAAACAAAACAATTAGGTAAAAAGAAACAATCACGAGGTAAAATTAGACTGGGTGCAGATGGAAGAAGGTTAAAACTACTCTTTTGCCTCCATGCTTGGAGCTGGGAGGCGTGAGAGCATCTCGCAGTAGGAACACAGCACTGTGGAGATAATTTGTGTCAAATTGAAGCTCTGCATTGACAGATAGCTAAGTACAATAACAATTATAATAATAAAAGCCAGGCCCCAGCACATGCTGTGTGCACGGACATTTCTTGCCCTTGAAAATAGCAAGGGAATGGTGGAGCTCTGTGTAACTATCACTTAAGCAAGCTAAAAAACGCGTGAGCTAAAAACACGTGTGTTTCCAGATGAAGAGAGGAGTTTGCTGATGCAAAGTCTTAAATACAGGTTTGAAATGGCAAATATGCTGCTGTAATGTGTTGGGAGGTGCCACAGAGGTTTTGCAAAAGGAACAAAATGGAAGGTTATTTGGAAGGATCCATGCGTTGTAGAGAACTGGACATCACCCTAAAGTTTCCCTTAACCAAGTGTACTAATAATGCTGCAGGTCTGAAGTTCTGCTTCTCCTGCTGGTGACTGCTGACAATTGCTCTGGACCACACTTGTGCCCCAGAGCTTGAGGCAGACCTCAGGAGCACTGAGTCACCCCACTCCTCTGGCACAGTGGGTCATGCAAAAAAAAAAAAAAAAAAAAAAAAAAAAAAAAAAAAAAAAAAGTAGGGTTTGGAAGGGAAATCTAAGTTATTCCTGAGGGTTTAAAACAACCTCTAACTACAAATGGCTTGGGCAAATTCTTCCTGTGGACAGACTATTCTACGTCTCCACACTTATTCTTGCATCCTTCTTTGGTGCATCTGGTGTACACTAAATTCAGTGCCTACCTGACGCAGCGTGCAAACTGTACACAATAACAAACCCAAAAGTCACATTGTTCCTTCACCTGTCGCTCCCCAAAGGGCAGCAGATGAAAGTTGCGGGCGTTTGGGAATCTGGGAGTCTACAGCTTCTGTGTTGAAACTTGGATTGTGGCTAGAGGTGAGCATGGCAAACATACCAGTATGCCATAAATTTTCTAGGAGGAAAAAAAACTAAAATTGCATGCAAAAGGAGAAACAATTAAAGTCAATTCAAATCAAGTTCTTAAAACTTAGGAAATGCCAAACTGAAAGTTGCCTGGTCAACTTTAATTTAGGCTCCTTCCTGGTACAATGGAATTTTGATTCAGTCTTTAATTACACGATCACTTAATGTTTGTTTCACAAGATCATTTCCTCATTCAGTGCAAAGCAGTTGCCCAGGCAACCTTCATCTTTGCATTTTCAAATTTTGAGTGCTCAATTCAACAATCTTTAGGAGGGGAAAAAAAAAAAAAGGGAACATTTGTACGGAGTAACTGTGGACCTGGTCTAGGTGGTTTCCTTGGGGACATGTGGTGCTTCTCCAAGAGGAATGAAGTTCTCTGAGAGAGTGAGCACTTCTTCACAATAATTGTTCTGGCAGCAATCATGGCTTCCCTTCCCCAGCCAAAACAAGGCTGTGGGTGACAAGTGCTGCTCTCTCCTGAGGTCCATCATCACAGGGAGCAATGCTGAGCTCTCAAAAGATGCTCAAGCCCTCTCCAAAGGCATGGACCCAGCCTCCAACCACTAGGTAAAGTTGCAGTTTAGGCTCTGGGGTGATTCCCAGCTGCCAGGACTCATACCCAGCACAGGCAGGATGGTGGAAAGCGAGATATGCTTTTGGCTATCACGGCACTCTGTTACTTACTGTTCCACCCTGGCCCCCAATTAACTCCCTGCTCCAGCCTCAAATCAATTAGGTTTATGCTCCTGCCCAGTTCTCAGTGTGCTTCAGCCTCACATCAATTCTGCCTGCAGTGATTTAACAGTGATTTAGCCCCTGTCTCAAACGTACCACTTACCCCCCATGACATTGCAATCATTCTACATTTATTTTCTCCTCTTTTCTATGCTTCTCCTCACCCCTCCTCAATATGGGAAATTTGTCAAAGCACACCCTTTGCCTGGAGTTGTTTTGCTTTCACAAATTAGCACTTTCCAATAACAAAATGGTTTGCCTAAAAAGAAAAAAAAAAAAGGAAAAAAAATCTCCACACAGCCTCTGGTGAGAGCTCTGTGGCCTCAGCTGATGGTTTCCTTCTCTGGCAACCTTTTGCTTCTACACTTCTCTTTAGCTCCCCTGGCTTTCTTCTGGGGATTTCAATATCAGTGAAGCCAGCAGCCAGTGTGTTTTCTTATGATACTTATTCCACATTTTTAATTTGGGGAATGCCTTTGCAAGGCTTCATTCTTCCAGGTTTCCTCTTCTTGTGCACCCCGAGTGGACTTTCCCTGGACAGGAATTCAAATCTGAATGACTACAGCCATAAAAGTCTCATTTTCAGTCCACCAGGACAAGGTGAAACGAGGCTCCAGCCTTGCTATAAGGAACAGCACTGGGACTCTGCCCCAAGGGGCACTTTGGTGTGTTGGGAAGGTAGAGGCATTAGTGATGGCATTTGGGATAAGTCTTATAGTTTAAAATGAGAGCTCATTCCCATTCCTCATACACACACAAACAAACAAACAAAATCCAACATACAAAACAAACCTCCAAAAAAGGGAAAACCAAAATTTTTTTTCTATTCTAAGCCTTGTTTCAGCACTAATTAGTATTTCCATCTCTCCATGCCAGGTAGAGAAGGCAAACAGGGATTATTCCTTTTCCCCATTACACAGCCAAACCATCCAAGCCACAGTCAGCAGCTCTGTCCCAGCACTCCTCACTGGGCAGGAGGGTTTGTTTGAACCTGCTCCACTCAGCCCTCGGGGAGTTCCAGCTTTAGCCTGCAGTGACCTGCCCCTCAGCAATGTGGGACAGTTAGAACTGAGGGCTGGGGGTGAGACGGCAGCTCAAGGTGCTGCTGGGCTACAGGTGACACAGGCAGTGTCACCTGCTGCCTGGCAATGGACGGGTGCCAGCCTGGCACTGCTGGCTCCGAGCGTGGCTCTGCTCATTCGCAGTTGCACAGATTTAGCCTAAGCTCTGCTCCTCTGGTCCTCCCAGCCCACCTGCTTCCGGAAAGCGGAGATATTATATTTCAGGGTGCTAAAACGTTTGTATATCCCTGCCTAATAAAACATGCAAAAATGCCATCTGCAGTTAGCATGACTAACTCCAAGCACGCAGTCCTACTACAGATCCTCTCGCAGCTTTCTTCCTTTCATTGCTAAACACTTTTCAAGAAAGAAAGAAAAATCCATTTTTAGTGCTAATGCCACCTGCAGGTTGAAGAAAAACAGTTGCAAGATCCCTGAAAACTGAACAAACCTACCTTTTTGTCCCCCCACCCTCCTTCCCTATCTAACCACAAGGAATGTTCCTGTGCAACTGCACCTTTTTTCTGAATGGAAATTACTTTGTCCGTTGGAAAAGTGACCTTTTCTCACTCTCAGATAACACAGCTTGTCTTATCTGCTGGTGGAAACTTCCACCTGGCTGGTTGCTAGTGGTTTGTGGGGAGCCTAAAATTAAATCAGCAATTTTCTCTCATGTTGCTTCTGTAACTGCTCCTGGCTCCCCTGCCCTGATGGGATGTAGGGATCTCAGTTGCCAGTGACCCATCCCCAAGAAGTCTAATTCACATGGGTACTCAAATGTGTATTTATCCACCTGCCAAAAACCATCTGGAGATGCTTCATGCTGTATTTGAACACTAAATGCAAACACTGTTGTGGCATGCACAGCCCCCATCCCTGACTGACATGGCTGGATACTCCAAACTCGAACCTAGGAGCTGCAAACTCCTTATTTTAGCACAGAATGTCTTCACCACGGTGCTTTTGAGCCTCATCTCAGTTCTTTAAAGTGGGATTAGTGACCCTAGACAGATTTTCATGAGGAAGAACCACCTCGTTGTGAAGAAGAAACTAACCCTAAATAGACCTGGCCAGGCTCTGTTATTTAGCTCCACCTTAGTGCCACCAGCAGGACTGTCCATGGCTGCTGCCTGCTGAAACCAGTCATGCCACACATTTTTCCCTCCATAGAGACCCATCCACGTGTTTTCCTCCCAGGACCAGGCAGCACAGCTCTCACACCAGCTCTTCCCCTCCAAATGCTGCTGCTGGGAACATCACTGTCACCACCAGTTCATCATTTTCGTTGGTGGTACACTTTCAGTCACATCACAGACCCTGCTCTCAGTCTTACAGTGTTTTTTCCTGCTGTGTGAATTCTATCTGGAAAGCAGTGAGCAGAGCTGGAACAGTCAAGTATGTTTGACTTTGCCCTCGCCCCAAAAAGGGCATCTTGGACCTACATTTTGTAACCATTGGACTTAAGTACAGGAGACTGCGCAACCTCTGACACGAAGTAATGCGGAATACGATGACATAATGTTATAAGAACAGGCAGAAATAATGTGGAAAAGCCCTTTCTGGCTCTAATAGGCAGCTGGTGACACAGGTGAAACACCTACTGTACCACTTAATAAAATTATTTTAATTTAGAATGGGAATGAAGAAATGGAGCCAATTACCTTAGTGGATCTGACAGGCAACCCTAAATGGATCCTTGGTTTCGGCCATTTTTATCCCTATGAATAATGATAAAATGACTCAGAAGAGATGCCTGAGGAAACACTGCACGCTCCCAGCCCAGATAATATTAATAAGGCAGGCTCCCAGCTGCAGAGAAAGAAACCCTAACAAATCATCATGTTTTCACTTGTGCCCCCTTTTCTTTGACCGAATTACAGGAGAGGAGGGTGGGGAGAGAAGGGGAAGGGGAGAGGATGGGGGGGAGCACCTGCCTTCCCACACCTGATCTGTTGACAACGTCCCTGTCACCTCCAGGCACGCTCCAGAAGGAGTTTGCAGCATTTCCGTGGGCAGAAATAATATTTGTGGCTACACTTAGCTCGGTTAAAAAAAAGTTTCAGGGCAAAGAAATGCTGTTGCCGTAGGGTGTGGAGGGACTGACAGTCAGGAGCAAGGAAGAACACTGTTCTCCCCCCCCCCCCCCCAGTGAGAAATAGTAAGTATTTTTGGAGAGTACAAGTACAGGAGGGATTTGCTACCCCCATGGATAGGTCCAGGCACTGGACCGGGTAGACAAATGGTCTGTTCCAGTATGGCAACTCCTATTTTCCTGTAAAAATACAGATTTCATGGTGCAAGATCAGTTCTGTCAGATTAAATCAAAATGCAATAATCACTGAGCAATTGCCATCTGATATCTAAATACCCCCACCAGCCTTATCCTACTATTAATTTTAAAACAGACACCTCAGAGAAGGAGGATTTTTTTTTTTCCCAGGGAGAGGAATAAAAATCCTCTGAAGTGATAAAAATTAATCTCAATTCATGTTAGTTTCAATGACAGCGATTGTACCAGGCACACAGGCTGTCCGGTGGTATTTCTGGGATGAATTCTGCATCTTAAAATAAGACAGAGGAGCCTGAGAGATGTTGTTCTGTAGGAAGAATTCCTGTCCCTCCCCCCCCCCCCCCCCTCCCAAAAAATCATCTTCCACCACAACTTCTGGGCAGAGAGGCCACGGGAACTGCTGTGCCTTTAAGGCCAGATGTAACCTGCAAATCAAAAGGCCACAGCATTCACCCATGTCATTGTCCCCTGAAAGATCAAAACCTCATTATGTACTTGGTGGAATATCTGTTCTTTTAAAGGAGTTTACATATTTCTCCTCTTTTTAATTTTAATTTTATTTTTCTGAGAGCCCCCACCACTTTTCCTTTTCTCCATCTATTCTTATCACTTTTGAATTACAGAGATCTATTTTCAGATGAATGCACTGAACAAAACCTTCATCTGAGTATTTTTTCCCCTCTCCTCTCTCTTTTTTTCCCCCTCTTTTTTTCTTTTTTTTTAATTTCCCAACATGGCGGTACGTGCTTATGCCCGCTATCTGCATAAGTCTTTTGTGTATTGCTAATGGAGTGCTGGAATTGTGGCAGCTCTGAGCAGGGAATACATGTGAGCAACAATATGCTGACAGACCCCTCAGTGGAATCTAATCTGTTCCAGCTCATGCACTCCTCAGAAACTATTTAACTTTCATTAAACTGTGTTTGATATCAGCTAAATAGAATGCATACGGCACCAATATAGCTCATATGGTCTCATTCATTCGATCACAGCAGTGCTTTTTTCTTATATTTTCCCCCCACTTGTGTCAGTACCCGGTATAGCTGGGTAAATAGGAGACCTTTGAAGATATAGTTAGTACTCAGATTTCTTTATTCTTTTGTGCTGGTTTCTTAGTGTTGAAACAGTGATTCATGTATGTCTCAGACAGCCTCCATTAATTTCATGTAATGTAGCTTTTATCTCGTAGCTGGGACAACTATCTCCAGTGCTGTCTCCCTATAGCATCTCTCGAGCAGCAGCCCCTCTGCCTTCCCACCTCCCCCCACAGCGCCCCTTTTTCTCTCACCAGCAGCTCATTTCTGCAGAATTTACTTTTGTTTTCCTACATTTGGTGGGTGGGGGAGAATAAATAAAAGAGGGCTAAGATTGCAGAGGAGAAGTAAGGTAAAGATCTCCCTGTCCGCGTGGATGTCTTTATGTCTCACGGAGGGAGGAAAAAAGGCAGGGGGAGCAGGGAGGGGAGGGCTTTGGGGGGAGTGGGCTAAAATATCTTTCGTGGCAGTGGCTGGATAACAGTTTTTTTAACCTATTCACAGCGCACTAATTTGATTATGAATGCAGCACAGTAGGAGCATGCAGTTTCTGGGGAGCGGGAGGAGGGGGCAATGGGCACTGGATTTACAAGCTGGGGCTGTTCAAAAGTTTGAACGGTCAAATGTGCCTTAAAAAAAAAATTCAAAAAATTATCAAGACCCAAATCTCCCTCCAACATTCATGAATCCCCCCAAAATTTTTTTTAAAAATCCCCAACACCAGAGCAGCCAGCCCTCCAAACCGCAGGGAGCTGCAGTGAGTGTGTTACCACCACAAATAAACATTGTGAGTCCATTTGTAAATAAAAAGAGAAAAAAGCTGGTTTGCTTCTTTTTTCCCCCCTTTTTTCTTTTTTGCCTCTTGAATGATCCAAATGCATTAAAGACTTCTTCACCTTACAAGGAGGATAGAAGAGGGAAAGCAACATCAACTTGATTGGGAAAAGTGAAAGTGATTACCTTACGCTTTCTTTCAAGATTTTTTCCAATTACATTTTATTAAGTCCAAAGGAATAATCACAATTTTTTTATATATATTGCTTAAGAGAAACAACATGGGGTCCTTTGGTAGAGGGAACCCAATTATTTGGGATATTATTTTGCAAAACCTTTTCATTTTATTAGTATACCAGAGGGTTTTCACATTCACCAGGCTAAGTCCTAACTATTATTACTTTTTGGGAAGAAGTGTCTCACTGGGGCAATTAATTCTGTGCATTAACACCAGTCGCTGCTGTGTCGCACGTTTTAAACCGGAGAAGGAACGCGAGCTCCTCGTGCGATTTATCATCCAGTTCAGACTGGGGTCACCAACGCCAGCCCAGGTAATACAAAATGAGCCTTTTTTAGAGGAGATTTTGCTGTGCAGCAACTTCGCAAAGTCCTGAGCTGCACCGAGTTTGCTGGAGCTCTGAGCACAAGCCCTGGGTCTCCAGGCAGCGTTACAGCAGCGGCTGCCAAAGGGAGAACACAAACGTGCCCTATCTGTTCCCTGAAAAACAAATCCTACTGCAGCAACTTCGCTCTTAAGCCCGCAGAGGCTGCGCAGGGAAGGGCTTGCTGCTAGCCAGCCAAAAGGCTGATCCAAAAATTACAGAGATAAGCTTATTGACATTTTTACTGTACGTTATTAATCTTATTAATAGCATTAACAAAGGCTAATTGAAAATGCATAATCTGTAATCATGTCAGTCTTCGGTTTAGGGCATTTTTGTCAAAGTAAACCATAGAGGAGTAGTTCACACTCTGCTGTTGTTCGTCCCCAGTTTGGGGGAAGCAGGAAGGAGGACGGGCTGATTTCACTCAGCTCTACACAGCCCCGAGTCAGAGGCAGTGAAATTAATGACTGTGGTTTCCGGCACCGTGAGCCCAGAGATAAAACCAGCTTTAGGTTTAGCACTGCAAGATGAGCGTGCACAAGGCCAGGGGTCTCAGAGGCAATGCTTGACCCCCTTTTGCTGCAGCCAGCACAGGATCCTGGTCCTGGCACCTCTGCTACAGGTACCAGCAACAGGCATTGCTTGTCCTGATGCTTTTCCATTCCAAAAACAGGCCATGACAGAAATATTCTTGTAGGACAAGGGACAAGCAGGCACATGGGAAAGGCACCTGGGGAGCAAAGACATTTCACTCTCCAGCAAGCAACAGGAAAACCCAAAGAGCAGCTTTTGCACCTCCTGGCATGGTACAACAAGCACTGTGAAGCCTCTCCCAAAGGGATGGTGCCAGCATAATCCCACAGCCACACACAGCCCAAGTGGCCACTGAAAGACTCCACTGCAGAGATCCCTCAGCTCACCAGGAGGAAGAGTGCCACCACTGTCATTGCAGCATCTCCCCACTTGTCCTGTTGCACAGCCACCTCAAAATAGTGTTGCCCCATTTCCTTCCAAATTAGAGGCAGCACAGCCCTGACCTGTGATATGGCCACCCTGCAGGGCTCTGGGTACCCTGGGCATCCCCACAGCCCAGGGAAGTGTGCTGGGTATGGATTGTCTCCTGGCACAGGGAAGGGTGCTGGGTATGGAGTGTCCCCTGGCACAGGGAAGGGTGCTGGGTATGGAGTGTCCCCTGGCACAGGGAAGGGTGCTGGGTATGGAGTGTCCCCTGGCTCCGCTTGCCAGGAGCTTGCACCGTTACTTGTCCTCTGGATGCTCCACATTATTTTATCTCTGCTTTGGGACAGCTGGGGAAGCGCCACTGATCCCCCTGGCACAAAGTGATAGCTTTCACATTATGGAAATTCAAGATCTTTGCAAAGCCCACAAGCTGTTCACACATCCCCAGACCCCTCCCCAGGATGGGGGCAATGACAGCACTGGCCACAACGACACTTTGCAACCCAGAGAAGTTCACCTCTCAAAGCCAAAACAGATCATGCAGCAATGCACAAGCCTCCTCACAGCCATTTTTTAAAAAATTATTTCAGGTTTTCTGCAACATCCATGCTCCTGTGCACTGCTGCCAACGACAAGCAGAAGGATGGGAGAAGAGCTGAGGCCGGAGTGGTGAGGAATCGCTGGAACACCGGCGAACAGCCGCCTGAGTGCTGTGCAGCCAGGTAGAGCTGAGACAGGCATCTCCGATTCATAATCTCCACTCAGCATTTCTCCTGTGCTCTAATGAAAACCGTAGCATATTGGTTGCTCTCGCTGCCAAGTGATATGGCCATGCCCTCTCCACAGTATCCAGCTACAAACACTCTTGATGGGCACTCTCTGGGGGGACTGCCTGCACTGGTTTTACATTGCTAACATATGTAGGTACACCTGAAAGCTGCAGCCTGCCACTTCTCGTGGACCTCGCTGGGGTACCTTTGCTCTTTTGCCACCAAGGGTTAATTTTCTAATGGCTGCTTTGCTGCTGAAGCTGGCCAAGTTTTTCATCGCCTGCAGAGCACCACAAGCTGTGATTTGGAGCCAGAAAACACCATTAATTTTCTAAATAGGAAGGATCACATATGTAAACTGTCTGGGTCTATAACCAGTTGGGCAGGTAGAAGGCAAAGAGAAGGAAAGAGGATTTTTTTTTTTTTTTTTTTTTAAACACCAAAGCAAAATAAACCCAAGGCTGCTGGCTGCATTGAAGTTTCTTGGCAAAGCTGGGCTCCCCCTTGCCTTCCCCCATGCCCCCACCACACACACACAGTCTCAGCATCACCCATGGCAGTGCTCATTTTTACTGGAAAAGGTCAGCTGGATGATTTATTGAACAGTTATTGAAGCTTTTTTACATGAGGCTGTATGTAAGAGTTACTGGAAAATTCAAGGAACCGGCTCATGGTTCATATCAGAATCAGACCCATAGCTTTCCCATGGCAGCATAGCCTAATCCTGCCCCAGAAGAGTCACTGTGAGCTCCCGTTTGTGCCAATGGAGCTGGCAGGTGGCCTTGGAATTCTGCTGGAGCAGAGGGCTGACATGGTGGGGTCTGGTGTTCGCTCCCCACACCACCCTCTTCCCAAACACCCACGGCAGCCAATACCACAGGGATGCCTGGTTTCTGTCAGCCAGGCACATGCACAGGAACAACCTTCTGGGTGTGCAGAAGGAACAGATGAAGCTCCAGGGGCTCTCCTGCCCTCTGTGCAGCAGCCCACATCCCCTCCAGCCACTGGCGGTGCCTCAATTTCTCTACGTACAAGCTGGTGTGCAGATACTGACCACAGAGGGGTGCTCTGGGTCTTAATTAATTAATTAACACCTTGCACAAGGCACTTGGGAGGTCTTTGGTGGAGCGGACTACCAAAATTTATATTATCAAGTGACTTAGGAGGCCAAAAAAAAAAATTAATTTTTTTCCAAATCTTTCATGCAACATTTGGCACTGTGCAATTCAGCTTTCCAGCTTTTTTTTTTTGCCCCTCCACAAATACTTTGGGGCTGCCTTCTCCTTCCCTTGTGAGCTGAGAAGGGCAGGACCAAGGGCTCCCTCGACTGGCAACCACCACGCTCAGACCCAGCAGCACCCAAATCACAGGAGACACCCCAGCTCCCCACAGCAGAACAAACCCTCTAGCTGCAGACCAGGGCAGAAAAATTATTTTTTTTCCAAATTACTTAATACAGCAAAGACACAAGGAAACACAGGGCTTTTCCACTTTCAGGTGCTGTGTAAATACTGAGGCAATCACAGGCTGCTTGCAGCTGTGATTGCACCTTGACCTCCCAAGGTCGGATCCTGCACTTACTCCCCACTGCAGCAGTCATCCCAAGCAGATGCAAGAACCACGGCAGGATCAGGGCCTTAATTAGTTCAATATTCTCCCCCCACCCTCTACCTTTCACCACTTTCCCTCCCAAGGAAGAATATTATTCATTAAGGGCTGAGCAGAGCCCACCGGAGCTCGTTTTAGCTGAGCTCTCCCTATGATCTTCCCAAGCCTTTAGCAGGGAGAGAGCCTTGGACTCTCTTTCATGGGCTGCATTGTGACCTGGCTTCAAAGTGTGCAAAGAGGTTCCACAGCTCCCTTTGTGCAGCACAGTCTCTTAATTGCACTTTTAAACACAGTGTAATTTTTGTAATTAACATTATGGTTTCAGAGGGCAGAGAAGCCTGCACTATGCTAATTACAAACTGGAGTAGTTGGAGTAGAAATCCAAGGCTCTGGTTGCTGGGGCCGAATGCAGTTTTTATGAAAGATTTCAAAGCTCCTCCGTGGGCTCTGTGTTCTGAGTTATCATTAGCATTTGATAACATAAAGAATTTTTATAACATATGACAGATTTCGATGTGAAGATTTCACCTGATAACTGGAAAATTTACATAAAGATCTTCATTAGCTCTCTGCTCACATTACTGCGAGCGGAAGAACTACAGTGTGCTGTCTCCCTGCAAGATGGGGCTTGGGAGCCAAAGAATTTGTGCTTTATAATAAAATTTATAGTACGTTATGAGGGGAGGTTATAATAATCCTCAATGATGTTGAGAATCAGAGCAATTCGAAGACTGGAAGGGAACGCGAGAGGTGACGGGAAGGGATATTTCAGGATTGCCACACAGCGGAGACTGCCGGCTGCAGCAAAAGCTGTAAAACATCCCTGAGCAGCTGCTCAAACCCCTTCCAGATGCCCCAGCACAGGCCAGGACCCATCCAAGCTCGATCCCATGGCCATCACAACAGTCTGAGGTGGCCTTTTGGATAGGGCAAATGAGGGCTTACCATCACTCCTGGTGCCTCTCTGCTTGCTGCCAGGCAGAGGACGCATCTCTGTGGGATGCATTGTCCTCCACAAGGAACACTTCCTTTGCTGTTATGGATACAGAGCCTCACATCATCACAAAATTCACACCACCCAGAAACCATTAGTCAAAGTCGATCAGTGTCCCTCTCTCTTACAATCATAATGTCCCATGGCTTCTCCTGGAACAACATAAGGCATCTGCACTGCCCCAAGACCTTTCTATTGCCTGGTGAAAGCTGCCTGGCTGCATCCTGGGGACACTTAATTTTCTAAATATTTAATATCTTCAATAAATAACTAATTGCTCACCAGCACAGTGTCACAAATTAAGAGCTGATGCCCACAGAGCTGCTCCATGGCACACTCCTGCCACACTGAACCAGCCAGGGATACCTCAGACAGGGATCTGAGCAATGGCCAAACCTTAACAAACTCATCACACCAACCTCAGTATACCAGGCTTCCTCAGAGTCTTTTGATGCCATCAGTACCTGTTTTCTGAATTTCTTCTCAGGCTAAAATGCCTCCCCAGCACATTCAACTTCAGGTACAATAAACTGTCTTGCTCTTCCCACAGGAAAACCAAGCACTCCCACAAGATAGTGCACAAGCTTCACTCCAAGTCTCCAGTGGGACTGTTAAAACCACTGGGTGTCTCAGACAAGCCTCCTTACTCCTGTTGCATGTGCAAGAGCCACACTGGAACTTCCAGAGTTGTCTCTGCAAATGGAATGTCCCTTTCCTCTACTTTTGATGGCCCAGTGGTTGGAGAAACCAAAAAGCAACCTTAGATCAATGATCAAACTTTCATAGTAGATGGCTTTTATTTTTACAAAATATTTGCTTCCAGCAGAGTATATCTTAATTTACGAATGCAGAAATCTGTCATTAAGCTTTGACCCAGCTTCATGGCATTGTCAAATGCAATAACGTATCTTTTAATAGTTTTATATCAAGTAAGGACATAACATATCATTAGTTTAAATGTATTTGCAAGCAATTACCCCCACCAGGATATTTGTGAATGCTCATGCAAAATTGATGAAATTCTGACATGCTTAAACATTGTTCATTTAGCTCTATTCCTTATGTATAGAAAAAAATAGAATAAATAATTCTGCTGCCACTTGCAAACTGCTCAGCATTTTCATTCTGTTTGTGGCTTCTGTCCTGCCTTTAAACTATAGCCCTTGGTGATCATTTGGAAAAACAGTTTCATATATGTTTAATTTTAAATAGATGTACTAGATTATTCATTCCTCTTATTATTGTTCAATGCAATAATTTGAACATGGACTAGATTTAGTGCGTGTCAGCTGCCTTTCTTTTACAAAATGGGATAAATTATTAAATGAGTAGAGGTTGTTTGACAACGGGTTTTCCAGTACTTCACAAAAGAAAGACCTTTGACATTCAGCTGTCTTTTGCAAAGAATAAAGAGCAAATCAATTAAGCCTCTATCCTGTGGTTCAAAACACACTGTTATGGCACATTCTTGCTTACCTCTACGTTGACTTGGGAAGACTCAACCCATCTCAGTCGTACCACGAGGTAAATTATTGATTTCATCATCAGGTTGCCTTGCAAGCTGCACTCTCTGTCTCAAGCACCTTCAATAGAGCCATTCCTAAAACTCCTCTACTCATTCCCAGAAAATTCCTATCAACCTCTGGCAACATTTGCCACCCACTTGGAGGATGTGTTTATTTTTGGCTGCTTCTTGCAGAGGCTCTGACTTTCTAAGAAATGTCTTTATTGACAATGGTCAGGAACTTCTGTGTTTACAGCTCCTATGAGAGAAGATGTCTAAGGAGGTGGAGGGGACATCAGGTGTGAGGTGATCAAAGCTAATTTTATAAAGTTTTTTGGCTCTGTAGAAACCAAAAGAGAAGGGCTTTTTTCTCTGCCAGTATTAAGATCTTTGCAATTTCACTAAGCGCAGTTGATCACCCCTCACATTTTACCATCGTGTTTTTCCACTTCCAAATGACACATTTTACAAGCTAAGGGCTGATGCAGAGTAGCAATGTACATCACTGGAAGTACACTTGGAAAAAGACTACCCAGTCTGGGAGTCTCCCAAGCCCCTTCTTCACCTTTGAAGGATGCTTCCCTGCTATCTTTAGGCCAGGACTTAATTCACTCCAGTTTCTACCATCCCAAGTGACTGACGGGATTTGCATTTGCTCCCCTGGGGCACTGCTCCTGCCAGGAAGCTCTCTGTACTGCTCAGCTCCAGCTTTCTATTTCTCCCTTTTCCCTCCAGGACTGGAGCTTTTTGAGTAGTGTGACAGCTCACAGGAGGTCTTTGGGCCTGAGGACTGCCCCAAGGCCACCTTCACAGAGAGATACCAGGGCTGCAAGTGCCACCATACCAGAGAGAGAGGCACATATTTTTGAGCCAATGATTAATTTGGAAATAAAAAAAAAAAAAAACCCTAAAAAAAACTAAGGTTGTGTATTCCTATAAATCTTTCCTAGGCTGCAATATTTTTCCTCACAGAAGAACAAGGAAGACAACAGATGTGGGGTCTGTACCTGCATTTTCTCTTGGGGGGAGCTTGTACACACCCTGCCTGGGAAGCACTTGCAGAATTTTGCAAACTCCTGTAATCCCACTTTAGAGCATTGCTTCCTGAGAAAAGGTTAAACGAGGTTTAAGTGCAACGTAATAAACCTTCACTGTTCATAAAGTCGTGTGATAAATGCACATGTGGTTACTCTGGATAAAAGCTCTGAGGTCAGCAGGCAGAGCTGGGAAGCAGCAGCCCAACGGAGCCAGATCCCAGCACAGGGCTGCCCACTCCTCAGCAGGGTGGGATGTTCCAGCCCATTCCCAGGCAGCTCACCCCGAGTTGGGATAACTCCTCACCCACCGCAGACACACCATCTGCACAAAATACGAAACTTTTGGCATTTGCAAAATGAGTACAGCACTGATTGTGGTGCAGGTGAGCAGAATGGCACTTCAATTATTATTTTTATTTTAAAGTGAAACTCTGATTGCTAGGGGCATCCCAATTTTATTGAGCTCATTTTATTTTCCCTACATATATTTGAATAATGTGTCCTTTGCTAGCAATGAAAAATTGTCATATACCCCCTCACCACAAGTAACAGTTTATAGAAACATAGCATTGTCCTGATGAGTTCAGATATGAACCTCTTTGTTTATAGAATTTCTCCACAATCTGCAATATTTATGATTTAGAAAAGGAACCAAGGGGGAAACAGCCTGCAAGACTTGATTCACCAGGTAGAGACGTTGTCACAGAATAATGATCTTGTTGAAAATAATAATAATAAAGGTAGTAGTAAAACAGTATGAACTTTCAGTGTATTCCCCTCACTTTGGGAGATTCAGTAACATGGCAATTTTAGCCCTGAGGGGCTAAAACACAACACCAAGGTGGTCAGAACCTCTCTTTGCCAGCATGACAAGTGTTGAGCTGCTCCTGTGTGTGCGTGCAGCCACTAAGGGCCCTGGACAGGGCAGGACAAGGACAGGCACCCTTGGTGACACATGGGACAAGAGACTGATGAGCAGCACAGCAGTCAAGGTTCATCCCCTGCAGTACAGCAGCACTGGAGAGACAGTGTTGGTCTGAAGAAGCAGTGAAGTCTCACAAAGCTGGGAGAAAGATTTCAATCCTCAATTATGCCAAGCCCAGACAATCCAGCTGGTGAGAGGGAAGAGGGACGTTCCCCATGGGACAACAAGGACTTTACATCAGCAGCGCATCAAGAGACAGAATCACTCAGAGGAAAAATCAAAAAAGAGCAAGAGCTGCTTTTGAGAGGCTTCTTCAGGGGTTGTCTCCTCCAACCACCATGGGGCCACGGTGCACAAAAGCCATGAAATGCCATAGAGTGGAAGATCAGCCATGTTCAAGAGGGTGCTTCCTTCCCCCCCACCATGCTGCCAGAGGCCTGGGGGAAACAAACCCCAAACCCAACCCTTTATACAACAACACTTGGTTGGAAGCAGAGGTGCTCCACCAGCCAAGCACTTTTTATCATGAGGGCACAGCCAGAAATTGTGTTTTTTACAACAATTTCCTCCAAATTGGATTTTCATCATGATCAGAGAGCCATTTACTGGAAGCAATTGCTAATTACACACATCCCCTGTAGGGAGGATGTACAGCAAAATGAGCATATGGGTGGGAATTTCTCGCACATTGTACCTCCCACAATTTCACCCATGGACGTTTTCCAACAGGACAGGCTCAAAAGTTCTTCATCTGACTTCAGCAAGAGTTTTGGCTCAACACAGTCCTGTGAGAGTCTGCTGTATATATTTTGGCCAATTAGGAAACAAAACATGAAAACAAATACTCCTTGAATCACTCTGAAAATCCCATAGGGCACCTTGTCCATCCTGCTGACAACTACAATATTTTTCTTTAGTCTATTCCCACTGTGGTTTTCACTGGCCAGCATGGCATGACTTTCCTAGATCTCTCAGGAGACCAGTCCACAGACCACTAGCCTGTATTATTTTTTCCATGGCTTCAAGTTTTCCTTAGCTCAGTTTCATCCCATTACTCTTTCCACTTAAAACATCCCAGATAATTCTTCCTTATGCATACACCAGCAGCTTTCCTGCCTACCCAAACTCTTTACAGGACATCTTGAATATTTTTGCTCCTAAAGAAGCCAGGCAGCCACATCTGCTGAGGATGGATTCCACCACTTTGGCAAGGAGCTGTCTGAAGATATTTACTTCCAATGTCAGATCCTACATTTATGGCTGTGTGAGCCTCTCACATTGCAGAGGAGCTTTACTCTAAGCCCAGCTTTGGGTGGAAACTCACCCTGAACCCAGGAGGTTCTCGTTCCTCTCCCCAGCACCTCTGTGTGTACATCCAGCACCAACATTTCTGGGTTACACACCTAAATAAAATGATGACTATTTCCTCCTTCACATATGACAAAATGAAACAAATCACCCCAATAATTCCAGCATCTCACCTCAGGACCTGCAGGAGCTGCCTGCAAGTACCATTAATCCTTTTATGGATTTATGGCCACACTGTTACCCTGTCATATCCAAATAAACCAACCTGGATGAAAACTGGGGGTCAAATTTATTCCTGAAGCAACTCTGCTGAAGGCCCTAAAGTTACTCCAGAGATTAATTTGAAGGAGCATCCATAGCACAGACCAGTTGTGTTGTATTCCTGGCTGCAATTCAGAGCTACAGAGGGTCCTGGACTTCAGAGCATGGGATTTTCCCTTTTCAGCTGCATGAGATTCTTTCAGTAAAGGTATAATAGGGAGGGTAATGAATAACCTTGTTTTGTTTAGAGATTTGGGGAACTAGGCAAGAGCTAGTCAAAGCAGCTGGGATAAAACACTTTCCATCAGGAAAGTGTTGGATAGGAACGTGATGCAGGAGCCAGCATGTTCTGATATAATTTCCTTTAGAACAAAAATTGAACCATGGCGTTTTGGTGAGAATAAACCCTAAAATTAAATTTCATTGGAACAGAGCAAGTCAATTATTCATTGCCAAAGAAAAAGCTGTTCTGAACTGTTACTTTGCATTATATCCCTAATTATAAAAGGAATATTGAATTGGAATGAAACCTTTTGATTTATTGAACCAGAACATTTTGACTAATTCAAAAGAGCATGTCCCAGAAATGTGGGTTTTTTTACAGGCAATTTCAAACTTTGTGCCAGTTGTACTGACTCAGAACAGATCTCTGCATTTTGAAACCACAGATTTCCCAGTTAAATGGAAATAGGATGCATGAGAAAACCCAGCAGTTTGCACAAAACTGGTGGCAATATTACACGTAAGCTCCTCACACTCCCAGAGCTCACTGCCTACCCAGCCCAGTCACATCCCCACCCCTGTAATTGTCTGCAGTGGGGAGGAAAAGCAGTCACCAGGCTGTTGAGTGGTTAACTACACAACTGGTACCTAATGGTCCTCATTTGCATGATTTTAATAATAATGAGCAAAACCAAACAGTTAACTTGCACTTTCTACCTCAGCAAAACCGAGCTGTAATTGTGTAGAGAATAATTTTATGGGTGAAGTGTGCCCTATATTACAAGAGATTAGAATAAAGTGCTCTAATATTCAATGTCTTAGCAGGTGCAGGCACTTACCTGGGCAATTAAAATCTTTTTAATATACAAATCACAGCCAATGAGACTACCAGCATAGCAAACTGGATCTTTGAGGACATACTGTGTTTGTCTAAAATAGATTTTTGTTTGCTAGCAATAATTTCTCTCACTTTTGTTTAAAAGAGCAAATCATAAATGCAGACAAATTGGCAGGAGAGTCTTAAAAAAAAAATCTTATTTCTGTTAAAGCATTTGTTACATCTCTACCTTTGTGTAATACAGGCATTGATACCTTTTACCTAATACCTCTTTTAAAAAATATAATATCAATTGTTGCATGTGGATGTTTTAAAATTGTATCTGCTAGGGGATTCTGGGCTGGGTTGAATAGAGTTTGGCCTTGAAATAAGAATCTGATCATGGAAAGCACATGAATTTTTTTTTTAATTGATGGATTCATTAAGTTCATTAAATGCCCTCCTTTTTGGTCAGAGCACTCTGTGAATGTGAACAGGTAAGGTGTAATGTTTCCTGTCAGAAAAAGCATTTTCCCTTTACTCCTGAGCAATTTCACAACTTAAAGTGAAAGAAAACGTGACTTAGCCATCACCCGGCTCTGCACATAAAACCACACTGGGTTAAGTGTTAACTTGTGAATCTTTGCTATCTTTTAAAAAGCAGGATTTTGCACACAAATATCAGCCAAAATAGTGAAGGACTATCAGCAATTTTAAGGAGTGAAGGCAGAGAAGTGAGGTTTGTCACCCAGGCCCATCACTTCTCCCGCCTTCAGTCTAGCCCAAGGATTAAGTCCCATCCTACAGGAGCAGGGCAGGAGGTGCTAGATCACCCACAAACCCACTTCCCAGGGCCCAGAAAAACAATTTGGGCAAGGACAGTGAATTGGTGTTTGCAAAACGACTGTTCCTTTCTCCTTGTTGCCTGGTGGAAAGCAATCCTGGTAATTTTTCCAAGCAGGAAGCAAAGCCTGGCAGCTTCCTCACTCAATTCACACCTCTGCCTGCGCAGAGAGGTGCAAATTGCACCTCCCAGAGCTGCCTCTCCAGGAAGGTTTATCCTAAGAGAGGGCAAGCTTTGCTGCACAACCACCCCTTGAGCAAATCCTCTCCTGGAAGGCAGCTTTCATCCAGGGACACTCCTCCTCAACCTCAGCTCCACAGCAGGGACACTTGGGTCTGAAGGAATTGCCACAGCTCCAGTATTTGTAATTATGGGTACATGCAAGCCTGTTCTGGCTGCACCAAGAGGGACCACAGCCTTTCCCATCTGGGAAACAGGCTGGGGAAGAGAGGTGCTGAAAGGTGAGGTGCTGGAAGAAGCTGGAATTAATTCAATGCTCAAGGCAGACTGAGAAATGACTTGTGCGAAGACCAACAGGGAAGTACAAAACCAACCACAGAGGGAGCCAAACCATGGATATGGTGTGGGATCACCCTGTTGAGAAGTGGCCTAAAGTCCCACAGGGCACAGAATGACCTCCATTTGCACGCAAACAGAGTGCACTCAGCAACTGAATGAGCATTTGGCTGGAAATTGGGGCCACTTCAAACACTTTGCAGGTAACCCCAGAAGTCCCAAGAGAGTTGCTCCTCCTTGGAAGAAGCTATTGGTTTCCAGAGTTTTGGTTTTGTGAATAAGTGGAAAATACTCCTAGCATGGCTAGTTAAGATCACTTCACAATATATTAATAAATACAGGCTTTTGCACCTCAAGAGAGGTTTCAAGACTTGCTAAACCACACACCTTGAAAAAAATTTATTTTTCCAAACTAGGCTTCCCATTCCAGCCTACAGAGAGAGACAGGCAGATACTTGGCAAGACCACCCCTGCTCCAATCACCATTGCCCTTCTCCACACCCCAAGTCTCTGGCAGATCTTCCTGTGCAACTGGAAATGAGCAGCTTGGGCCCTTCCTCTGTATCTGGGTGATCTTAAGTTGTTATCACAGCAATGCCCAGATTGGGCAGAACCTTGGAGACCCTTCCTGTGCTGAACAGCAACGCTTGCCAGAAGCTCATGGAGAAGCTAGAGAAAGCAGCAGCCCACCCTCTTTGCTAAGGGGGTCATTTGGCTGGCCAAAAATCCCCAAAGAGGTTTGCAAGTCCGGATCTCCCTCATCCTTCTATTTTAACATTATGTCATTAACCATAGCACACTTGGCTCCCTTCTTGTTAAACCATAAATATGGGAAAATCCCTGAAGTTACCAGTGCCTTAAAAAAAAATAAATAATGCAAGCTCTGAGCCCCTCTGCTTCTGCTGTGGAAACAATTTAAACCCGAGCTTTGGTTTGTACACAAGCTACTTCTTAAAGAAGCTTAAAGCACTTTAATGTTCAGACATTCTTGCACACCCAGTATCAACATTTTGCCTCGCAGTCTCTTCCAAGTTCGCTGGGAAATGCACATCTGCAACTGCTTTACATACTTTTTGCATTCTCATTTCCTAGGCCAAAAATCTTCCACTAGCAAGCCACAAATTAATCTAATTATTTGGATATTTAGGCCTTTTAGGCTCGAGTCAGCAGAGAGTTAGGCATGTGTCTAATATTGCCTCTGCAACGTGACTGCTGGGGGACTATTTAAAGATAAGCACATGGCTAAACACTCCTCTGAATTAAGTCTCAGCATCTTCAGAAGCTGGCTTGAAACAAACTGGGGTTTAGGCACGTAAAGAATTGCCTTGTAATAGAAAACCAGAGGATGGGAAGGTATTTAGCAGGTGTGCACAAACACCCTATGAAAGGAATAGATTGTTTTGGACAAAAATACTCAACACATGGCTGAGATATCTGCAATTATTAGGAGAATTATTTCTGTAACTTTGAAGAGACTTATTTCACCTTTAGCACTGTCTTTTAAAACTGGTCAGTGATAAATTTGAAGCTTTTTTCCACAACACAAACATGCAGGTGTTGGGTTCTGCAAGGGGCCAGCATTGGGCCAGCCTTGCCTCAACGCTCTGGTCTGTGTGGCCTAAAGAAAAACAATTCCCAAAAAGGACTTGCTACCAAAAATCAAATGTGTAATATTGTAAGTAGTTAAATGAAAGGAAATAAGAGCTGTAAGAATCTCTATCATGTTTCCAACCACAATTTGGGCATCTATATGCAATACTTACAAACATTTAAAGAAGCTAAATTATCCAGGCCCATTATCCTGATGTTCAAATTCCACACATGACTCTGCTCTGGGTGAATGGCAGAAATGTGACACCCCTTCAGGGACCACCCTGGGACAGCCAGCAGAGGGGTCACCCAGATTTGGAATGCCAGGGATAGATTTTTTTTTGTCCTGGAGAACAACCATCCCTCAAAAGGCAAATTGTGAGGCCACTGCACAACAAGCCTCTGAGAACACCAGCTGGGTGCCCTAAAGCTCCCCAGTAACACCTGGGGAGGTGGGCTGCTGCCTTCTCATGGCGGAAGTCCTGCTCCCTTCAGGGCTGGGACTCCTGCAGCACCTCCAGCCCTGCCACCCGGTTGCTGCGTGACCTCGCGGCATTCATGATCCATCGTCCCATCACCCTTACCATTTACAGCAGAAAATCCTTTTAGCCAGAGCCTGCAACCCTTCAGCCCGCGATGCCTTGACAGCAGAGGTTATAGGAGGGGGAAAAAAAAAGAGGGAAAAAAAAAAAGGGAGGGAGAGAAAGAAAGAACAATGTGCAATCGGCACTGCATTAGAGATGGAAAAAGTACTTAAAGCCTGCAACATTCATCAAGGCTGAATACATAAATGCCACATTTTGAATAAGCCAAGCAAAAGACAATGACAAAGGAAAGGCGCATTGCTTCAGGAATCTCTATCATTTTCATTTGCTGCTGTCAGGAACCTGTTTTTTGCCTCTCACTCTATCAGCCATTATAGCATTAATGAAGTAACCTCACATAGTTATTGACTGGCTTGTCAGAGTCCCTGCCTGATCCCTTAATAGAAACCATTGGTCTTCAGTTAAAAATGGGGTGAGCTGGGAGGTGCTGTGGGCATGTGCTGAATTTCAAGTGCACTCCTGAGGTTATCAAAAGCCATGAAATGCAAATTATTATATTTTTTAAACACACAGATTTCATGCAACTGAGCATATAAAATTGACTAATACTGTACTTTATGCATTCCCAATAATGTTTCCAAATATGCTCTGCATATGATCTTTCCCCAGAAAGTTGTGGGTGGTATTTGAATAAGCAGAAATGGGCCTAGTTTTATTTTGTGAATAAAGTAGTTTCCTGGATGTTTTGAGTCCCTGTTCCTTCTAATATAAGGTAAAGTTTATGCACTGTCTGTTCAAACAACACAGGTAATCCTTTGTCTGAATTTCTGTCTCAGATCAAAATAATTTTCTTCATTCCCCCCCCCACCCCCCTTTCATAAAACATCCTAAGTCCCAGAACTAGTATATTCTCATTTACTAGAAATTACTTCTTTTCCCAGAAGGTAATAAATCCAGGGAGTAATGTAAAACACTAAGTTGTTAATTCCAGTACCACCACACTACTGCCTGCACTGTGGGTACCTCACTGAATCAGCCCTGGTGACAAGCAACCAGGACCTGCACATCCTCCTGCAGCAGCTTCTGGAGGAGTAGGCATCCAAAAAGCCCTTTCCAGCTGGGAAAGCTGGAAAATTTGGGACTGGTCATCAGTGGGAAAAGCTACCGGGTGACCTTTTGCTGGTGCCTCCAGGGAAGAGTGGACCATCAGGCCTGTGGTCTGAGGATTTTCCTCAAGGCTTTTAACATAGCACCCAGATGTGCACTTTGCACATCTGTAATCAGCTAAACCATGGCCCAGGCAGCACTGAGTCCTCTCAGCACACAACACTCCCAAACCACACAGCCCTGCCCCCTGTGAGACCCAGTTCAGCAAACCCAGCCAACTTTCTGGAGTCAGGCTCTGCTTGCAGGGAAGATTTGGACAGGTAGCCCTGATAAAGAAACTCCTCCAGTTTGAGCTCAGGAGAGCCTCAGAGGTTAAACACAACACTGGTCTTGAAAACAGTAACAAGCAGCTTCACAGCACAGACAGTGGAGAGAGGAAGAGTTCTATAGCCAGACCTGATTTGAGATTGTTCAGACCTCTTGGGTCTGCAAAACTGGGTTGGCATTCTCAGAAGAACAGACTCCCATAATAATTGTGGTCTTCTCTCATTTCTGATTGGGCTAAAAATTCCCTCAGAACAACTCTCACGGCACTTCCATATCCCTGGTCTGAAATTAAGCAAATTTCTCCTAATGAATACTCTGTTTGTTGATTTGGTGACACGTCTTCCAAGTCTGAAATATTATGAAATTCTTTAATTCTGCCCCTTCCCCCCCTATCTTCTTCAATTAATCATTTGCAGGCTGTTTCCCTCCATAAAAGACATTCCTTTTCATTGGGACATTTGGTAGGTAGCGTGTCAGGAATGCCTTTCATTTAACCTATTTCCAAAATACTCCCTTAGCCCTGTGTGTGCAGCGTGCGTACAGCACATTTACCCATCCCCTCACACAATCATGGGAGGGGCACAGGGCACCACAAAGACTCAGCCACTCCAAAATCAGGGCAAGAGGTTTCCAAGGGTCTTTGAGGGGGCCACAGCATCACCCAGTGTACAAACACCCTCCAGCCCAGGACATCCCAATGTTGGGTCCCTACGTTTGCCTTAACTCCCTGCAGCTGGTACACATCAGCACATATTTCCAGGGGTGTCGCTGCAAGGGAGTAGGACTTGGATGCAACATTTCAGATTAGCGTGAGCCATGCAGCTCTCACAGCCCAGGGTCTGGGAGACCATCTTCTATTAAAATTATTTATTATGGCCTGAAGCCTACAGTTCCTCCCCAAATCATAGTGTCCCCAGCACTCTTGGGTGACAGATAAACCCCAGTCATCATCATTGTGCAGGACAAGCTTATCCTTGGCTGAAAATAAACAAGTTTTCTCTTTGCCTATGAAGAAAAAAAAAAAAAACCACAACATGACACCACTTTCTAATCCAGGCGAGAATAAATGGGACAACAAGCCCTGTGCTCTCCACCACATCTCAGGAAAGTTTCAGGGCATTGGGTTTTGGTCCAGTGCAAAGCCCAAGTAACCAACAAGCAGCTTTTTGTGTGAGCTTGCACACTGACAGCTCTGGAATGGGCACAGCAGAGGGTCCAACCTTTGTTTAGGTTCTCACTTTCCAGTGTGATTAGACCATCTCTACTCATAAGCTCTATTACCTTTAAGTTTTTCTCTTTTGGGGACATTTTTTCTTTCCCTTCAGGGTACCCTGATGCCACGTCTGTAGCCTGAGCCCCGCAAACAGCCACTCTTGCCCACAGCTCCTTGCTCTGCAGCAGTGACACAAGGATTGGCCCATACAAACAACATCACTGCCGGGAGCTCATCAGGTCTGATTTTCTAATTGTGCTTAACAATTGCTAAAAGGAACCAAAAAAACCATCAGTGAGCTTCAGCTTCCCCAGTAATTAATATTGTTATTACAGAATTGTCAATAATTATTAGACTCTGGCAATGCAGCATCAAAGACTTTGAGCATCTCGAGGAAGACAGAGCCTACTGGACTCAGCTTCCGTGGGTTACAGCTTTGGCCTTATTTCAACTGTACCCCTAATGCCTGCCCTGGGACAAGCCTGGAAAAGGCTCCTCATTGCCTTCAAGAAACCCTGCTTGATTCAGACATAAATAAATTCAGTCTCAAGACCACCTTTGTTTTGGGGACACACTCCAAGGTCCTCGGAGAAACCTGCATGGATTTTGTGCATCCCAGCTGCCACCAGGGCAGCACCCAGGCAGGCACTGCTCAGCCTTGAGGATTTTCACACAAGCAGTGAAAAACTGAAATTATTCTTAAAGGCTACTAAACCCAGCAAATTCACAATGGCATTGGCTGTGTGCAAACAGGCCCACTGTTCCCTGTGTTTTGTTGAGTGCAATATATTTGGCATGCAAAAGCTGTGTCTTCAGGGATTTTTTTTTTTTTTAAATAAGTAGTCTGGACGTATTGTAAGAGACAAAGTAATTAGCATTCACTCAACCCAGTAGGGCAGCAATTTAAACTTTTACAAGGAGTCAAAGTTCAGGATGCTGCCCTGCCATCAACTTTCTACATACAGATGGGATACAGACTGGAATATCCAAATGTTTCAAGCTACTCTGGGTTATTTGAAACTCCAATAGACACGTCACTGTGGGGAAATTGCTTAATCTGCTGCAGGATTTATTGCTATTGTATGTTCAGTATGGAGGTCCTGGAGGGTCAGAAAGAGTTGCTCTCAGTGCAACTATTTCATACCATATTAAAAAAGTTTCTGACCATACCTTTAATCCTCAACATCATTACATCCTATTTTTATGCAGACAGGCACATAAAACCACTCCACAAAATGAATGGCCGTTCACACCCTATGCCCAATAATCCCACAGCATGGGGAAAGGAGAGAGGCAAAGCACTCTGCTGCTTGCTTCAGTCCAGGAGAAGGCAACTTTGTTGTCATACAAAGCAAATAAATAGAAAAGTCAGGAGGAAAAAAAAAATAAGTGCCCTACTGCATTGGATTGATTTAAGAGTAAGTGTGTGCTGCTGGAGAAATAGATTTTTTTCACCTCTTAGGCAGTCATTTTTACAAATGTATGAGGTGAGCACCGATTAAATCTCATCAAGAAAGAAGCATTTTGTTCCTCCCACCTTTCTCTCCCCATCTCCACTCTGCCAGGCAGACCCTGGTCTATTTGGGGGCTCGGTGGGGAGGACAGGAATCCCTGCCCACCTTGGGGAACAAAATCCTGTGCCCCAGTGCTCACAGGGGTTCAGGAGGGGAGGGGGCACTGCAGCCAGTCACAGTAGAGAAAAATACTCACACCACATAATTATTTCGGGCTTTCAGAGGGAAAACAGTAAGAATTATTTTTTTCCTTGTTTCCCACCCCCAGGCTTTCACTTGTAAGAGCAGGTAAAACTGACTAGAAAGAGGAGATAAATGTATAAAAGCATTCCTTTTGTACACAATTCACACTCAGCAAAAGCAAAACAACTCGAGCAGGAAGGAAACCTGGGTACAACAAACATAAATATAACAACCTAGGTGAAAAACAGTCTTGTCTAATTGCCCTGAAAAGTACTGCCATTATTCTGATGGCTTCACCAGTTTAAAAAAAAAATAAAAAATAAAAAAGTTGGAAAATTTCACTCTGAGTTTTGGCAGCATCTTTGCATCTCCAAAAAACAAATTCAAAGGCAAAAAGCAAGATCAGAAGGAATCAGCATATCAAGATTTTAGGCCTCATGCAGGGATGAGCATTGATTCTGTACATGCCCCACCTTATGCAAGTTTCAGATTCAGAATGAAGCACTTTGCCTTGTTTGCAAATAAAAGTATCATCTCTCAGACTCTTCACTACTTCTGTTTTGCTTGGCAAATACAACTTGGAACACAAACAGTTCAGCTCTTTCCCGCTTCCAGAAAACCTGATAAAGGGTATCACCTTGTATATGGTGTGTCTAAAACCAGGGGGAAACAATCCTACACCTCCCCTGGTTTTAGGGGAATATTTGCCTTCTTAAATAAGGCAGCACAGGACATGAAGGAACTCTTCTCAGTCAGTAACTCAGGCTGTCCTGTGAGTACTGGAGGAGATGGGGATGGCTGATCTGAGCTTTGATTCAGAAATAAACCCCACATCACTTCCTCCTCAAATGGACTGACTCTTTCCCCCAAGCCCCAGTGCAAATTTGCACTGGCTTAAGTCCTTAAAAAGGTCTAAAAAGTTTGTTTCCTTTTTTTTTGTTTTAAGCCTGCCAGACTTCTTTCTCACAGGTGAAATACCACAGGAAAAGCAAGATAAGGTTTCCTAAATATTTACAGATTTGCCCAAACTCAGCAGAGAGGGGAAAAAAAAAAAAAATTACTACTCACATAAGGTTTCCAGACTTATTGCCTCCAAGAGGCCTGAAGAGCTTGGGTACCTGTCTGACTGCTGGTCTCCATTACTTTTGGAAACTGTACAAGACCAACAGGATCTTGTCCAGTGAGGTCAACACACTACCTGGTAGGACCCATCACAGCACCTTTAAACCTAGAGGCAAGCCTAGCTAAAACTCAAATAAAGCATTTTTTCTTGCCTTCATTAAGGCCCATTCCTATCATGCATTTAGACAAACTCTTACTGCTAAATTTTCATTTTTTATGCCACAAATACCTCTCTTTTCAATTAGAAAATGCAACTTGTTTTAGTGTCAGAGGCTTTAATTAAGCATAGTTTGTCTAGAACAGCTCCAGGGTTTATTTATTATTTATTAAAGAAAGGTTAGTTATTTACTGGGGAGGGGAAGACACATCTGTTAGTTGCAACTTCATGGAATGAACCAGACAGCCCATCACTCAAACTGCTGTAGGATACGAGTGGATTGCTAGCAGGGTCAGGAAAAAATACTTCTTTTCCTGATGTGTTACATAATGAGGATATTTTTGATACTTTCAAGTCTTCCTTGAAGCTGTGGCTGTTTCTGGTCACTATTCAAGGACAAGACATTGGGTTTAAGGAGAGGGTGGAAATAAGGGGGCTTAGTTTGGGCTTTACTGCAGGAGTGCTCCCACATCACTGAGACAGGCACTGCAAAAGGGGCTGGGGGGACAGCAGGGACATGCTGCTCAAGGGCCCCTCACTGACATTTCTCCTTCCCTCTGGCAGATCCAGCAGGAGAAGTGAGCATCAGTCCTGGTGCAAACAGACCAGTGTGCAGGCAGGAGTGCTCTGGGAAGTGGCAGGACATGCTGCAGACCAGCTCCTGCTGCAGGGACAAGCTCCTCTGTTGAACAGCTCTTTGAGGGCAGGAGCTTATAAACCCAATGAGGGGCCTAAAAAGCCATGCTAAGTTATGTTTTTGCCTTTTTTTTTTTAATTAAGAAAGCTTTAACTCTCACCTCACCACTTCTGGGCTGAATTGGTTTGATCCAGAGAGGTAGTTATGCATAAGAGCAGCCACTTTATATTGAATTAGGGGATTTCTCATGCAACACATCTCACCAATTACAAGGCAGGGATGCAATTCTATGATTTATAATAGATTATACTGTTAAATAATATAACATTATAGATACAATTTGTACATATCTCTCCATGGATTAGAGAGGTGGCACATGAAGAGTGGATCATTAAACAGCAGTGCAAGGCCAGGGGCCAAGCACTTCTGTTTAACAAGCTGCTCCAAGTACCACCCCTCTAATTCATGGAGAGAGAGAGAATAAATTGTTCCTGTATCCTGTTCTAAATCAGGTTCTTTGGGTGTGTTTTGGGGGGGTTTATATAATAATAATTTCTGTTTAGGGGTATTGCTTTCCAGGGCTGAACTAGTTTAAGTCAAAAGAGCTTTGTTCCAAAAAGGATCTGGAATTTACAATCTGGACAGATCTGAGGGGAGACGGGAAGATTTGAGGGGAGAGGGGAATGACTCTCAGGCCATTCAAGCAGAAGCTCAAAGGCACACCTGGAGAGGACAGCCAGCTCCCAGCTGCCCTGAATGAACAGGCTGCAAATGGCAGGAATGCCCCAGGGCAGCAGCTTGGCTACATCCTTGCTCCATCAGGCAGGAATGTCCTGGGAGCACCCAGCTTGCAGAGCTCAAACCCCACCAGCAAGGCTCTGGGTGACACCAGAGCCTTCCTGGGTGGGGACAGCACATTTCCAATGCCGGCATTTCCCAGCCCTGGACAGCCCCGTGGCCATTCCTGGGTGAACATCAGGAAGCAGCCGTGGCTCAGTGCACCAAGGTCCTTGGGAGGACAGAGTTGACACGGTGCTATTTCAAGGCACCGGTGGCCACGTGTAGCAGCTGAAGGTGAGCTCTTTGACCTCTATCTCTTGTGTTTGTATTACCTCTCTAGGGTCAATAAATGCGGATAGGAACACCAGGCTCAACAGACAACATGCTGCTTTATAACATTGGCACTGGGATTAGGGCTCCATGCCTTGGCTGCCAGGTTTATTAAACTCCATTACTGTCCCCTTAATGACGACAACACCTTTCCATAACAGTACAGTTGCTTGGCTCCCAAGGAGGGCAGCACAATGAGGGAGCCTTAAGATATAGGGACACCGTTAGGCTGTCTTATAGCCCCTAACTCATCATCTGACAAGGCATTGATTTCTATTGACAATTTCATTGTAATGTCAGAGCGTAACCTGAATTCATCTTTCATCTACTTCAGAAGTAAACAATGGCTCTTAAAACAGCAAAGGGAAAAAAAGAAAAAAAGATAGTGCTTAAAAATAACAAAAATAATAAAAAGAATTTTTATTCCAGCTCTTCCTCAAAAAAAACCCAAGAGAACCAAGACTGCTCGGCAGCTACATGGAGCAAGGCAGACTATTAATAGAAAACACATTATTTGACAAATTTTATCACTACTTCAATTTGCAAATTATTCACAATCTACTGTCACTTATTCAATTCTGTTCAATTTATGAAGGTGTATTAAATTAGCATTATTCCACAGAAACTATTTCCAGCCTCAAAAAAAATTTCCAGGTGATATTTACAGTATTAGCTGACAATTCACCATCACCTTAGCCATGGTAAGGTGCTATGACTGTCCCTTAACAAGCTGTGAAATAAACAGGGATTGGGGGGATCCTCCGATCAGGCTTTCCACACCATGTTTGAAAGAGGAGATAAAAGGAAAGTCTGGCAGGGCTTGGCGTTGGCACCACATTACATTTCTATTAATAAAGAACAGCAATCAGCTCTGAAATTAATGTGGATCTGTTATCTCCTCACACACAAAGAATTCATGTCTAGTGTGGTCACACAGACTGCAGTGCAAACGATGGGGCCAAGCCACTCATTTTTCTCTTTCACTACCCCTGTGCCTTGGCTCTGGTCTGGTTCAGTGGGTTTTTTCCTCAGAAAAGCATGTGCAGACATGAAGGATAAAGATCTGTCAGCACAATCCCTCTCTGTGTTTCTAGAGACTACACAGATGTATTTCATACGCCTTCAAAATGCAAATTGAAATTTGCTAATTTCTATGTTTTGGCCACCTGTTGCACTTTACCACTCCTCTTTAATAGACACATGGTGCAAATTGAAAGTTTTACTGGACTGAAGGCTAAGACACTTCCAAAGTCCTCCACAAATATCAGACACACTTGGCAGACAAGGAGCACTGAGGTACAAATTTCCACACTGTGGTGAAAGAGACCCTGGAGCCTTAAGAAAAGTGAAATAAAAAAATGAAAACGCACCTCTTCATTTCAGTTTCACGGGATTCAAATGATGTACAAAAATTCCCTAAGCAATTTTCCTGCAGCACAGCTCCCTAATGAGGCTGGGGAAGCAGCTTTTCTCCACACTCCCACAAATAGCTAGTCAGGATGAGCAGAAAAGGTAAATTCAGTCTTTCAGGGTGGAAACCATGCTAGAGATGACAAGCTGCTGGTCATGGCTCTGTCACCAGCCTTTTCCACTGACAGACCATCCCATGGCAAAATCCTACTTTTGAGACATTTGTTTGGGGTACTTGCTTTTTCACCAATGTTTACTTGGAGTATTGTTTCAAGTTATGTTTGAGTAGTCCCACACTGAATAAAAAGGAAAACAACTAAAATTACCACTTGTCCTATGAAGTTTTGGCATAAATAGGATCTCAAGGTATTTAATGATATTGTCTTGGGGTGCAAGAAAGCACAAAATAGAGATACTCTATGTCTCGAGAAAAATAAAGTAAAATGAATAGTCATTACAAAAGGAGGTAACAAACCCAGCACCTGAGGAGGTGTGCACTGATGGGGAATTTGCATTCCTTTTAAAACATTATCCCATGCATGGTGTCTGCTGTGTGTTCCAGGGACACTGTCTCTCCAGCTGTGACCCATCAAGCTACTCCTGAGGAAAAGATAGAGTCATCCCGGGATATTGTCACATCCATTTCCCACAGGAGAAGAGACCTGACAGTGCCTGGACATCTTGTCAAAAAGAAGCAACAAAGAGAAGCCAGGAAGGGAAGTGGGGAAAAGCTGCACCTCCCAGGAGGGAAGAGATGAATCTGATAGACTCCCCCTCACACTCTTCTCCAGCCTCCAGGCCCAGCTGGACTCAGCATCTCAAGTGCTGTCCCCAGGAGGACAGGGGACATGGAAAGTATGGCTGGCAGTGCACCCGCCGGCTCTCAGGGATCCCAGAACACCCTTGGGTTCACAGGCACCGGAGCCTGCCAAATCATTTCATCTCATCTCTAATTGTCAGCGATCTCTATTAGCTCCATAGTGTGGCTTTGACATAAGGATGAACAGAAGGGTTGTTACTGGCTAGTGAGAGGAGAGGAGCTTCTGGTCCAAGGAAGAAAAGCATCTTCCATGGCAGAAGGAAAAAAAACTTCTTTACCTTCCCATATAGGCTAAACTATACGAAAGACAAAGGGACTATGCAATGGATGTCCATCAGCCTAAACTTCCCCTAATAGCACACTAAAAAAAAAAAAAAAAAAAAAACAAACCACAAAACAAAACAAAAAAAAAAAGGAAAATAGGCTTTGTGGCTTGTCTCTCAGTATTAAGCAGTAAGGGATCTGTTTTATAATTGGCTCCAAGAGGAAAAAAAAAACAGAAAGGAAAACAGCACTACATGCACCAATCCCAGTACAACATGACTCCATTTGAGTCCTCAGCTCCAGGAGGTGGCTGGTTTGGCAGTGGCAGCTCCTTCTCCAGAGCACTTCCCTCTCAAATGACTGCTCCTCAAGACCCACAGCCACAGTGCAGCTCTCCCCATGCCAGCTGAAGCTAAAAATTTATGTAGATGGAGAGTAAAGGGAGAAGGGAAAGAAGAGTCTTAATTATGTCGAGACCATGGTTTCTCAGATTACGCCAAAATTCTGATCTTTCCATATTATTTCCCTGAACAACAGCCCAAGTTAATAGGACCTAAAAATACCCCAAACACATTTTTGGTTTTGCAAACAGTGTTTCATTCATGCATGTCTGCCTGGTGATGCATCGTCACAATTGTAATGAGATAGCTGCCAGCCCTGGAAGGGCGTATTGCTCCCTGCACTTGGAATGCTAAAGAGGGACTGAAGCTGTAGAGGCAGTTAAAATGAGTTTCACTATATAGAAATGAGAAGGGAATTAAGTCAGGCCTGGAGCTAGAAGTTACCTGAACATCCCTGAGTCCAGGGCTACAACCACGTCTGCTTTAGACTTAAATTTTTTGCCCAACATAAACAGCAAAAGCATCACTGAGATCCCAGGAGCAGGCTCAGCTAGGTGTTGGATCCTGGGCTGGAGTCTGGTGGCACCTGCACCCCCTCATGGTGCCTGGGGATGAGATGTGCCACAAACAGGGAACATAAAGCAGCCCTAAATTAAAGCACTTCCAACACAAGGCAATTACACTACATAATGTTTACTTATCTTATATACACTCAGAGGGAAGATAAATGTCTAGTAAAAACCACAATCCACTATTAAACAGCTATAAAATACTTCGCTGTCTTCCCATTTCAAAAGCTCCCATAGTATAAATAGTGGTCAAAAGTTCAGTGAACTGTCTTGTAGTCTGGTGTTCCATTCAAACCATGCTATTTCCAGAGAGTCTCCTGACACCGTATCTAATTTCCAAAATGAATATGCTTTAATTTTCCTTCTTCATGCATTGTGCTTTTTCCTCATTTAAAACAGCAACAGCCTCTGGCAGTAAAGGACATCACATTTCTGTGTGAGATGAAGCTTTTTTCCTCCGATATGCAGGAGAATGGCATGGGTCAAGGGAGAAAAAAATGTATGCAAAAAACATCACACCCCACTGACCCCAGTATATTTTACATTACAATTTTGCCATTTCCAATATAGGTTCATTTTGCAGTGGACCATATCAGCCATATTTCAGGATTTACACAAAAAAAAAAAAAAAATCAGTACCTGGAGCATTGTCTGCATAGGGTCTGTTCTAATGCAATATATGGATTGTCTTATTAATGTGTAGTGTAGCTTACAGTGAACACACAGGAATGCAGGGAATACTTATGGATGCCAGGGAGGCAGCACAGGTGTTCTGCTGGGGATATACATATACATTCAATTACCTCTGCAGGTAACACACAAGTGCATTTTGATGGCTTAAAACCCAGCCTGCCACACGCTGCAGGTGAACCCTGGTGGAATCAGGGGGGTTTTCCATGTAGGACCTCCTCCCCCGAGCCATTAAAGTCCCCAAAATGGGGTGCATGACACAGGTTCACCCATTTAAGCTAGGACTGTCATGCTTTCAGTGGGCAGCAAAAGAAGCTTTATCCCCTGGCAGACCTTAAAAGGTTTCCTTCCACCTCTAGAAGTCAGAGATAATTAATTAATCCACAGCCTGATTGGAAAAGCCCAGAAGGTTCTGAAAGCTCCTCATGGCTTCACCCTTTAGCCTTAAGTGTTTAAATGAGGCCCAGCTGTGCCTCGTTAACACTGCCTAGGCTCTCTGAAACTCCAGCAGTTGAGAAAAAAAGATGCACCTTTTGTTCTCCCAACCCTCCTCTAAGACCAGGAAAGGGATGAAGTGAAGCTTGGGGCAATCCCTATTTTAACCAGGGGTAAAATCCCCACACTCAATAGGAGCATTGCCTGACTAAAGGCCATAACATTTCTGACTGCACATACTGCCAGGATCACAATGCTCACAGGGCTAGCGCATCTGACCATTACCAACAAAATCATCATCTGCTATTTTGACAGAAAATCAAAGAAGTCTGACTTAAGAAGTACCAATTCCCACAAAATTCTCATCCTCTCCACAGATGACCAACTAGGGGAAGGCTCACAAGAGAAGCAATACACATGTACAGGTGTCTAAACATGCCAACAAAGCAGAACCATGGAACTGGGCGCAAATACAGATGGGGAGAGGGCTTAAAAGAGAAAAAAGTTAAGAATTGCACCAGAGAAAATCATCACCTTTCACATCTCAAGCAGCTACTCCACCTTACAACAGCCATAGAAAGGAGCAACTTCAGGTCCTACAACCATCAAACTTTCTCTGCTCATCACCGCAAAGAAACCTGGAGCACTGTTGTGCTACAAATCTGTAAAAATTTGGAATAACAGAAAAACTTACTTGAAGCTCAGGGTAGGCCAAGGAGCTGGAGGGAGCTGCTCTGAGGGAATGTGGAGTAGCACACACTAAAACCAACTGTAGCCAGAGCAAGGTGAGGCTAAAAACCATGCTCCACAGGTGTTTGGGACAACACACTAATTAACTCCCTGGAGCTCATTGGCTCCAGGCAGTAATTGCTCTGCCTCCACACCCTGCCAGGAGCCCTGCCTCAGCACATCCTAAATTCTGGTGTGGAGCTGCTTTTGGGGTAGATAAAGCTGCTTTTGGTTATTTCAAAGTCCTGGCTAGGGCACTAATGGAGAAGGTTTCCTTTAATCAGAGGCAGCTGAGAGCCCTTAGATCCTGGGGACAGAGGTAGGGACAGCCTGCTGAAAATGCCCCTAAATGCAATTGCAAGAACAGCACTTTTTCGTGATATTTTAAGCAGAAAGGGTAAAGCATGCAATATTTTCTTCAGGTGTTAGCACTCTTAAATGTCACAGAGAAGCATCCTGTTGCCTGGCAAGTTGTGGACTCGAGGCTCAACAGGTTTGCTTGCTTATTGTCAGCATTTACCTGAACTGGTTTTTAATAAAAGCCTTTGAAGCAAGAAAACCTCCTGCCTGAGACGAGGCATTGGGAGACCGAGTGGAGGCCCCTGAGAGCTGCTGAGCTATTTAGTGGCAGTCACTTGCATCCCTGATATATCCCATTCCTTCATAATTGCAAATCCCCTCGGTGCTGCTCTGCACAGGACCAGCTTTCCTGTCACCAGTTATTGGATGGGAACTGATGCTGGTGTTTACACATCCATGGTCACAACAACTTAGCTATCTGCCTGGCAAACATTGCTGTATTTCAAGTGGCCAGTTTGAGCCAGCAAGATGTGCTGGAGGGCAGAACTTGGGCCTTTCTATATTCATCCAGGGCTTGGAACTTACCAAAATGAACCTTGATTCCAAATAATAATAATAATAGTAGTAGTAGTAATAATAATAATGTTGCCTTTGCCATCAGATCACCAGTTCCATCAAAGTACTGACTATTGAAAGTTCAACTGCTAATGGCAAGCTATTTTGAAAAGGGAGAAGTCTGGAGGCAAATTATGAGGGAAAGAATAGATATTAATAATTTTTAAAGTTATTGTGTCTCAGGCATTATTTTCCTTTATTTCATTATTTAGGATGAGTTTTTTTGCTTCAAGGCCAAGAGAATTCATAGGGCCTGACCCATCCAAACACAACCACGACTCTGAACACTGCAGCCCAGCTGAGTCTATAGATAAAAGAAAAGCCCAAATGGAAAGAAAGAATGAAAAAGAAGATAATTTTAAACAGTGGATTTAAACACACACATGAAAGTATAACCTTTCTGCTGATGAGTTCTTTTCCCTGTGCCCTGTCCACTCTGTTGCCATCCCATCCACCCTGGTGAGGGATCTGTGGAATGTGAGTGCCAACAAGGAACTCATCCCATTTATCTGCCCCTGCCTCCCTGGACTTTAAAGCCAAGGGAAGACCTCTCACCTTTTCTTTCTTAGCTTAATTCCAGAGCTAATGGAAACTCAGTAGTTTCACTTGTAACTTGGATAACCTGGACAGCATTTTGTTGGTGTGGGGCATGAGCAGACCCTGGGAAGAATTGAGCCTAGAGCCCTTTAGAGTTCTCTCTGTTGAGAAATTGAAGAGCTTGGAGGGAAAATTTCAATCCAGAGGAGGGATATTTCCCCCCAAAGCTCTCTTGGGGAAGGTTTTCCCACATTGGGTGTGCAGAGCACTGGGGCTGCTGCAGGGAGATTCATACATTTGGACACAGAGGGACACCATGTTTGCGGCAACTTCCTCTTGCCAAGAATGAGGGGGCCAGAAAGAAGCTTTGAGGGTAGAAGCAATGACAATTCCTAGACCTATGTTCTCCCCCTCCAGTAATTCTCAGCATCCCTAAGTAGCCCCATGTATTGAAGAAAAACATCAGTTCAGAATTCCCTTTACTTCAGGGCAAAATAACCCAAAAACATTACTTTGGTTTATCTATATTTGTAACCATGTTCCTTAGAAGACAGGAGTTTGCTGTGGAATATCTCTGGCAACCTTGAAGGCAACTTTTCCCACTCTGGAATAAACTCAGCAACATGAATCCTGCCTCAGACTTCACAGATGTGTGCATCTGCAGAAGAGGCTCTTAATAATTAATATAATTGTACAACCCCCTAGATATAAAAATACACAGACAGAGCTTCACATTTTGCCTGCTTCTCTGTAACGAATACCCAAACTGAAACAAATTTAACAAGATACATTACACAAGTCTGCAGACAGAAGTTGTATGAAAATTTTAACTCTCTTCAGCAAGAAAGCACTTCTATTTCCAGTAACGCTGGCAGCATATACTGTAGCTAGGCAGCCACATTTATTTTCAATTATCATTTTTGCCTTTTTATACAGCATAATGAAATGCCTGGTAAATTATACATTTTTGTAAAACACAAACTTGTCGCTTTATTTGCAGCTCAAGTCTTGCAATATCGTTTTGTCTGCATTAGTTCTAGCTCTTTATGAGAGGCCAATTACTTTTCTTAGCTGTAACATGTAGTGTGATATGTTACTCGCCAGTCCTGGCTGAGACACAGCCTGCTGCAAAATGACCATGGCTAAGGCTCAGACCTTTAGAGAAAAGGGGGAAAATTCCTAGCATTCTGCTTGCTAAAACATTGTCCACACTCACTTGCTCCAGCTTCGATACCTAAGATTTTTGATCCACACCTCCTGCTAAACAAAAGCATGTTTTTTAGGAGGAAAAAAAAAAAAAAAACATACAGTTGCTTCTCCCAGTCTCCCTTTAGAAAGACACTCTCCTGGCAGATGGAATTTCAATATGCCGTCTCCCAAACCTTAAGCAACTCTGAAAATATAAAGTTCACTTATACCAATTGGCTATATATATCTATACCTCTCGGTTCCCTGTCTCTTTAACTGGCACTTTGAACTAGTGAGCACCTCTTTAATCTTGCCCCATTATCATCCTAATAGCACCTCCCGATATTCATAAATGTCTAGCAAGACTTTCAGCTATTTGGTATGAAGAAGAAATATCCAGCTAAATTGAGAAGATTACCACATCACCACATAAATCAGTGACAGGCCGCCTGTTATTACAGTTGATTTTTGTTGACAGTTGGCTGTAGGCAGTTGTGTTTCAAATGCCTTTTTTCTCTGGGAAATTAAACAAAATTCCATGCAAAATGCAGCCCTCCAGTTCAAAAACTGTAAATCCAAAATTAGCATTTCATACTTTAAAAGGTAGCACAGCACAATTTTCCATTGAAAGGTCTGTACAGTTGTCACAAATGGGTGCTTCACACATGACACTAATGCTACCGATGCCTTTTAAGAAAGCCACCTTTCTCTGATATTATTTTCTTCTCCTAATAATCTGCATACACTATAGCTCATCCCTATGGAAAAGAAAGAGAGCTCACTTACTTATCTCTCATATGGGAGCATTATACTTTCAGCAATTCAGACAGATAGGCTGGGTGGGAGGGGGGCACGTTGCTGAAGCCTCCGTGATAAGAGGGAAAGAATCGTGGCCAGCGAAAGGTTAATCTTCCCTCTCCAAGTCCCTCCTTCTGTCTTGGCATAACCTGGAGAGCAAAGAAAATGCCAGACTTACAAAATGAAAAGACACACTGGCACTAAACTGTTCCCACTGCCTCGTATGGCGCTTCGCACGCAGGGCCACGCGTGACCTAATTGACAACAATCCATCGCTGAAAGTCAGGGAAGCAGTTTAGGTGACACCAGAGAGGACCAGAACTTGCGAAGGAGTGTCTGCTTCCAGCAGCTGCTGATCTGCCAGTTCTGGCTCAGAGAGCGCCCACTGCTAAGCCAATTTTTAGGGACTGTGGTGTCAGCAAGTTGATTGCGCAGCAGTAGTTAAGATGGAGTGCCTTTCCCTTCTCCAGACAGATCTTGGGGGCATTGGCTTTGTCTTGGGCAGTAGCTTGGAGAAATCACCACCACAAGAAGTTCACATTTTTGGCTATGTATATACATATATTTATATAACACAGGGAATCGAAGCAGAGAACTGCTCTGCCTGCTCCTGGGCGTGGGGACAGACGTGTTTTTGGCTGACAGTTTGTCAGCCAAAAGATGTTATATGTGTCTTCACACAAACATTTTGCTGGCAGCTCACTGGCTTCTGGCCACACAGTCCAACATCCCCTGGTCAGAAGTACTGGGCTGAAAACCAGCTAACCAGCCAATTGCATTTGCTTCATTCTCCCCCAGTGTTCAAGGGCAGGAGTGTGATGGCCTGTGTTAAGGATCATCCCTTCTCCCAGCCCTGTCCTCAGAGGGGAGCCAAGGATGGAGAGCCCACCTGCTGACCTCTGAGCTGGGTAGTCCCACTGCTTGTCACTGAGAGGAAAGTGTGTTCACAGTAGCCAGAGCCAATAAAATTAAGCATTTCAGACAATATTGAAATCGTTTAATCTGAATTCACCACCAGGCATTTTAAACATCTGCCTCGCTCTCATTTGCTCATGGCTGGGTCAAGGTTTAGTTTTTACAGCCTGTGCCAAACCTTTCCCTAGTGTAACTCTGCTGACAGAACAGGACAAGATGTCCATGGGAGCCTGGTCCCAGTCACATGTGGTGTGTCACCCATACGAAAAAAGCTCTTGACCTTCTGCTAGAGGTTGGACTTGCACCTGATTACAGGCAAAGTTGAAATCAATGGAGTCAAATAATCACAGTGAGATACTGGTTGTTTACCAGTTGCCCTGCTGGGGAAAAAGTATTCAGCCAAGAAGGATGGAAAATGACAGCAGAAGAGAACACAATGAATATGATGGAGCAATCCTGTGTTCCCTGTTGAGGAGAGGCTGGAAACAGGACAAAACTTTGCTGTTGAGTGAGCTGCAGCCTACAGAGAATGGTTGAATAATTTAAGGTAGTGCTTGTTCAGTGCTGGAAATATTTATATTAAGATCTGTAGGGAATATCATAAAAAGGGTTATGCCACTAATACTTTCTCTTCTAACTCTGTGTGCACATTTAATATCTTAGTATCTGATTCCTAATGAATACTTGTTACAAATTTTTGAAACACACAAGGGGTGACCTCCCATTTCTGCTTGGGACTAGCTCCTCAGGGAAACCAGGCAGTGAGGAGACACAGACCAAACTTGCAGTGTGAAAGAGCATGGTCCACAGGGAAAACAAGAGCCCCACCAAAAAATGCCCAACACGAACACAAAGCAGCAAAACCCAAAGCAGGTTTTGAAATACAAAGCTGCCCATTCTGATAAAGATGAGGAACCAGTACTTGATCACTGGGGAGAGGAGGCTGAGCTGAACGAAACAGTGTTGCCAAGAATGGTGCTTGAAATGATGTGAGACGAGGGCTCTGATTGCAATCTGAAGGTGACTCTGTATGCACAATCAGGTGTTTTGTGCCACGTGAAAAGCCTGTGAAGTGTGGCAGCTCTCTGTGCCTTCAGACATGAGACAAGTAGTTCACTCCAAGGTACAGAACTCTCCTTCAGGGCCATGGTCATGCAAGGACAGGGAAAGGCTGATAAGAGGAGGGAGATTTGGGAGCCCAGGTGTCACCTCACCCCAACCAGAGGAAGGCATCAAGGTGCCAGGGGCTAATGAAGGATACACAAGGGTTTTGCTTGAGGAGGAGCCCAGCGACAAAGCCAGGCTGTGGCAAAGCTGATTTTGTGCCAAGACATCAAACAGCCTTGCAGGATGACCAGCAAACCTGCCCAAAGAACATGTATGTCAACAGCAGAAATTATCCTTCAACAGAGGACATGAGGCAATCTGGGGTGGTAACAGTGGGAGCCTGACCCACAGCCATGGCAGAGCAGGTTGCTCCAGAGAGCCTACACAGTGCTGGAAATGGAAAGCCTTCTCATGCTGTCCCCTGACATGCAGTTCTTTGGGGTGTTCGTATCTCCAAAGCTTCTGGGTTTGGCAGCACTACAGACATTGTGTAAAGGGGAGAGCCTCTGGGTTTGCTGTTTTAGTGAATGTGCAAGCTATCCCTCTGCTCCTCTGGCATCCTTTTCTGCACAGCCCAGGTGTTTGCATCTCAACAGCAATTTTTGTACTGAACCCAGCAAGATGCGATGAAATCCCAGCGCTTGTTTCACAGAGACATCCAGCTTTGAGGGAACGATCACACTCAGCTTTGGATTGTAAGCCCAGGGATGTCACAAGAACAAGTCAATTACTCCACAAATGAGGGAAAATACTCTACAAATTTTAGCTGAACTAAGTAGAGAAGAGAAATGATTCTGTAAATCATCAAATGATGTGTCTGTTTGTAATTATTATCATGCAAGTAATATAATGTTAGTTGAGGAAGATAGGTTTTGTGTGTTTTGGGATTTCCTAGTTTGCATCTTTCTGCCTACAGATTTAGATTTCCAGGACAAGTAATTTTTTTCTTCCCGATGTCTCATAAAGAAAAAGAAATGTTGAATATAAAACCTGACAGGAAGTTTTTCCTTTCGAAGTATAGTTCACGTGTTTGTTTAGAAAATGCAATTCAAATACTGTTCTTTACTTTGTTCTTACAAGTTGTGAGTAATACACACATTTGTTCACACGACAAAGGTTGTGCTCGTGACAGTAGCCTTGGAACAATGTCAGGTGGCTGTTGCTTACAAGACAGGAGTCCTGTGGTCTCTCCCAATTCCAAGCTCATCTGTGTTAGGAGCTGAAGCTGGATTTAACTGCTGGCCAAATCACAGAGGTGTGCAGGCTTCATGCACTTGCCTTGAGTTGGGGTGCCCAGAAAACTCTTCAGGAACAAATAAATTTATAAAATATCCTAGGGGATATATGAGAATTGGAGCTGAAATTTAGTATTTTCTAACTGCTCTCACCCTTCCTCCTGGGACAGCTGCTGATCTTTGATCACTTGCCTCATTTACAAATGCTGTCATCTTGCCATTCTCCTTCTACTCCATATCATTAATACAAATCTGGAAACAATGGCTTTCTCCCTGTTAAAACATCGCAACATCCCACTGTTTGTTTCCTCTTCTAAAACGGATCATTCATTATAACCCATATCCCCCAAAGAATTTTATCACTTGAAACCTGTTTGCTGTGAATCTAAAGTAGCTGGGAAATCATCTCCTCAGAAATTCCTGTGTATGCTGGAGCCGACTTCTCCTGGAAGCCCAATAAAGTGTGGAGTCCCTCTGCAGGCAATATCCATTTTTCTTCTTTCTGATCCAGTCTGTGGCAGTAACCCCTGCAGCTGTGCATGATCCATTTTTAATTTTTTTTTTCTGCTGAAATTCACTGTTCAGCTCTGTTAGCTCTTGTACCCACTTCATCCCAAGGAGTTGGGATAATTGCCTCCTCGCTTCGGCGTTCCACCACCTCCATGCTTATCGCAGAGGTCAGCTTTTCTTTTATCTCTCCTATAACCAACTCGTTATTTGCTGCTTTCTCTTGCAAGGGACAGGCTGCTGCTCCCTGACTCCTGCCCCATTCCACTTTTCCTGGTGTTTGTGTACCTCGTTTGAATATTTCTCCCTAAAAGGACATCTCTACCTCTCAGCATTTGAATTTAGTATTTTACTTTGTAGTCTGTGGTCCCCAGCAGCAGCAGAGGCTTGGGTGAACACTGACCTGTGTGATGAGGTATCACCAAAACACTTACACTTGCAGTTCAAGAGTTGTGTGAGCAGGGAATTTCCCCAAAAATCTGGGCAGCCATTAGGACCACAGAAGGTTTTCTTTAATAAATTAATGCTCACTGTTTTTACCTGAGAAAGGTTATACAACCTAGTAACGTTAAAATACATTCAGGGTGAGGCTTGGGACTCAAATTGCTCAAATGCTGGTAGAAAAGAAAGGAGTGCTGAATATAAAACAAAATAATGCAGAAAATGTTCTACACTGTTAAGGGGGAAGGCAGCTATAGCTGTGCAATATTTACCATCAGGGAGACTTGGACCAAAACTCCCTTTGAACTACTCACAGTCAAGAATAAACCCTAATGTCAGTATGTGAAAATTTGAAGTGCAGAAAGGGCAACCATCCCTTACAAGTCCCCAGACTATCTAAATACTATCGGAGACACTTTGAAACAGATGCAGATGATCAAACTCTGACCTAACCTACAGAACTTTTTCTCAGGACATACAGTTTTTAAAAATAACAGCAAAATCTGGACAACTGAGGAGTGGGTGATAAGGTCTGGAAAGCACAGACAGAGCCAGGCTTACTAAAATCAGCCTTGAAGTGTTGCTCACAAATTGTCACCAAAGCACTGTGAGAGGAGTGCAGACAGGGCAACTTTTGCAGAGATACCAATGACACTCATACTTCCAGGGGCTTTCAGAGGATGTTATGTACCCATTTCCCTGTTTGAAAATGTGCCTCTTCACACAAAACAAGAGATCTTTGCATTTTTAAATAACACGTGTCAAATCTCACTCATGTAAAACTTCTCCTCCAGCGCTCTGCCGAGCAGCAGTGGTGTTGTCTGAAAACACAGATGTTTTCTGGAAATATGGGTGTCTCCAGCTTTTCAGTCCATGTCAATGCAATGCAGTTAAACTTCCTAATCAATAATAATTCACTGTAATATTGATGATGACACTCAGCGTGCATAGAGACATAAACCCCCAATTTTTTGCTGTTGCTTAATGCCATCGTGAAGTTCAGACAGGCTGGATTGTTCCACTCCTGGCACACCAGGAAGAAGCCTGGCTTCATCCTGAGGCCACCAGAACAGAAAAGTAGAGTCCAGTCCCACACCTGCCACCAGCCTGCCCAGAAACCCTGAGTCACTTTATTTGCTTTCTTCCCCTCACAATATTTTCTGTTTAAATCTGAAGCTCTGTAAGACAGCAGATGTTTTCCTTCAATGGGGTGTGCACAGTTCCTGCCATGGTGGGACTCGTGTCTCGGCCAGGACCTTGAGGTAGTGGGGTAAGAAATCAAGCACAAAGAGCTGGCAGGAGAGAAGCAGCACCCCTTGGCCTCAGCAGAAATCTGATTTCAGAGGGGGCTTGTTTTAATCCAAAAGAGCAAAATATGCTCGGGTATTCAACTCTGAGCATTCCTTGCTAACCTCTGCTTCCTAAGATGAGTAAAAAGGCAGCCTATGGTACTACAGAGGGGAATTCAGGTCTTGCAAATGACTCTGTTTCTTTGCCCAAGAGGCCAAGCTGGGGGCCATGGCTTCATGAAGGGTCTGTGAGCGTGGCAGCTGCCTCTCACTTCCCAATTTGCTTTTAGGAGCAAACTGTAGGCCACACAATGCCACACAACACTAAGGCACAGAGCCTCCAGACCCAGCAAGGTCTCAGCCACAGCCATTTGAGCAGCAGACAGACACCAGAAACCTCTGAAGAGCCACTGGGCTGTGTTGGCCACTCCACATCTGACACCTGCCAGGCGGGCCCGGTGGAAAGTCCTGCGGCCACCTCAAAGGCACGGCCAGCAGCCTCAGCAGCAGGTCTGCTGCCACATCACGTCCCTGCTCATCCCCAGTACAGAGGGGACGTTCACGGCCAGCTCTCAGGGACGAAACACTCCAAGCACAAACACCTCCCTGCACAGGTCCCACAGGGCAACTTGTGAACTGCCTAGCAGCCAGTGGCAGCAGGGATGTGACATCCTTGGTTCTTGCAGGCAGAGCCACCAGTCACGTGCCCAGGGCAAGAGCACGACCTGCTGATCTGCTGCCTGTGCCTGGGGACAGCTAAGCCCCAGCCTGGCCGGGATGTCCCAGAGAGCTCCTCCTCCTGCAGCTCACACCAACCCCACACTTGGTGCATTTGCAGGGCCCCACCATGGCTAAAGTGATCTTTTACACTTCCCACGAATGGACATGAGGAAGGTGCACTTCTCTTCATATACTTGTTACTTCAGATCTGTTTCCACCTCCGAAACACGTTGGTGTCGTTCAGCGTGGCTGGCCCTGCAGATGTGAGCAGGGTGTGTGTTCAGCTTCTCATCCAAAATATTTGCATGAGCTTCTGGTTTCCTCTCTCCCCACTGGGGACAGGAGGCTTTCTCTCACTTCTCTATTTCATCGTGATCTATAGAAGCAAGTTCAAAAGGGCAGGAGCCGGGGTCTCACATCCTGATGCTTTGTCTCACCCTCATGAAAAGTTACTGGTGTCAGTAGGGCTACAGCTGCTCTCTCCCCCCCAGCCTCTTTAATTTCTGTCCCTTTGCCACACTTGATGACAAACAATAATGAGCTTTTATATTCCTTCTCTAACTACTTTATTTCTCACACTCCCAGGAAAACTTATATACACTCAAACATACCTATACACACACCCCTACATGCCATCTATTGGTTATCTCCTGAAAAAAAATGTATTTATCTGCTCTGAAGATTTGGGTACGTTGTGGCCTTCAGCCTTACTGGCTTTTTAAAAGCTAGCAGTGCTAATTTCTGTAATAGTTTTTACCAGATTAACATAAAAAATTTGGTCTGAAGAGCATTTTCTTTTTTTCTTTGTGACAAAGACCGTGGTTTGCACTCTGCATTTCTTAGCCCAATAAAAGCCGTGCTATGTGTGGTACCTCGAATTCCTCATTCTCCATCCTAGAGCAATCTGTCTCTGTGTATCACATTCCCAGTCTCTACATCTGAGTACCTATAAAGGGACTGCCAAATAAAATGTTGTGAACGCTGCTCTCCATTCTCACTCACTAAAACTTTGTTGAATTTGCTTGGTTTGACACCTATTACAGCTCAAAGACTGTTTGCTTCTCCCCTGCAGGGCTGTGGAAGCAGCAAAAGTAGTGGGGAAGGAAAAATCTTCAAACCAGCTCACTGCATTCTCCCTTTAAACAGCTGAACAGAAGTGTTGAAGTCTCAAAGTTTTACTTTTCTCTGAGTTTTGTTTTTCAGGTTTTTTTTTAATGACTGGCTGCCACAACTCAAAATGCCTCATTTTGTATCAGCAGAATCTAGTCACACTGATAATTCAGATTTCCAGGCAAGATACTTGGAGTGAGCTTTCCTTGTGGTTTTCCTCTAATACCAAGAGTTCAGATAATTTTAATCTAACAGTTGACTTCATTCTCTCATTTGAGTTTTCCTTTTTCCCCCCAATGGCAGGAGAAAAAGGAAAAAAAAAAAAATAAAAATAAAAGAAAAAGAGAAGCATGATTTTCATTGCATGGAAAATGCCTGAGGGGAACAAACTAAATTCAGCACTAACTTACAAAGGCAGATTTTAAAGTTGCAAAATCAGAGCATAATTTGGCCCAATATTCTGTTTCAGTGCTTGGCTCAGTGGAGAAACCAGAACGTGTTTTTTCCTGCCCAGGAATTATTGTTAAAATGAAAAATGAGTTTTCATAGACAGGGAAGTATCATTGCTGCAAGCAAGCATGAACAACGCTGAATCTCTGTCATGCGTAAAACCCAAGAATTGGCCAAAAAAGTACTTTTCTGAGCAAGCTGGCAATCCCTGCTTTGGAAAGTTGTGCCATACCCCACGCCAACTCGCTCCACCAGCGCCGGCTGTGGAAATTGCTCTCCTTGAAACAACATCTACCTAATTTGTAGCAGTTAATAACTAACAGCATATAATTTTAAAACCCAGCCACACTTTGCTGATTCCTGCTTTTAATTAAACCTTACTCATAGCAATGAACGGAGTGGGGATTGGGTAGGTGGGATGCTGGAGCTGCAGTCTGCAATGAGCAGGGCCAGCAGTGGTACCCCTGGCAGAACCCCCTCCCCTTCTCCTAAGTGTGCATATTAATTCAGAGTCCTGTCAATCAGGGCTGGTTACTGTGGCAATGGTGGGGCTAAACTAATGAAGATCCACTCACGCCTCTCTGCAAGTAGGGACAAAGAAGCCCACGGTCAGAACCCAGCCACAGAGCTCCTCTGGATCAAGACATGTGATGGGAAGTTAATGATGTATTAAAAATGCATGTTAATTAATGTGATTTTTAAAATTATAGTTTTTGCTCGTGCCATAACCGGTATGCAAGTGGCAGGAGGACTGGATCCTCCTGCCACCTCCTCAGTACCTGGCATGGCCACTACCACCCCTACATATCCTCCATCGAGGCCAGGAAACAAAAAAAGTGCCGTATGTTCCAGGGCACCCTGAATAAATCATGTAATAGCAGCTTGGACATCATTAAAGCATTAAAGCAGAGCTTTTCCTGGGCTGGAAGCAGCTTGGTGCCCCTTGCCACCACTTGAGCCTTCGTGAAGGGAAATCCGGGGTGGTTGGGACTGAAGGTCCTTGGCCATCAAAGCTCCTCCATCTTGCGGGAGTCGGCAGAGTTTTGGCATGAAGAGTCTGGAGGCGATTCTCGCTCTGCTGCTGAATTTGTTTTGCAATTGCAGTATGTCTCTGTCCATGTGCCATTAAGAGCTCAATTCTTTTATTTGCCCCCCCTCCCCGCCTTTTTAAAACATCATGTTTATGCAAGTGGACAGGAGGCTCTCATATCTGGGTCACACATTTGCTGGAGGTCATTGAAAGGCTACAAAATGGAGCATGCCTAATTCTGCTATTTCAGAAGTTTTCTCACATGTGCTCAAGACAATTATGCCTATTAAATGAGTTCATTAAATTTCAGAAATCCTTTGAAATTCTGACGTACCAAAAAATATGCCAAACTCCTTCCAGTTCTTCTGACATCTCCTACAAATGCTCTAATCCAAGGAGGTGCTGGGCACTGGAGCTTGGCTGCCCATGATGTGGCCAACATATTAAGTGTGTCCTGTCTCCAGTGCAAGCCAAACAAACTAAGTAAATAAAACAGGGCATCAAGGTCTGTCAAGTGACCTTTTGCAGCATCACTGTCACTGGCCCAAGCACCACTCTATCAAGAATAATTTAGAGACACAGGGTAAATGCCACCATTGCTCCTTAAGTGCTCTGGGGTTTGAGAGAGGATGGGACACTCAAAGCTTTTCCAGGACTGAGAACTGGCTCGGTGCTGAGCTGCAAACTTCAGGGATGCAGGAGGAAAGCACAGGAAGGCTCTGTGTCATCTCCTCTGTGCTGCCCTGGGGGCAGCTGTGTGGGACATCCTGGTCCCTGCCCTCCCAAAGGGGCACAGGACTTGCAGAAGGACACATGAGAAAGAGGACATAACCAAGTCATGGAGAACAGGCAGAACCATCCTGTTGGGAAGCAGCTTTTCCCACAATGAAACATCCTGATACGCAAAGGTGCTGAGCATCAGGAACTGTGAGTGAACAGGAGCTGTGGGTGCCCAGTCACTGCAGTCACATCCCACAAATGCTGAGATGCCACATACTAACCACATATGAATACTTCTTGTTTTACAATACATGGAAACAGAAGTTAATAGCTCATTGTTGCAATATTAGTCATGCACAGACATCAGGTCATGGGATTGGCTTGGCATCAAAAAGTTCTATGAGCCTACAAAGAAAGCACAGCGTTGCTTAGGGGAGCATGCCTCTGAGCAGCACTGCCACTTCTGGGGAACTGTGTATGGACTCAACAGCAATTTGGAAATTAAAATGTACACAAGCTGATCGCTCATTAAGACGTGTTTCTTTTTGGTGCGTAAGAGAGCATTTATCATAGTTGGCCCACACCAACAATCAGCTTTGGACAGAAGCCACCTTTACTAATGAATGGGAGGGAACAGTTTTTAATCTCTCTGAGATCCCTTATCAATTGATTTTGGATGATGTATGGGAGGTTTTGTTCTCCAAGAATTATGATACTCCTCGAGTGGCAGCAGAGACCCAATATTTTCGTTGTATGGCTTTGTCTCCTGACATGATGCCATTTGGTCCTGACAGTGCAGCAGTCTCTCTGCAGATTCTTTCCATTGTCTCCCATTATCCTTGTCTCCTTTGCATTGTCCAGCCTTCCCTGTGATTGCACTAACACAGATCTAAACAAACAAGGGAGGGGGAAATAAACCAGCTGATACTTTTGATGAATTCTAGCCACAAAATATTAAAAAGATGGTTTTAAAGCTCTGTGCTTGCTGGTACGGTGAGAATGAACCTGCCTGGGAGTCATGTCAAGCCCCTGAATGGTACCTGCGAACCAAGGTGGCCAGAAGGCACTAAACTGGCACTGAAGAGAGAGCTTTGATCAGGTCCTCAGGAAACACTTCCTCTGTCTTCCTGAAGTGTAACTTTAGACCAGGCTCTACCAAGGCCACTTCACTCTTTTGTGCATCCCCTTGAGCTCAGTGGTGAATGAGCTGAAACCTGCTCTGTTTCCTTTACTAGGTGGCACGTGTCAAGGATCCCTGCGATCACTTTTGTTCCTTGCTTTATCTAAAGAGCTCCTTGCAGGAGCCTGGGGTGTCGGTGGCCATGAAAAGAGCACAGCTGGAATATTGCAGTATTTTATATCCTCTGGGCAGACAACTGAGTCCCATTAGTGGCTGGAGTCTCAGGCCTGCATCCAAACAATAGCAAAGAGGTGTCAGGTCTCTCTCAGGAAAGTGGGAACACCAGTCTCCTCGTGGGAGGTTCCAAAGCTGCTGGAAGCCTGGTGGCTCTGCCCCGTGTGTTCCGAAGGACGGAAGTGGGACAAGAAGGGTGTGGGTGGACGGAAGATGTCTGCAGCAGCTCTAAATACCCCCAAATTGCTCACATAGCTCCAGTGAGGGGTTGGTCTGGCTCCTTCCTAAGCCAAGAGAAAACTGCTCAGTGCCACTGGGCAGATCCTTAGTCCTTGAACCCCTCTACCAGCTCTTGCAGGATCATCCCTGAGGATGTGGTCCCAGGTGAAAGCAAAGAAAAAGGGGACAGCAGAAAAATGGGGTAAGGAATAAAAACGATACATTGTCTTTTGGTCAGCTGCTATGGATTTCAGGATCTCTGACTTCTACAGGAGGAAGGAGCACTGTGCCCAACCCTTCTAAGAGAAATTCCCTCAGCTCCGCTCAATAAACACACACATGGAGATGAGTTTCTGCACCTGTACGTGGATTTCCACGTCTCCTCATGATGATCAACTCTAGGAGAATAATATCACACAAGATGTCAAAAAAAGAAGCAACATGCTAGAAGAGTGCTACTTGGAAATAAAGCCCTGCTTTTATTGGATAGTTGATCTGCTAAAAGCAGTTATTTGAAATATCTGCAGATCGTTGGGATCCATGAATAATTGCTATCTGCACATCTCAAATTCTTTACAGTTTTTGCTGTTACATAGCTCTGCATGTCTATAAATAGTAGAGCAATGTCGCTCACTGCATAATACAGTCTCTGTGTTTTTACAACTCATCATGAACTTCCATGTAATTTATTTTTTATTGAAGAATTCCAATTAATGGCTTCCTGGTGATTTTAAAGCCTCAAATTATCAGTCTCTGAAAACAAAGCAGAGAACATAATTATCATAAACCGAGAATTTTTCATTTTGAAGCTTATCTGTTTGTGCTAAGTATCTTGTCTGTAAGTAATTAGTGCCTTTATTTTTTCCAGTAAAAATAATGACCATTCTATGCAGCACATCCAAATTCCACTAACTGCTAGATGCACTGTATACATTATATTTGAAAATGCACCACCTTAGACCAGCTTTAAAGTATTTCATCAAATGATAATGGCAACAACAAAATACATCTGTTTGTTGGAATAAATTATGTGACATATTAAAAAAAAAAAGCTATTATATCTTCTTCTCTTCTAAGAGTAAAAAGCCTTTAAAGAACATGCACATGTATTACCATGGTGGCGTAGGATGACGGAGAGCTACTTTTAGGCTATTTATAATTCCTTACTGCTGATCAGGACTGATCAGGTGATGGTATAGATGGACAGAGCACGCTTTATGAGGATGTCTGTCTGTACTGATGCATCTTTGCACCATGCTTAGTGCACCTAACCCAAGGCTGGAAGCCGAGGTAGGTAACAGGAGAAATCTGCAGCACCTCTCCCAAGCACTCCTTGTAAAGAGGGAATTTAAACACAACAGTGAGATCCTGCTCCTGAAAACCTAGGGAAGCAGGGTGGATTGGGATATTTAGAGTCATTCCAGTGTCAAGAGTAGATTTGTGGCACTGGTATTTTCGCGAGGGACAGAACTTAGCACGAGTTTCCTGCACAGTCTCCCTTGGATGCTCAGTGCCTGTCTGTGTTTGCAGGTGGGATGAGTTTTCCCAGCTCCAGGTAAATCAGTTTATAACCTGGATTGTGAGGGCTGGTCCTGCCTGCCATCACTGGAACTGAGCAATTTCTGTGCTATGTGGGCCCCCCAGAGACATCAGGAGTCCCCCACAGCAAGGGTAGAGGGAGACCTTGGCCACATCTCTCATCCCACATTTGCTCCACACGTCCAGAGCATCCTCTAAGCATCCACAGAGGAAGGTGGGGACCAAGCCCTAAAAGAGGAGGAGCATGCCCTGTATCAGCCTTACTCAGCATTACCAAAAGTCTAACACACAGAGTCCTGCTTTATTTCCCTGTCTTGTACAGTAATGCCTTTTCTATTGTGGCATCAAGCAAAGAAATCACATTGTCAATAATCCAGCAGCAATGCATGTTGGATAAAGTGGGGAGGAATGAATTAGGAAGACAGTGAGGATACTTCCCTATAAGAATATGTTCCTGTGATCTATGGACTCTCCTCAAGTGCAAACTCATTTCCAGATTGCCCCAGACTGTTAATCAGGTAACATTTCCAGCCTGAGATAGGCTGGTCTCTACTAGATACTGCACCCTCTGCAATGCCTGCAAACAGGTATGAAGCAACTCCCTGCTTTTACTTTTATAAGGGATTCTGCTGATTGCAGTAGAAACTTCCTAAAGAGAGTGAATTTTGAAGTGAACCCAAGGTAAAATGCTAACGCCATAATTTTAATCTATAAATAAACATGCCTTAAATGTCTAAAGTCAAGTTAGAGTAACATCAGCTCCATTCACTGGCTGGCTCCTTGCTCTGTTAGAAGTGGGGTGGTGCACATCGGTGGGACAGTGAATGTCCCTCGACATCTGAAGGGGGTTCAAGGTCCCTTCCCAGCCTGACCATGGCACAGATCAGAGCTGGTGACTGTCCAGCCCCAGCTCACACCCCCTGCATCCTTGAACCAAGATCCTGGACTCCACTTCTGAGTTCCCTCTCGGTTTGGCAGACATCCAGGCCAGCTGCTAAAATAAATCTTTTTTTTTTTTTTTTACTTCCCCTGTGAGCCGTGACATTCTCCTACTGCAGAAAGGTAGCAATAGCAGTGGTGTTTCTTGGCTTTCATCCTGGCTGTGTGATCCACCCCGAGCCACCTCTCCCCACATCTCCAGCCCACGTTCCCAGGCTGCATGATGAAGGAGAGCTCACCGTCTGCCTTGCAGTCTCTTTGCTCCCAGGTACTAAGTAAATGTCAGCTTTTTTCACTGTGTTACATACATTGTTAATTTTAAAAAGAAATCCAATATCATTGTTTTTCATGCTAGCTGAGATGATTCTGAAATTTAATAAAAATAGTGGAATTTTTCATTAATGGCAGCCAGGGTTTAATCCAGCACTAACTTTCTATAGCAGCAAAAGCAGATAAAAGGAGGTGATCCTCATCTTGTTATATTGCAACTGTCCTCAGTCACAACTTCAATGGCAATGAATTCAAATGCAGCCCTTTTGCTTTACTGAATTAGCATAAATAAACTGGCACAAGGGAAAGGGACACCCCAAGCACCTAGAAACATTAGACCAAATAATATTTTCTGTAAGACAAAAATGCAAGAGCAAGGAAATTATATGAGATACTTTTTCCTGGTCAAGCATTTCTCTCGCTGGCAGGGAGGGAAAAACTAGGGGTAATTAGGCTAAATTAGGGGTAATGGCTAAAGCATCCTGCAGACTCACCCTGCTTCTGCGGCAGCCAGTCCTAAAGGAAATCCTTCTCCAGTGGGTACCCACCTGAACTGCAGAGCTGAGCAGGTAGGTGCACCACTCTTAGGGAAATTACTACATCATCATCTGTAGTATCTGAATATCTTCAGAGCAGATACCAGCATGGACTTTGCCTTCCCTGACTGCAGCCCTGTGGTCTGCCACCACCACATGAAGGATGAAAACTAAGGGGAAGAATGTGAAAAAAATATTTTGCTTGCAAAGTATATTTTCTTTATGGTTGTTACTGGGAAAAAAAAAAAAAAAAAGAACCAAACCTACATCAAAACTGTGCTGTGAGGCATTTGTTCTTTCAACTTTGTTGTTGTAAAAGGCTCCCCAGGTCTCACCTGTGTCTGAGGCCAAAGTAAGTAAGGCTCTTCCTCTCCCCCAACTCTTCCATTACTAAATCAGCAGTTTATCATCCCCTTTCCCAAGGCCACCATTGAGTGGCCACCTTACAGCATGTTAACAGTCAGCAGAAAAATCAGAAATGTCAGCCAGTGGCCATCCACGCTGCACATGGGACTCGGAGCAGGACCAGCAAGAGGCTCATCTCTCTCCCAGCCAGCTCATCTACCAATCAAAGAAATGCTTTTCCTGAGCCTCTTCTTTGGACATAACCAGATTAATTCCAAAAGGAAGAACAATATCTTCTCTCTCCACAGTGGTGTTACCCCATGGCATTTGGAGCCCCTTTTGTATGTAAAGATCCCTATAACTGCTCCTGAGGCTGGTGGGAGGGAAGGTGGTATGGACAACTGAGAGCAAACAACCCCCGCAGTGAACTCCCAAAGAGCCTGCCCAACTCCAGTGTCACACACACTTTTATTTTGGCGTCTGTGTCTTCCCATCAGCAAGACCTTCATTTAACAAGAAAAATGCAACTTTTTTTTTCCCCTTTCCTTTGCTTCTGAGCCTGGCCTCTAGATGTTCAAAAGTCAAAGAGATCCCAGAATCCACTTCCTCTGAGCAAGAACACAGACTGAAGTTTAGCCCCAGGTTCTGCCTCTGCCAGCACCGCGCTCTGATATTAGGACTATCAGACATTACAGAGAAACTGAGAGCAGCTCTTCTGTGGGAAGACTGAAAAATATGAATGGCTCTTTGCAGAGCAGCCCTTTCTTCCTGCAGAATTGCATTTCTAAGTTAAATTTGTCACATATTTTCCCAACTTGTCACTGCAAGCAAGGAACTTGCTGCAGCAAGAAATTCACTAGGTTTCCACAAATTTTCCCCAAATGGTCATTGATTCTCTCCCTGAGCATCGTTGGTGTGACTCAGGGCAGAGCTTCCAGGCTGTCACACAGCACTTTGTGGTGGACTGCCTAAGCCAGAGCAGCAGTAGAAATCACTGGAAACTTTGGAACTGGTAATTGGCAGTAATGTGTGATAATGAGGAAGATGGCTCCTGTCTGTGCTGCAGAAGCCTGACCTTTTAACAGAGCAAATGTCAGGCAGAGATACACAAATATGTTTAGACCAATATCAGTTGCTTCTCTGCAGGGGTGCTCATGCAGGCCCATGGACAGCAGCCACAGGGATTTGCAGCCACTGTTCTTGCAGAGAGGGACAATGCTGCAGGTCACTCCTGGAGGAAATATTCCTGGAAGTTGTGCTGTTGGGTGCAAAGGGGTAAGATCCTCATAACAGAGCTGTCCTGTATTCAGTGTATCTGTGCTTCCCGACCCCAGCTCACACAGAGCACATAATGCACTCTCTTTCCATTGGTCTGGTTTTTCCTTCTCATTCTGCTTCACCTGAAACACTTCTGGTTTCCAGGGCTGCCAGAAAGGACTGAGCTTGAAAATGAGTCCAGGCGTGAATCAGTCAAAAAAGCCAGAAGGGCAGCTGGCTTGGGTAGGGATGTAAGCCCATTGTTTGGGATTCAAGGCCTAGCTTGTGGCCATCACCTGGAACATCTGAGAGTTTCCACGCACTCTTCTCAAATGTTACTTTAGTTCCTCTGTCAATTAAGCAAGAGCTACCACTATTCTAGGAAAAAAATAAATTAAATAAAGACCCGCTTCTTACTCTTCCCACACTCAGATAGGGACATCTGGCACAGTAACAACATAGAGCAGACCTGTGTGATCCAAATACCCATCCTCTGCTCCTCAGTCCCAGGAGGTCTGACAGGACTCATTTGTAAAAACCCACCTATGGTACCCGAGAGAGCCCTTAAATCAAATCCAGTTAAATTCATCCGATTGCTTTCCTAAGAGGAGCTGCACCCACATAAAGAAGTCCAGCAGGACTGGCCTCTTAGCACAGAGCCCATCAGGCCAGCACATTCAGCCAGTACAACCAACAAGCTGCCAGCTCAGACCAGGGGACACCAGGCACCTTTTGGCACTGGGCCTGTCTAATTTGTCAGGTGCACTTAGAAGAGAGGTGAGTGTATGTGCTAAAGCATGTAGGAGGGCACAGCACCCTCCAGCTCCTTTTGAGCAGTGCCACAGCAAGTCAAGAACATTGGTACCAGAATCCAAACACTGGGAAATGTGTGGATCCAGTGTCCAAAACCTGGCACGCCTACCCAGAGCTCCCATGGCTGCATTTCTTGCTGCAAGGAGGAAAGCCAGAGTAGCAGAGATGCACATAATTGATCATTAGCTCTGCTTTAGCCTTGCATCAGAGCTGCTCTCCTTGGGAGAGGCACACCAGAGATCCACAGGGAGCATCCTGGTATCCCTGGGTGATGGCATGTGGAGGACACTCCGAGGGGCCCGGCTGGTCTATCAGGGCCAGAGCAAGCAGCAGCAAGGGAAAAGTCCAAATTGTTGTGCTGCCCGGGTTAGCAATGCTGTTGGGGGATAGGAGAAGGTAATAAGCAGAATTTTCTAGGAAGCACGCTGAAAATAAGGTACTAAGAAAAGTCACTGAAAATGTCAGGCAAGCCAACAGGGAAAGGTCCAAGGAGCAAGCAAAAGCACAGCATATACTTTTTCATCTATTCAATCTGACCCTGGGCCCGGTGCCACAATCTTTTTAAGGTTAGTGGTGGGAAAGCTGCCTTTTGAATGTTTGCAGAGGCCTATTAACATCCTGGGCTGAGGAACCTTAAACCCCAGGTAGTATTTCAGAGGAAATGGACAGCACAAAACACAGACTGAAAATTAACCACAGCAGACCCCAGGCCTAAATAAGTTCCACTAGCCCTTTCTGAAATCACTTAAAGGCTTTCCTTCCAGTTGGACTCCTGCCCAACCACTTTAATAGGTGCAGCAGGCAGGGGGGAAGAAAAAAAGCGGGAGAGAGAGAGAAAAAAAAGAAAAATAAAATTGAAAAAGGAACCTATTTGGCCCAGTAATTTAAACATTCTTTACAAAATAATAATAAAGTAAAAAAAAATAAAAAGGCACTTTAACAAAAATTGCAAGTGCAGCAGGATCGGGAGGGTAACTTGGTGAAATTCTCTGCGGATGGCTGCAAACCTCTAATGGAAAGTTGTATAAGTGGCTGAGGCCAAAGTAGGCATTAATTACAATGAAAAATCAGTTTAGTGCAGGCCACAACTAAATTGGAAGCTGGTCCTCTAGGTAAAACAAAGAAAGTGAACAGAAGCTTTAGATTTGATTACATGGCAATACAAGAAAAATGTGTTGTATGTTGTCTATTATTAAAGCTGCTTTTGGGCCTTCTGTGTGCGCCTAAGGGATTTTAATAAAAAATTAGTAATAGCCCTGCTGCCCTGGCTCGCTGCGGCTTTTGGCGTGTTTGTGGGTACAAGGCTACTCCTGCAGTACAAATTAAGTCACTTTAGACAAGCAACCTTGAAAGCATTGTGTGGAAAGTTCAAAGCACCACACTTCGACTCCAAGAGGATACAGTCCCTTACTGGAGGCCAGCTCTGGGTTTGGAAGCTGCAGTAGGATTTCATCAGGAAAGAAACCCTCCAACTGCTATATTTCTCTTTGATTATTCTTGGCAACACTAGAAATACATACTCAGGTTCATAAACACTGCATAAAACACTGCAAAAGAGTGAGTTAATGGCAAAAAGTCACCATTAACAGATTTTTTTTTTTAACAAATGCTAACTCTATAACCTTCTTTACATTGATGTAATGCTACTAATAACATTGTCTTTATTGCTAATATCAGCACTTGGTCCATGGCATGGCTGGATAAAACTAAGCCGGGAAAGTTTACCTGTATACATTTAAAAATACAAAAACCCCCACTCTCCCAGCTTTATAAAGGTAACTTTTCTAATCCCTATCCTCGAGATATTTTTTGTATGAATTCTGTTCTTTTTACTCCAGAATATCCACAGCTCAGTGGATCCAAATCTGCTGCTGAGTCCCTGTTTACAGTTTCCTATAAACTAAAGGCAAAATTTGCTGTATGCAGAATTTTCTAACATCCAGGGAAATAGGGGGAAAATGAAAAAACATTTTAGGGCTACAGAGACAAGGAAATGTAGGAGAACACGCAGCTCTGTGTCTCTTTAGTGGTCGGCTGCTGCTACCAGCTGCTCCAGTGGGTCTCCATCCCTCCAGCACTCCATGCTGGAGAGGAGGGGTTGTGCAGCTCCTGGAGGGGTGAAAATTAGGAATTTTTTATGCCACAGGCATTGGTCATGTCCCAGAAGCATGGGGTCCAGCCCCCAAACCCTGCCTTGGTAGGAGTGTGTCTGTACTCCTATATTATCAGTGTTTGCTATTTCACTGAGTTGCATCAGGTTTCTGTGATCTCTACTAAAGAACCTGCCTCCTCTTGGGTTATTTTCTGCCCCTTCAAACACGTTTACCACTCTTTTTCCTTGCAGAGGAAAGTATGGAGAAAGCGTCCAATTCCTTTCTAGAGTTACCAGGCAAGAAGGATGGGGAACAACAACAACAAACAACAACAGAAACAGCAAAGGATCTGCCACCAGTTTAATTCCACAATTTTTAAAGTCACCTCACTTGCTCATTTTTTAAATCTGATTCACAGCTGGGTGTGTTAGGTTGACAATCTGGCAACTTACCTCCTAAGCTGGTGGCTCCATGAGCTGTTCCTGGAGTGAGCAGGGCAAACAGGCATGTGCAGACCTGAACTCCTCCTGCCCATCAGGGTGACATGGACAGCGATGTCCCCAAGTGCGGTGACATGGAAAAGGGGCTCCTCTCTGCAACGTGACCTAGATGTGACCTAGAAGAGCACTGGAAAAGAAACAACTTTGGCTTTCAATGCTTTGTCACACGGACAAGCTGGGCTTCAAAATCCTTTTATCCCAGTAACATGTAGCTGCACACCTGGATCCATGTCACCATGTGCCATGTGATCCTGACTCAAACCGACACCTTCCCTCCTACCAGCTGCACTTGTCGAGTTTTGTGGTGTCAAGCAGGGGTGTCACAAGAAAGGACTATCCCACTCTACTGTTCTGATGGCCAGCAGAGGTGGTTTACAGCACAGAACTCAAGTACTTAAAAAGAAGTTGGGACATGAGCACTGAAAGAAGGGTTCTTTCTGAAAATGAAGCAAAACCAACATTGTAAACCTCTAAGTTCCTCCAGAGCAGTGGAGCACTGGGGGTGGGTGGCTCATTCCCATTATTCACAAACTGCCCCTATTGCAGCCTCCTCTACGTGAAAGGGTGAGGAGGAGCAGAACAGATTTCCTGGGGAAAATGCTGAGGTTGTACAGCTCTAAGGGAGGAGATTGGGAAAACCAAATTGTGGTGTTAAATATTTCCCAGCAGCTCTCCCTTGAACCCATGAGGAGCAATGGGCTCACTCAGACACCATCCCAACAGATAAACTCCGTGGCTGGCAGGCAAGGAACCACTGGGCATCAGTGGGGAACAGCCTGGTGTAGCTGGAATGCTAAAAAAACCCCAGAGACAGTCCTCTGCATCCACATATAAACCTAGAAATACACACAAACATTTTGCAATGTATCTGAATTTGAAATGTGTTAGCACATCAGGGCTTCCAGACATGCTTGGAAGGTGCATCCGAGTCCCTTCTCTTTCCTTCCAAACATGTTTGCTTTTCCTCATGGAAAGCTGCAGCCTTGGAGGCCTCCTGGCACCACATCTGCTCAGCGGGTGCAAGAATGGTCTCCAGAATCAAGTCTCTTTCTCCAGCTAATATCTCTTATGCTAAGATCAGCAAAAAAATAATGTGGGGGGGAAAAAATCACCCAAGAAAAAGAAAAAAAAAAAAGAAAACAACTAAAAACTTTTGTCCATGGATTCAAAAGAGCCCTCTTCATGCCAGATTCATCTGCATTAAATTGGTCATGACCTTCCAGGTGTCTTTAAGGTTGAAGTGTTTGCTGGACCATTTAAAGCTCCTCTCCCGGGCTCCTGCAACCCTCCTGACATGGAGAGCTGGGCTTTTAAGAGTGTAGCCACCTTGTCAATGCTCAGAGGTCACTAATAGCCTGCCTTGGGCCTTCCAGTGGGTCGTGTTCGGCTTGCTAGCCCAACACAAAGGAAAATGAGAGGAAAGCTGGGGAAGGGGGATAATTATCATTCTTCCTCTCCATCCCCCCCTCTCCAGGCTGAGAGTTATGCTCCATGTCACTGTGTTAATGCGCTTGCATCCAGGGAGACACATAATGCTCCTCTCAGCCCTGTTTATTAGTGAGATCCATTTGCAAAAGGCCCTTCTTTTGTACCACAATATGAATGTGCTTTGATGGCAAATAATTACGCTAGTCCTTTTGACATGAGGATCCACAGGCTGCCCTAGTTAAGCCAGTAATTAGCCTGTCCTCCTTTTTTTTTTTTTTTTTAATTTATTTTTTTTTTTTTTTTATTTTTATTATTATTATTATTGAGAAACTACAAATTATCCTCATATGAGCACTGGCCATTGCTTTTTCTTTTTTCTATTCTGCTTCTGACTCTCTCCCTCTCCCTTGTATCTCTCGGCACTTTGGATAAGGGGAATGCAGCTGCACTACAGCAAGATAAAGCTCCGCCATCAAGATGATGAACAATTTGGATGAAGAGGCTTCGAGATGAACACAAAAGCTGAAGAAGTGCGGCTGATGCAGCCCCGGACAGCTGAAGAATGCTGCAGTCTGCAGATGAATAGCCCTCATTTGCGAATATACAGATTTTCCATGATGAATAAAAACTGAGTGTAGGTCACAATAAATAAACTTTTTTTTCCCCCCTTCTTCTCAAATAATAATTCAGGTTCCCGGCACCAAACAGCTGTAAATTGAAGGTTGTGCTTAGTTTTCTCAACTCTCAAAGGGGATAATTAAGCTAAGCTCATATTGTTTGATATATTAGCGTAATGATGAGCTACTATATTCTGGCTTGTTTCGAGTTATTTTAGGGTTTTTTTTTTTCCATTATCTTTTTTCTTAAATTACACTTCAAATACATTTTAAATCTAGAAACAGCATTTCAGAAACACAGTTGCCCTGTGTTTGGGTCTATCTGGAATGTATTCATATAACATTTAATTAAAGATGCTGCATCCCCCTTTTTTAGGGAAAAAGCATGAAGGTAAAAAATACTGGCATTATTTGACTAGTCCTGACATAATCTCACTCAACTGCCAAACCTTTATCCTTATTGGTGCAAGACAGATAAACGTGGCTGTATTCTTCATCGATGCAGTTACTACCCTTCTGGAACTTCAGGACTGGTAGTCCTTGGCAACGATAAAAACACTTCAGCCCTCCTAATTTTTCCATAATTTCATTGGAAGGTCATCAAAGGGCAAATATAATTTTTGATTTTACCTGTAAACTCAGGGTTCTGTGCACAGACTGGTGGATGTCATCTTTTTAGGATAGCTACCAGATTTGGGGCCTCCAAGAAGTTTAAAATACCTGCAAGTTGAAGAGGCATCTTGAGAAGCAGAGTAAAAGTGAAGGAAGCTCACAAACGTGAGCGCAGGTGGATAGCAATGGTCCAAAACATGCTCATAAAAGTAGGATACAGAGTAATAGTAGTAGTAATGAGTAGGACTATTCAATGAAATCATTTGTTATCTTGTAATTTTCCAAGCTAGAAGAACACATGAGACCTTTTCTCCATAATCACAACCCACAAAAATTGAGCAATGACTATATTAGAGAAGGAAATTGGGGAGCAGCACACTGATCTGGCTTTAGTTTCAGTATTGTGTAGAAAGTTCTGCTAACCTAAGTCAAACAGACTTTTCCTCTTACCCATGTTTTGAGAATTAAATCCCACAGCACACTCATTTGTTTATATTCTAAGGCTATGGCACAGCTTCATAATATGGTGAAAAGAGACAGTTCAAATATTTCAGGAAAAAAGTAAGATTATCCTACATCTTGACCTGTTTCTGGAACCAATGTCAAGCCACATGTTTTTTATGGTTCAAAAATGTGTGTGAATTGTTCCTTTCATCTCTAGTTTGGGATCAAAGGGAGAACAGCCCCTATAATATTTACAGCATGCCTAGAAAGAAACCCCAGGAATCTTCCACCAAAGCCTGTTCCTATGAATTTTCTGAGTTGCTCTGCACAGCCAAGACTCTGACATGGGGTGGGTGAACACAGGGGTGTCAGTGCCAAACTTTTTTAGCTCTCCCAGCCTCCATGGCAATGTCTCATCCTGATTTCCCAATGAGGATTATAAATTCCACTGTCACTTGCTTGACCTGTTGTCATACTGTGAGGAGGCAGCCCGAACTTTGAGGATTTCAGTGGGTTCAGGGTCACATTCCCTGTCTTTTTTACAAGCTCATCATGGTCTGCTCTAAAGCTTTACCCGTAACCCACCGTCCTTCTGTTCGTCCCATCAAGCAGCAATGGGATGTCACCACAGATGACGTGAGGCCCAACTTTCTCCTCCTGGGAACATCCACAATACACTAACCACAAGTGTGTTAGGAAGACCAATTAATCAGAAATTGCAAAGCAGGGAGGGCAAGGGGAGAAGTTAAAAAACAAAACAAAAAAAAAATTTTTTTTCCCCCACACCGGGGAGAAAATTCCCACTGGTTGTTCACTTCAAGAAAACACTTCCACAATCCTGATCCAAAGGCCATTAGAGACTGCCAGTCTTCTTAATGGCTTCAAGGAAGTTTCAACCCAGTCATTACTAAACACGGAGAAAAATAAAACTGGGGGCTTTGCAGTGCTGCACATCTGAGAAAAGCAGGGAGCCAGGTACATCCCTAAGGATCATGGCTCCAGGGCCCTGCAGGTTTCTTCCCAGTGGCACTGACAGTGGTCAAACAGGCTTGGGTTATCATCCAGAGCCCATCCAGTACTTAAACTGATGATGGATTTCCATTCATGCTTGCAGTAATGGCTGAACATTTATTAACTCTTTTCTCACCCATTATCTCCCTCTTTAAAAGGGTGCTCACAGCAAAACCAGGATCAATAGGTAGGAAAATGGATTTTGCATTTGACAGCTGTGTAAAAGCACACCTTTAATTTGTATATAACCCCCTATAGACTCTGCTTACCAATTAATGATTCTATTTATTTTTTAACAGCCATGAAATCATTATTAATATTTTTGTTAGGACCCTGAATTCCTCATCAGAGCTGTGCTAGGGCCTGCTTATATTTGTAATGAGAGAGAGGGGAGGGGCAGCTCCTGCTCTAAAGAGGTTGCATTTTTAGCAGGTAAGAGACAAAGTGCAGATAAACCATCCAGGAGGCAGGAGGGGTTGAGGACAAGGAAAAGGTGAAAAAACCAAACAAACAACCCTGTTGTGTTTAATAAGTTCAGCCTCAGTTTATGCTATTATAGGATTTCAATATATTTCAGATTATGCAATCTGATTTAATAATCAGTTGCTCAATACAAGTCTTGTTCTTCCTCATCTCTGCTTTAAGAGCGGATGGAGGCAAAAGGCCCTCGTGCCCTGGTGGGGATCACCACTCTCACATTCAAAACTTAAGAATAACTCAAGGGATCATCAATCAGTAGTTCACTTTAAAATTCTCTTTAAAATGTTTTACTAGCTTGCTTTACTTGGCATTTTTATCATTATCTATATCTCTAAAGCAGTGATATAATTAGTAAAGTTATTAATGTTTCTTATGTTTAGTCTTACAAAAGCTACAAATATCTATAAATCTGGTTTACAGCAAAATAAATAATGACAATAATTCTGTCAAGCATCAATATAATTTGCTGGACAGCACTGTGTAAACCAAGCAAATATCTGAACCATTAATGAGCTTAATCTGTGCCATTTAACAGCCCCCTCAGTAAATTGTTCTGCAGGCCAGAGAGGGGTGTCCAGCTTAGTTACTCTGCAGATTTCCCAGTGTTTGCTCTCCCACAGAAGTGACCAGCCTGACTTAATCCAATTCTGCCTCACACTCTCACAACTTGAGACCATCTCTTATCAAATGTGCAGGAAAGGGCTTTTTTCCCCCATCCTTGTAAAAGTTTAGGTTTTCAGAGAAGTTGGTGTTCTGCATGGATCCACATTCCTTTAGAGAAAAACCCAAATGAAACAAATCAAGGAACCTGCCACCAGAAAATAACTCCCTTTTCCATTTTTTTCCTGACAATATTCACTTTTTAATGGTGAGGGTGTTCACTTAGGACAAGATGAAGTCAGTTATAAGGCTCTGCTCTGTGTGGTTCAAACCAGTAACAGGAATCTGGGTGCCAGCATCTTCGCCTTAGGGTTAGGCTCTCTCATTCAAGCCAAAATTTATGCCTCAGGCAGGAGAAACTTTTCATCTCTAAAACATCAAACCAGGATGCTGCAGAGTCCTGCTTTTTGTCATATTGCCTGCTCCCAATACAGGGATTTTTGTGAAAACTCCTGGACAGCTCATGCCCCCAAGACTTTGAACCATGGCATGGGCCATCCTTTATTCTGCTATCACTCGATTTTCTTTAAAATTGAGTGAGTATCAACATATGCACCAAAAAAAAAAAAAAAAAAAAAAAAAAAAGAGAAACCAGCAGAAAGGGCACACCAAGCCTTCTTGGCAAAATAATACAAACCCACCACCCATGGCATCACCATTTCAATAACAAAATAAATGTCTGCTCTCATGGGCCCTGAGTAAAAGCCCCTTTAAGTAAAAGTATTAGAAGAATACATCAGCTATAAGATATAATACCAGTGACTAATACCACAGGATAAGCATTTTTAACTTTCACTCTGAAATGACTGTATGATAAGAGAGTACAATACATATTTTGAATTCAGGGTGAGAAGATCTTTTTAATATAAGTGTTTTATGATGTAACCATACATCATTTCTAACTAAAATGCTAAACAAAACACCATCCTTTTCTGAAATATAGATAATGATGGATTTTTGTTATTCTATTTTATTCCGTAAGATAATTTTTCAACCCAAACTTTTATTTTATTGATGGCATAAGAAGACCCCAGTACATCTTCTTTCATATATGAGACAATTTCATGAAAACTGTGAGCTAAAACTCGAATGTTATTGCATAAAAAGCATTTTTGGATACTCGATCATTTATTGGGAGAGTTCCACAAGATGGGATTAAAGGAGATTAAAAGGACCAGGTATGTTTTGTTGATTGCTTTGGCACTTGAAAACCCTCTGATCTCAGAGCAGGAGTTTTGTGGGTATTATAATAATAATAATGGGGATCTTGGAGGACAGGAGGTGGATAAGCAGAAGCAAACTAAATCCAATAATGTTTGTACTGTCACAAAGCCAGGATGGTTTGGGATATGATTTAATCCTATGGAGCAGACCTACCCAACACTCCTAAGCAAGAGATAGACAAATAAATACACCCAGTAAAATAGAGGCATATCTGCAAAGTTAAATCCCTCACACTTCCCTGGGCAAAATATTTTATTCCCTCAACACCAAAACTTGCCAATAATTTGGCTCTGTGTGTTCTGAGCAAGAATTCCAACAAATCTCTGCCTCCTCCACTGTCTCTTTCCCTGTTTGTTTTCATGTGTACCACCAAAACAGACTGTGTCACTACCTATAAGGAACCAAAATATTTCAAGTACTGACTACTGCAAAAATATGAAACACCTTTTTTAGTACTTGGTTCAAACACAGGGATCAAGGGGGAATGAAAATGGCATTTCCACCACTCTGGTGTTGAGGATGGATAGCTGCTCACTGCACCATTGCCTTTCCAAATACCTTACTGTGTCTATCATAAGATAATTTCTTCCCCAGTCTCTTGTTCCAGGGACTCCCAAGCTTGGCTGTGTTTTTAAAAAATAACTTTCCTTTAAAGGCTGATGTTAGAATGGTAGTGTGAAGTTTTACAAATTTTATCACTTCTGTGCTTTGAGAAAAATCTGAATTAAACCCTCAACTTGTAAGACTTTAATCCATTCTTCTCATGAAGTCAACAGAGCAACACTGAGTTGGACCAAGCCATGAGCCAGCTCATGGCAGACACATCTGCAGCAGAGACACAGGGCCTGCTTTTACAGCAGTTAAATAAAAGTTTAAAAACCTCCAGGCCTGTAGTTCTTGTTTTGAGTTCTTACACTGACTACTTTGCCTCTATACCTCCTTAAGATTTTGGCCGTGGTGCCTCATCAGAACAATAGCTCAGAAGCAGCCAGCAGTCCTGGTTACAATTAGTTGACACTATTTTAACTACCTTTTGGGTTGTTACAGATTTAAGAAGGACTGGCTGATGAGAAGAAGGTTCTGGCAAAAACATCTCTGCTGAGTTAGGAAGACTTAGGGATTTTTTAATTTTTATTTTTTAAGTTCTGCAACATGGTTTGGAAAGACCCTGTAAAAACCTGATATATCCTTCCCTGTTTTTCATATCCATTCCTGACTCTTAGCTCAACAAGGAATTCCATATTCCTTATTTACACACAGTGGCCAGCAGAGCACCCTCCTATCCCCAGCTGGCCTCAGAGCTCAGTCAGAACAGAAATGTAAACAACAATAAAAACAATAAAAAAACAATCTGAATAAAAGCAATCTGAAGAACAAACGAATCACACAATCAGTGTGATCTTCCCCTAAATCCTAGTTGAAAACCCTCATGAAATGCACAAGGGAAAGCCTGAATGTATTAACCAGAAAAAAAAAAAAAAAAAAAAAAAGAGACATCTGTGAAAGAAGTTCCACTTAAAATAAAAGGCAGCAGAGACCAAACTCTAAGAATCCAGGTTTTGAATGAGCTTTCATTATTCATTGACCCAGGTTTCTTCTCACGCAATGCAGAAAGCAAAAGATTAAACCGGTGTCGATGGGAGCGGGGACAGGAGGGTGGGTGCTATGGACAGCTTAGCCCCATGGAAGCTGGGGAGGGGGTGCTTTGACTGTGCACTCAGAACTTCCCAGCACAAGGGTGCAGCAACTCAGCTAATTGGGGAAGATAAAAGGCCGGTTTTTGTGAGGTAGGTACCATCATTATCAGAAATGAAGGATAAAAACTTGAGCACCTACATCTTATTTTATAGCTAGGAAGTCTCAGAAGGAAAAAAGGAATTATCAATATTTTTGATAGTTCCATTTAACCACAAGAAAACTATGTTAATGTAACCTTAAAGGTTTGACTAAAACCTATGAAATCAAGGCAACTCACAGTCCAGGCCTCAGCTTCTTCCCTAAGCCACCCGTAGTGCTGGGACCATGTGAGACACAAACGCTGCCTGTTTGGGGACAGTGTCATGCATATGGGCAGACCATACTGCTGCCTCCTGTAACCCCAAAACCAACACCCAGCACAGCCCCTAGAGCTGCATGTGAAGTGGGCTTCTGTTTTCTATGCTTTTCCTTTGTTTCTTGTAGGGAAAACACAAAGACAATGAGCAGCTTCATCACCAACCAGTCCCACACAAAACTTCCCTCTCCAAAGTGCAGCCAGGCAGCAAGAAGCAAATGCTTTTTCTGGGTTTGTAATGAAAATTCTGACAGACTTCTAGCCACCCGGCAGGGTGAGCAGGCGCCACCATAATGACCATTTAAGCCTTGTTTTCTGAGAAAGGCTTGGCCCAGCAGCGTGAGAGGAGTAAACAGGGCTGGTAACTTAATGACCTTTGAGCATTAGCAGATGGCCTTTTTATGAGCACAGATTAGCAGAACATGGGAGTTTTTAATGGCCACTAGCAGGTGCCAAGTCTGCTTTTCCCTTCTATACCTACCCACAGCCAGTAAAGCACCAGTCTGCTCCTGCCCCATCCTTTATTCATCTTTACGCCCCAACATCTTGGATGACACAGCAAGATATGTCCTGCACCATCTTGGCAAAGCTGTAGGTCACCCAAAAACAAGAGCACATCATGTTGGGGCAATGGCATTGTCAGCTGAGTCCTCATCACAATATTACAGAGGTGCAGCCAGTTCAGTAGGGGTGGTCAAAATGGTTGCCCCCTTCTTTCTGGTTCAAAAGAGATGTAGGAAACCTCAAGAGCAGGCTCCAGAGCTGTTGCAAGCAAGAGGGAGTCTAAGCAAAGCCACAACAGGGGATTCCTCTTTCTTATTTATAACATCATGGTGTTCACCTATGACATCCCTTGCTCTGCCCCATTAAAGACACCCTGGTATCTTTATGAGCTGGGGCCACAGTGAGTGCTCCATTCATGTCTCTGCAAATATTCCATCACCCAACCTTATCCTGGCCCGGGAACAACTCAGAGGCACACCAGGATTCAAGGCAATTACCAAATTGTCTCCTCTGCATTTATCTCTGTGGGTGGGTAAAGGAAAGCCCTCACAATTAATCTCAGATGCTGCCTGATTAGACACTACTCAGGGGTTATGATCCTCTCGGAGCCAAGGGGCCTGCCTGAAGTCTGGAGCTGCAGTGAGCGGGCTGAGACAGCTCCTACCCTCACCTTGGGTGTGGGGGATCACACACAAGTGCAGGTCAGCAGCCACTGAGTGGTAAACTGAGGAAATGTAGGGAAAAAAACAGCAAGAGCGTGGCCAGGGAGCAGATTATGGTGTCCTTCAGCCTGCATTCTTTGGGCTTCCCACTTTTGGCTTCTCTTCTCTCAGCTTCCATTACTGGCCTCCAAATATCTTACCCTCCTCTTTCTTGGCCTCCCACTCTCAGCCTCCACTCTCTTGAGAGATGCCATATGCCAGTGTCTTATTTTTCCATGGAAAAAGATAACATGGTGCAAACTCCAGATTTTATAACATGCGGTGGCAGTGCCAATCTTGCAACTGTCAGGTTGGAATCCCTTATTAGAGGGAACATATTATGGCTGGGATTTGAGGCAAAACACCAGGGAAAGAGGTTGGAAAACTCAGAAAGGAAAAAAATTCCTTGATAAAACAATTAAAATTTGCCATGCAGAGGAATTTATCGTGTCCAGAACAGAATTCCTGGAAAGCAGCACTGTGATTCAAAGTACCACAAGAAAACAGTCCCCAGCCAGGGACAGCATGAGGAGTGAAACTGGGAGTCTGCAGAAAATGGTGCATTAAAGTGTCCACTGTGGAAAACAACACAGGAGAGGGGATGTGGAGTGTGGGAGAAGCAAAATGCTGGCAGCAACCATGCTGGCTCTGGATCCTCCTGATCCACCACCACTGCTGGTGCCTCTGGGTATGGGTGGCCTCATCCCCAATAAGAAAAGGAGAGTTTATGGCTATGAGTCCAGCATTGGTGCACAAGTGTGGGGCCAACCCCAGTGGTATTATAGAAAAAAAATATCCCAGGTACAATATGGAAGTGGAAAAGTTAAAGATGGAAGCTCCCACCAGAGCAGGGCTGAAGGAGCTGATGCAGGCCTCATCCTATCATATAGGTGTTTACATAGATGGAAAATAAGAGAACATTTTCCATTACCTAACAGAGAGGTGCACTTGGAAGCTGGGCTAATGCCCAGTGTATTGGATATGTCCAGAGGATTCCTTTCCTTCATGTTCATGATTCACTTTGGGGCCTCTCTTGCAGTGCCATTGGGATTGTACAGAATTTCACAGGAAAATGCAATTTCTTGTGGAGACACAGGGTCTGCACAGGTGCTGGCTGAACCTGAAGACAAGAGGGATAAAATATAGAATCAGAGCTTCAAAAAACTTTGGGAAGAGTGTATTGCTGTGCAAAAGCTAAACAAAACATGAATTAAGAGAAAGATGTGCTAAAAGGCCTCATGGTCCAGTGACACTAATTTTCAGAAGAAACAGGAGTGACTTATACAGATGCCAGAGCTGGCAGGAAGTACTGATGTCTACAGACCTCCCCAAAGAGAGAACTAAGCCACACTCTTAAATTACATTGTCTAAAGATAGACCTGGACTTTATCTGACAGATATGGGGACCCTCACCCTGCAACCCAAGCAGGCAAGCTCAGTCATAATGCCCAGGAAGGGGCATGGGGTAATGCCCTGCTGAGCCCTGAACTCACATGACCCTGCAGAGCCCTGGTAAACGCATTACAGGGGAGGAGCCAGCCTTTCATCAGCTTCCAGCAGGAAAAGGGAGAAAGTCTTCTGAAGTGGGTGTTCTTCCTAGGAGCATGAGGCCAGAGGGGAAGCACAGTGAGGCAGCTGAGTGTGTGGACAAGACACAACCAGAACTCATTAACTCACTGTTGTGGTGCTGGTGGTGCCTCCAGGGAGACCACACAGTAGCACAGAAAACCCCAGAGACTAATTGAACATGGTTAATTATTAGGTGGTTTAAGATATATTTGAATTTCTTTATTGTGCTCATGTTGTTTGTTGAAGTTATTTTTGGTTGGGGAAATGGTACCTTGCAGGAACTTTTAAAAGAGCCATATGGAAGGGACTCGTGTCCCTCAGGGTTGGGGTGACACATGGCTAAGTTACCTCAGCCTCCTCCCAAGCCTCTCCAGTGCCTGCCAGCATCAGATGCCAACCTGCCCCAGCACATGCTCTTGTAAAAGGACATGGCAAAGCAAACACCTTGACCGATGGCAGGCAGATTTCTGCTGGACTCCAGAACATTTGAAAAATGACTTGTGAAAGCCAGCAGTGGGATCACAACCCTCCCAAACACCATGATATAACCATGGACTCGGAGGTCTAGGCTTTAGCTGGCCTAAGACTTTATGAGCTGGAGATCTCCACAGAAACTTCACTTTGGTAAACATGATCAATTTACGTCCCTGAATCAAAGCCTCATTAACACTGTGCATTTCTGTGCCTGAGCTGAAGAGCAAGGCCAACTTAGTACAGTGGCATAACCAGTGTAACCATATCAAAGGCAGTGGAGAGACACTCTTTCCCAGTGGAGGGTACAGTCATGTGACTGCTCTGTGCTGGAGATCATGAGATTATATTAACACTGAAATTTAAAGTGAAATCAGGTGTGAATTAAGCTGGCTGAGGTGAAGGGAAATGCGAGCAGGAGTCTCTGGGAAGCCAACATGCAGAAGAGTTTTGTTCCAAACTGTGTCGAGTCTTTAAGCCATTTCTGCTGAGTGTTCAACCCATGTTTCAGCTCGCCTAGCTCAAGCTCTGAACACTGAGACCCAAGGATCTGCTCTGCAGAGAGTTCATTCCTGGCAGCCAAATTCGTCTCCAGACACAAGCGGTGTAACCCCCAGGGACAAATTTGGCCACAGCCATCCGTATTCAGTCCTGGATGAGCAGGAATGGCTTCCTGGACTTGCAGAGCTGATTTGTGCCAGCTCCAAATTTGGCCCTGTGTCTTTCTCTTTGTTCCATGTACAGTTAAATAGACAAGATGAAAAAGCCATGACTAATTAGACTGTTAAATTAAACTGCTTTAAATTTATTTTATGTGATGCATAAAGTTCATAAAAAGAGGTATCCAGAGTAGTATCAGTGACCTTTCTCTAGGAGCTGCAGTCCACCAGGATGCTTTTTTGAACCAATTGGCTGAAAACTCCTGGATTTCTTAAAACCTTTTATTCCCTCTCTGCCACTTTCAAACCTGAAGGATTTATTTTTATCAGTCCCTCACCCACATAATGACTTTAAAATTCCTTAGGTTCATACCTTAAAATATAGCTGGGAATTAGAAGTAATGCCAATTAACAAGTCAAGGCTCAAAGGCACTGATGGAGTTAGCTTGCACTTCTCCCTGGAAAACTGTCATAAGTATATATAAGGATCTGCACACCTCAGGATTTCTGTTCAGAGCACTCTGTTGGAAAGCACCTTTTCCACGGAATTTGCAGCCCCACCACCACCATGGTGTCTGTGGACTAGTCTACCCTGAGCCAAAAGTAGTGGTAAAGAAGCACTGCCCCACAAGTACCTCCTAAGGCAGTTGCCTCCCTCCAGGCTCTGGACTCACAGCAGATCCCTGTTTGGACAGGCTTGGCTAGCACATCTGTGTTTGGACCCGCAGGTCTGTCCTCAACACACCAAAAAGGCAGTTTATATGCTCCAGGTGTCAGTTAGTTCCTGGATCTGAAAACCTGGAATTTCGAGACGGACAAAACCCCCTGATTTGATATGCAGACGTTCCTCCCACTCCCATTTACCAGGCACACAGATAAAAGGGAATTTGGTTAGACCTCATGAGCTTCTGCTCCAGGATTTGGCACATGAAGGAGGCCAGAGTTTAGTTCCCAGGTCTGACGGTGGCTTCAGGCAAGTTATTTCACTTTCCCTGATTCAGTTTCCTCCTCAGTGGCAAAGTGGTGCCTGCAATATCAAATAATATGTTTTCCCTCTGGCCACTGCACATGCTTTGTTTTTCTGGAAAAGCTGCTTTTGCCCTTCAGGGTCCCTCACAGGGTGGGGGTGGCTGCAGAGACACATCCAGGCACTGGGGGAGAGGGTCTCGCTCGGGAAATTCTGGAAAGGAACAAGTTTTTTCTTTTGTTACCAAGAGTTCCTTACATGCTCTTACTGCTGCCACTGATGTTACTGTTAAAATAACCATTCCCATTTCACATTTCATTGGGAGTAATATTGGTCATTCACTTCCTATTTCCAGGTTCAAATTTCATCGTATGCGTTGTCACCACCATGAGAACCCAGAGGCCAGCCCAACCCAGGTCAAATTCTGCCTGCATGAGCTGCTGGCAGCAAAGTTTAGTCACCTCTGAAAGAAAAAGTCCATGAGACCTCCTCATGCCCTCCAAGCTCACGGGCTGGACAGGACAGCACTGCGTCCCCTCAGCACTGGGATAAGGCACCTTGTCTTTCCACCCCCGAGGAAGACAACTGGGGAGAGCAGATAGCTTTTTGGAAGCCTAGAATTGTATACTGAGGCTGTGGCATCCCCTGCTCCTGCTGATGCTGCACTTCCCTGCCTTGTGCTGCTCTGTTTGGGAAGGATGCGATCTCAGCAGAGATGTGAATATCGCTCCCCTCGCAGCTAATCCTGACACGCCAGTGGCCCACTAGCACGATGTATTGCTAAGCAACACTTGGCAAAATCCATGCCAGGTTGTGTCGGCCCCTTTTGATGTTTCACAGAAGCATTGTCATTTCCATCTCTGGCATTGTTTCCAGCATTTTGGGTGTCAGTGTTCCTGAAAACCATCATAGAAAGGATGTTTATTGAACTGTCAGAGGGTGAATGATTGACACTAGGCACAAGTACTTTTCATGTTCAGGTTTTGGCATGCCACAATTGGATTATTTCCTGATAAATGCCATCCAATTCTACCAGATGGACCACTGAGAGATATGCCAACCTGTGTGAGAAATGGAGTAGATGCTCAGTGCCACTTATTGGTAGATGTATGCTTCTCCATCTATCCTTTTGTGTTGCTGCAGGGTATTTCACTGAAGCAGTGACTTTTGTGATGCTCATAATTAGAAGAGCAAGGCAATTTCATTGTGGAGAAGGGTAGGTTTCAATGCCCAAATCTGATTTCATTCACCTCAGTGTGGAAGTGCAATACCTGTTCCTCTCCTCTTAGATTTAATGCGTTCTCTGTGACTTGAGCATTAAAGAGACATGAATTTTGAAAGTCAGGTATTTCTCATATATAAATAATTTCAATAAACCGATCCTCTGCCTTCCCCTTCGTCTTTTCCTGATGGCTCATTTACAGATCCAAATACAATAGAAGGATTGTGAGACAGGTAAAACATCTAAGGCAGAATGTATTATATGTACCACCCAAAGTTTATTGAATAGCTGAATTCATTTCATTGACACTCAGCTGGAGAGGTATCTGTGGCCTCAGGATGGTGGAGGGACAAGTAGCAGCACAAGGGGACAGGCATGGATGTCATCCATGGAGAAGGTTAGGGACTGTCAAATTGCCTCTGGAGCCATGTAGGGAAGTGGGATTAAGCAGGAGGGGCTTTTTCATGGACACTGGTGCCTACAGTGAGCAGAGGGGAGAAGGTGGGAACCGTCCCACACACCCTCACACAGGCACTGGGTGAGGAATTGTCACAGGGAACAGGAGCTTTGCTTGCTGGGTTTCAAGAAGGAGGGGAGTTGTCCATTTCTATTTGTTAGAGGTGTTGCAGGAGGAAATCCCTAATTCTGCAGGATGAAAAGTTGCATGTCTGTGAAAACACAATTTTTCTGTCTGGGCTGACCCACTAGAAATACAAAAGAAACATGAAGTTATCTATTCCTGTAGTCCTCAGCACTTTAATATATACATAAAAAGCAGGGCCTTTGTACTACACCTAATGAGCAGAAGTAAATAATGTGGTATAATTAGCTTCCCTTTCTCAGCCTGCTCTCTGATATCTCAACACACTTCTGACAACAGCATGGTACAAGTGGTGACTGGTGCCTACATCTCAGATTTACCATCACCTCATTGTTCTGTTCTAACACATTTTTCATCTCTGCCATTATGAGGGCCTCTCTCTGCCGCTCTTATTTCCGCGTTTCAGCCGTTGGCTTAGTCCCTGCCAGCCAAAATGAAACACAGCTCAGGCAGAGGCTTCGGGGAGCAGTGGCTGTTATTGCACTGTCCCCTCTCCAGAGACCTGCGGTCAAACCCTTGGGTGCACACATGCACACAACGCCCCTCAGAAACGTGTCTGACTGGCAGCCCAGCCCTGCCAGCACCTAAAAATAACAGGTAGAAAAACGTACAGTGCCCCTTTTTTTTTTTTTTTTTTTTTTTTTTTTTTTTTTTTTTTTTTTTTTTTTTTGATGGCCTCGATTAACTAAGGCCTTGGATTTGCGATGGTTTGTGCATCAGCTGATTTCTGAGTCTCACCAGGACTGGGGGATCTCAGAGCTGTGAATTTCCAAAGTTCACAAAGCACTGAGAAAAAAAAATTTATACAAAATAATATAGCTCTATGCAACCTCCTACTCTTCCAGAGGAAAATGCAGAATAATAGCCTTTTTTGTTTTGCTGTCCTTACAAAAGGGAGCTGAGAGGCAAACTGATGATGCAGGACTTGCAAAAACCAGAGAGATCAAAAAATCCTGCTCCCAAAACAACCCCCTGTAAAATGACATTACTGGGGTTACTTCGAGGAAAGTAGCTACAATTTTGATTGCAGATTTGTGAGTAAGCTTATAAATCAATTCAAAACCAAGCCTGTTTAAAAACCTGTTATGCAGAGATGCAGTAAAATGAAACGCACGCAGGTAATGCCGCTGGTCTTGAGAACTTCAAAATTTCCTCAAAGTAATAACTTTAATTCAGTTCTTTCTGGCATAAACTTTTTCATCCCATTATGTCAAAAACTGTATTATCCATCCATTTGTCTGTCAGAACGATTCCCCCTGGGCCCATATACCACTGGTTCTTCTATTCTGAACCTCCCCATTACATCCTGCTATCAAGAGTCACAATTTTCAGTGAAGGTCTCTTGTGACTTTTGACAATGTTTTACAGTGAACTAGACCAGGAAGCTCAGAGTTAAAGGAAATCTTCCATTCTGGCAATGAATATGCAATAGGCATTACACTGTGCAGTATACCAAAAATGTAAGGGTCATTAAGTCTTTCAAAGGCAAGAACTTCCATGTAGCTTTGAATGAACCTGTCTCCGTAATGGCATTAGCAAATGATATTTTGGGGCAGGAGATATTAATACTACACATTAAGGAACAAATTTGTTTAAATGCTATATAGCTCTGCGTGGATGCAGATGATCCAGGAATAAATAAAAAGTGAATAGTCGTCCAGCTTTATATGTAAATTGTCTTTGGCTTATATACATAAGAATGCTCTTTGATACTAAATTCCTTCATATTAACAAGCAGGAGTGTAACTAATATATAAAATAAAGTCATTCTCTTTAATGAGAATGCTAAATATTTTAAAGAAATGCACAGCTATGAAATATTGTCAAGGGCATTTTTATACTTAAGTTTAAGAACACTTATGACTTAACTGTTGAATAATTTAACACATTCAGCCTTGAAGTACTATTTATGTATGTTTTTTAATGTTCATACTTATGTAGGCTTTTCTTTGCTCAGGATTTAGGACCTTTGATTTCTGTTTATAAAATTTACATCTTTAATCTCCCAGCTCTATGCATTTCCCCATTTGATTCCTGCAACAATATAGGCAAAAAATGCTGAGAGGAAAAAAGGAGCTAAAAGCCTTGCGCAGCTTGGAACAGGGACTGTGTGGATTTTAGCAAACATAAGGACAGATTTTAAGGAAATGAGCTCCAAGTAGAAAACCTCGATAAACACGAGCCACCTGTACAGCTCAAACGGAGGATTTGCAAATGGGTTTATGAGTTTTCTCTGAGAGTCAAAGAAAGCCCAAGGAAGGGCCCCGGCACATCGTGGGAACTCTGAGTCATCCCGCACAGCTCCTTTTGGGGAGCCCGGTGCCTGGCCATGCACTTGCTGGGAGACAGGGAGGGAATTCCCCAGGCAGCACATGCGTGGGTGGTAGGACACAGCCGAGACTGGGGGAAATGCCACCCCAACACTCCTGACCCCTCAGGGGTCCCTGGGGCCGGCGAGCATAGACCCACCACCATGCATGCTGAGGCAGGGGTGGTAATCCCAAGAACACTCAGCTTGAAGGCTGACCTGCCTCCACACCCAAAATGTTCAGGGTCAGTCGACAGAGCACCACAGGCAAAAGTTTTGCTGAGTGATGGAACAGAAGGTGAATTCTCCCCGTGATCGTGATATTGCATGAAATTTGCTCTGGGATAAATAAAAACATTGACCAAAACTGTTTACAGCGTGTCTTGTCACCTTTCATTACGGTCTTTTGCAACACACTGATGTTTCGTGACACAGCAGATGTAACTTGACATGTCACACACTGAGCAGCGACTTTCAGGAATTTCTAAGACATGTTTCTTTCCAAAAGCAGCATCTCAACCAGACAGTTGGTCCATGAGTGCATTTAAAACTGAGGCTAGAAGAGCCGGGCTGAGACAAGACGAGCATCGCACACAGAATATTTGGTTTGACTTTTCCTCTGTATTTTATGTGCTACAAGGCATAGGCAGGGAGATGGACAGATCATCCAGCACGATGGATGAGCTGCTGCCAGGCTGATGTTACTGTATAACTATGGGCCCCTCAGTACCCATTCTGCCTCTGATAGACATCACTTGCCAGTGTCCAAATGGATTATATATATCTGGCATGTTTATGGTATAAAGGAAGATTAATCTGAATATCTGTGAACCTTGGGCTTGCAGGATGATGCATTAGGAAGGGAAAGCAAGCTTTTCAAGGGCAAAAAAAGTTAGTAGGGTTTTATCAAAGAGAATTAACCTAACACCTCCTTGCATCAGGCTGCACTACCACACATTGAGAGATCACTTACCTGGGGAGGCAGAAGGGGAGCATTAGGATTAAGAGCAAGAACTGCCACATATTTTAGCTCAGGGATGTCTTTCCAGCTGGAAATTCTATGTGGTGATCACTGACACACCGAGCTAAGTAATTTCTTTAGTGCTGATGTTTATTCAGACAAGCAAATCAGCAGAAGGAGTCACAGGGATCTGGTTCTGTGAGGTTCATCAAGTCAGATCATGTCTGAGCAGGAGACCCTGGAGGGAGGACTGGGGTCCCTGGCCTGCCCTGCAAAGGACACCCTGCTGGATCAAGCCACCGAGCAAAAGCTGGGCTGCGTCAGCCTTCCCTGGTGAGTGGTCTGGGAAGTGGCTGCTTTCTAGGTCATGGGCACTATTTTCTCAGGAGAGGCAAAACAGAGAAGCATGGAAGACTAGAAGAACTGTGAGATACAGAGATACGATGTAGGATTAAGACAAGAAAACTGCTCCCTTGCTGCAGCAGAGCAGATCCTCTGGCAGCGGCAATGGGCTCTGAGCACAGAGCCCATTTGCACTGACTCAGCATCACTGAAATGTAAGTATCACCCCCACTGGGGTCTTTAGCTCCACAGCGCTGTAAGCACGGGCTTTGCAGTCCAGGGAGGAGATACCTAATTTGCTCAGAATAACCGCTTGCACTCACTCTGCCTCTGCTTTCCAAAAGACCTGAACTAGGAGGCAATTTGGTTCCACAAAAGCAGCCTTAAATGAAAATATGTAAATAAAGAGAGAACTGGAGAGTGAAAACACTCATCGTCTTCCTGAAATGAGGCGACTCGATGTATGTCCTTGGGATATCAGCAAAGGGACCCAGAAATCTCAACAGGAAGTCAAAGTTTACAACAGGAATTCAAGACAAAATGAATATTGCAGCTGTAATACACAAACTCACAACGTTGCCAGGCCTTTCTCCCTTAATAAACACTGAAACCTCTGTATCTCATAGCTTCAAGGACCTCTTTTCCAAGAGTGCCTCCTGTAAACCTTTATTTCCTTTTGAAGTCTGCTTTCTACTTTACTCTGTTTTTTTGCTAGGAATATATTTAGGTAGGAGTTGGCCTTTGCAGGCAGCCGTGGCTATCAGTCAATCTATCAGCAAACCGCTCATGAAGTTCACTAGACAAAGGGTTAGTGCAGCTAGTACCACAATAATGTAGAAACAGAAATATTACAAAGTAAAGGCTTATAAAATAATAAAAATTCTACTTAGTTCAGATACCTCCCAGTGCCTTTGGCAAAATACCTTAAGCATTCCACATAAGGCGGGCATTGTCTTTATAAGATGGCACCTCATAAAATGGTATTAAATATCACCAACGGGGCTTCATATTTCATCCAGCAGGGTTTAGGCCAGACATGTTCTATATCACACATTATTAGAATGACATCTGCTTTGCAAGTTGTGTACCCAGGAGCATACCTTGATAACTCATTTCAGCACTCATTCTCGAGGCTTCTGTGGCTTCGTAATACCTAATATGTTTAACTCATTTTGAACAGAAGTCTAAAGCCTGTCGTGGCCCTCTGGCCAAAACTGTAGCTGTCAGGCAATGGAGCCAGCTATCAAACATTACTCATTTATCATTAGTGGTGATGCAGCTGTACAGAGAAATGTACCCACTGAAGTGAAGGGCTGTCAATTGTTCCCTGTATAATGCTCCTCTCCTCAACAGGGCATTTCTCCATGGAGCAGCTAGAGCACTCTGCTGCTTCCCCATAGCATGGAATTTATGATAGCAAGGAAACAGGGAACGTATTTTCATTTGAATGGGTCTGCCACGAGATGAATAAAGCAAAGGGATCTATAAGCAGAGAGGGGTAGGGCACTGTTGATAAACATCACACATAGGTGTGCATATGTACCAGCACCTGTGCCTGTGTGCCCATACACACATGGGGTGTTTGGAAATAAACTCTCTGGATCTGCACTGGTATTTAAAAACTGGCACATGATCAGTACCAAAGGCTCTGCTTCCTCTTTGCTTGCCATTTCCACAAGAAGACTTGAATGTGCAATTTAGGCTTCAAATTTCCATGTCTATTCTGCTTGCAAAACTCAAATACATGCCACCTTGAACTTCGCTATCCTCAACTCTGCTCCCTAGGGAGGAAAACAGCCAGATTAAATCTATATGAGAGATCTCCTGACTGCAGACACTACTGCCTTTATTCACAAAGGCAAAGCACAGCAATGGTCTGGGAAAGCACCACAGTTAAGATACTATCTCCAGGCTCCTTTGAACCACTGCTGCATGCAAATATTTGTACACATGCATTATGAAGAGAGTGTGGTACAAATCCCTGAATTTTGATTTGTCTCTGTACAAGCGAGATACAGAGGAGAGAGATGGGCTCTGGTGGTGAAGAGCAGAGATCTGGCTCCCACATCTGCCTTTCCTCTGTCTCAGTGTGGTTTCTCCTCTGGAGCCCACTGAGGCCGAAGGGAATTTGTTCATTGCTTTCAAGGCAGTCACACAATGGCAAAAATGTCAAAAATGGATACTTGAAATCAGGAATCCAAATCAAACCCCTAGCAAGCAACTGGAATATAACTGTAGCTCCCATATTCAATTCTCACCTTGGTCCATCTGTGCCCAAGTTTCTGGAAAAAGGACATGGTCTGTACTTAGAAAATTATTTTAGCCCTTTAAGTGAGCAGCAAGCACAGCCATGATGTGACTTTGAGTAGATGTTACACAAACCCTCAATTTTATACCCACATTTCCCGCCATCCCAGATTCACCTCAAACAAGTTTGCTGAAAAATCAACTTTCTCCAAAGAACTTCAAGAAAACCTTTTGTCAAACATGGTCCAACTAAGAGATTGTAGCAGAAGCATGGTCAAAAGGACTTTTGCCTCCCCTTTTGGCCTTGTACAAAGTATCCATGAATTCTGCCATGGATACTTCTGCCATCTTGCCAACAGAACAGCAATTAAACAACTTTATATGTATTATTACATATTTCTGGCACTCTTCCACTGTGGCTGTAGAAATCCAGTGCCCAAAATACAGCTGTGCTTCAGTTCTGTCCCAAGTTCAAACACAGTTGCTCGCACCAACACGATTCTCATCCATAACAAGATGAATAACAGGGAAAGGGAAGAAAAATGCAGCCCTGAAAGTCACAAATACGGAATTTCTTCTGGGGAAAAGTTCCTCTCCACCAGAATGAGCCAGGAGTGGACACAGGTAAACTTGGAGGTGCCTGAGACAGCTGCCTCTTGAAGGGATGTCACTGAGAAGGGGAGTGGAAGTGCCACAGCCTACTTTGTGTGTTCTGGGGATCTTCTTTTTCCTCCTCTTCCCCACTTCTGAACACTGCTTATATCCAGTGGTGTAAGGACTACGCTCCCTCTATCCCTCCTGCTCTGACCACCTAGCCAGGACACTTCGCATTGCTTCAGAAGCACAAGGACATTTTGGGCCCAGCTGGAAAATGAACATGACAGAGAGAAGGATGATGAATGACAAAGCTTTCCTGGCAGATGTAGGCTATAAAAAGAGATCACGATGTGGTGAAACAAGTCTAACCAAAGGGGTTTGCCAGAAACATAGTGAAACAGGCTTCCAGTGTGAAAATGTCACTTCCAGATTCAGAACAAGAAAACCAAATAGCCTGAAGCTTAGCAAGCACACGGCAACTTGGGGAAATTGAGGAAAGTGGAAATCACTTCACTTTTGTTTTCCTCTACAGACCATGGTGTCCCAGGGAAAGGACCCTGGCAGGGTACAGAGCTGAAGAGAGGCCAGTGGCACCTGCTCCTGGCAAGCTGGGCTGCAGCTCACCACATTCCATGGAGCCAGACCATGGCTGCCAGGCTCCCTCTTAGGCTTGATCTAGTCTTATCTGCACTTCCAGGTGCCTCTGGAGTCCAAGGCTCTCTTATTACCATGGGTCTGCCCACAACAAACTTGGATACATTTGTGTTCCTTCCTTATTTTCCTTACTTAATGTAGGAATGGGCAGAGGAGCACTGCAAGGAGGGTGGTGAATGGTGGTTTCATTAACCACATTTTATTGCTAAACCAGCAAAACTCAGCCTTTGAAGGGGGCCCCTCCTTTCTTTTTTCCTTTTTTTTTTTTTTTTTGCCAAACCCTGGACAGAAGCCATCTTTCCAAGTCAGAAGGGATGTACATGACTGTGTAAAATCCCAGGAGCCTCTCCTCAAAACAGCCACAGGGGTTTGCAAACAAGTCACAGAAACACCCTCTTCACCCATTCCCCCAGGGCTAAGCAATCTCCCTCTGAAACACTCCCAGCTGCTTTCTGCTCAGAGAGTAGCAAGGCCTGAGCACAGGCTTTAAAATTGTGTTGCAGCTAGACTATGAAGGGAAATTCTCGACTTTTTAAACATACTTTTTGTAATATTACACATTAGGAGAAACAATGGGTTCGGTTATGACTGTGAAGTTAAGCAGGGGCTGGAGAGAAGCAAGGTGTCAGCTTTCCACATAGCCACGGCTGAGCTCTATGTTAGATATGCCTGGACAGGGAAGAGCTTAATTCAAACTGCGTTGGGTGAGTAAAATAAACTCGATCTTATCATTGCACCATGACTTTTTGGGGCTTATTTTATCTTCTGCAAGAGACTCACCCTTCCTATTGCTGTTCTATCTCCTTGTAACACATTTACACCCCAGTTTCCTAAGAGAGGTGTCTTCCTCTTTTTAGACTGAGCTCCTATCACCTGCTATCATTCCCTGCTCTACCACCACCACTTTGCTCCATGAGGTTTCCTCAAAATCCCTGCAACGCTGCTTTGTGCAGAGATGTTGGGAAACCAGCAGCAATGCTGGGTTGGTAGCTGGCAGCCTGGGGGGCTGGGGGAAGTGGCTGAGCAGGGGAGCAGCAGGAGGGCTGGAGACCACATTGTGCTCATGCTGCCCCAGCTCTGCAGAAACCAGCTCATGCCCCGAGTTCCTGCGTGAGCCCTGCTGGCTGCTGAGAGGGGTCAACGCTCATCTCAAACATGCCTCAGTGCACCATGGTTTCCCACAGCTCCTCAAGGTCTGGGCTGTGGTACAGTTGGTGAGTCATACACAGGTTAGTCATGGAGGGGATTTATTCTTGCCTGCAGAAAGTCCAGCATGAGTAAAGACAATGTAACTGTGGCAGAGGCTTGTTTCAGTTCTGGCCAGTGCCAAAGTTGAGCTGTGTCTCATCCCCAGGTGTGTGGCTCAGGCTGGTGAGGCAAACAGGGCCACACATCTTTTTTCATGCCTTTCTGCCCACACCAAAACTTTTGAGTCAATGCAGGCACTGCAGAATGGGACTAACTCATCTCACAAGCTCCTTTTCAGGCTAAAGACACTTCTGATAATTACTGACCTTCACCAGACCAAGCTACCAGGAAAGGCTCCAAGTCCTCATGAGTCCTCCAAGTCTCCCACTGAAACTTACCTGTCACTCAGATGAGATCTTGGCTTCATCCAGGCTGGTAGCAAAAAACACTCATGCAAGCCTAGTATTTTACTCCTTAGTGATAAAATTATGCAGGAATCTAATTTCCCTGTATATCTTCCAGTTCCAGGGCACTAACTCCCTAAACTTACTCCTGGAGACTTTTTAACTGTAAAAACTGCTTTTTTTCATTTCTCAGGAGAAATAAGATATCCAGAAATAACGACACATTTCTTACCAGGAAGCTGTCTGGCCATGGTGCTGCCACAATGTTAAGTTCCAGGTAATTTTTCTTGGATGGGTTTATGCAGGGAGTGTAAAATCATAACTGCTGACTGCGGCAGGAGTCACGGGTCTGTAGGACACTCCTTCAGAACTTGGGCTTCTGAAACGAGAAAATGTTTTCATTCATATTTTAAAATTCCATTCATTAACAGGTGTATAAGGTTTGACTTCTTCAAAGTATGCTGCAGACACCGCCTAATAAATCTCCATGACACCTCACTGCATCTCTATTTTATAGATGTGGTGATTCAAATATATCCAAGTGAAATGACTTGCCCAAGGCTAATGAAGGAATCAATGTCAGAGACAGGATTAAAAGTAGAAAAATTCCTGGCCCCCAGTCTCATAACCTAACTGTGGTCTGCATTTCCCTCATATGAAAACAGAAAAGGGAAACACATCTATTTTGAATATTGTGAAAAGTAGTTCAGAGCAGACGGGCAGCCTGATGTTTTTAAATTGCATTACTTTGTCATAAAATATCAATAATACACAGGATGTGGTTCTTGTCCAAGAGTATACCAAGGTATGAACAGCACAATATGTGTCACTGGTAGCTTTCAGAGCAGCTGAAATGGCACTACAGAATAAAATAAGGATAGTCTTTGAGATGTCTCTCTTGCCCTGTTCCTTAAAGCAGGTTTCTTCCTGTGTGCCAGTAAAAGCAGCTTTGAAGCTGATGAATACCTGTTGGGTAATGAGTCTGTAGCAAGACACCTATTGTCACATCGCAGAGGCAGCGCAGGAGGCCTGTAATGCCCATTGCTCAAAATTTTGGGTGGCTCCAACCCACCTCTTTCTTAGATGCTAACACAGAGCGAGGCAGCATTTTCTCTGTCGCCAGAACGTAACAGGAAGACAATGCACCTGTCTAGCTGTGTAGAAGAATAATTTAAAGGGGAAAAAAAAAGGAAGGTACACTTGGGTCATTAAATATTGATGAGTAAGATTCATTGACTGAGTGGGAGACAGTAGGATATGGCTTGAAATAAAACCCCATGAGGGCCACACCCCCTAGTATGCCCAGGGCCATCCCTTTAAAGGTAGGACAATTATAATTAATTGAGCAATCTGACAGAAAGCATACATCCATACACTGGAGCAGAAAGTGACACTGTGCATGGAGCCATCATGGACACTTGAAGGGTTAATACTGGTTCACTAGACCAAGGACAGTAAATTCTGCCTGTGGCTACCACCAGTCTATTGTATTATTATTGCAGGCTTTAGAAACAGCTTTTAATTTTAACCCTTTCCAGCCCTTTCTTCTATTTTCTCTTTATTAATAATTGTCATTGAGTAAAATGCCATGAAATCTTCCTTGTCCTACCTTTCAATAATTTCTTTTTACTTTCAGCATTCAGAACACTGTGCAAAAATAAAAAAAAGAACGCAAAGAACATGGGCTTCCTTTCTTTACCTGTAACTTTTAAGGTTGCCACAAAACTGAGGCCCTCTCATTTTGTTGTGATCAGTCCCCACTCTTTGCTGCAAAGATGAAGAATCCCATCCACCACTTACTGGAAACCGTGCTGTGAGTATTCAGAGTTGTGACAAACACACAGAGTGAATACAGATAGCCCTGTACCCCCTCCAGCCTTGCTGACACCTGCGTTCATTCACCTGACTAGGATTTTAAGATGACTCGCTGGGAATTGTTCACGCCTGTAAGAGCTGACAAATCAAATGCGCAGGAGCCGCTGCTTACCTGTAATGCAGAAATCTCACTCTGGATAACAATTCCAGCAATATGCTGAGCACATCCTCAGCCTTAGACAGGCTAAAGAGAAATAACCAATGGAGAAGGGATGTGCAGGGGACAGCAGAGGACTGACTCAATGACCCAGGAGGTCCTTTCCAATGCTATATTTCTATGTTCATCTGTTCATATTGAAGTTGATGGGAGACATTTCCACCGACTTCAAAGGGCTTTTATCTGGCTTCAGTTTCATTTATTTTCAATATATAGATGCAAGAGTAATGTCACGCATGATTTTCATGAGACATGCTAATATACAATCAGTTCTGGGAGCAGCAGAATGAACCCAAGTAGATAAATTGTTCATCCCAAAAATGCTAAACGTGCCAAGACCTGAAAAACATATCTCCTCGTATCTGACTTGCAGAAGAGTCCAGCAGTGTCACAGCTGGATTTCCAGTTCATCATTAGCCATAATCAATTATGCCAAATAAACTACCCTGATACCTGGTTGCACTTTTTGTGAAATACAAGAAATAAGAATTTATATTATATTATATTATATTATATTATATTATATTATATTATATTATATTATTATATTATATTATATTATATTATATTATATTATATTATATTATATTATATATATAAATTTTGACTGGGGGGTCAGCTCACTACAAGGCTGGTCCATGTTCCCAGCAGCAAGAAGGAATGTCCCATCATGAAACCTGTAACTTCCTGTGGAAGGTTATTTACTGTAAATGAGACACCACCTGTCAGAGAGACAAGCCACAAAATGCTCTGGAAAGGAAAGAGGTGCAGAAGCCTAATGTTGTTGGAGACAGAGAGAAAGAAGGAGAAGGTAGAAGAGGGTGGCTGTATGATTACACAATGTTTTCTCTTCCTCTTTTTTTTTCACTGAGCAGGCACTCAGCCTGCTCAGCAGAGTCACTCCAATATGTTATCTAATGGCTTCATCGTTACTTGTGAGATTTCCCATATGTGGCCACACTGTGCCACTGCCTCATTCAGCTGAGCAAGAGAACATTCACTCACTCACTCACTCTGATCTGGGGGGACAGGTCTTGCTCTGGAGCAACAAAAAATTACCTGCTCCTTAGTCAGGTCTGAACCCTTGCACTTAAGTCAGCCTTTGATGAAAGTTTCCTCTGGATTTCAACGCTGCTCTTTATAGCTGGACAATCTGCTGGCTCTCTCTGGCTCTGTCTTTTTTTTTTTTTTTTTTTTTTTTTTTTTTTTCTTTTCTTTTTTTTTTTTTTTTGATGGCCTTGATTAACTAAGGCCTTTTTTTTTTTTTTTGTTCTTTACACTTGCATCATTCTGGTCTATGTGGTGGTCTCATATTTTCCTCCAGAGCTTTCTGCACCAGCCTTGTTTCCAAAGCCATATAACACAAGCAATGATTTCTAACCTGCAGTTGCTTCAGAAGGATGGATGTTCAGACATAATCAGTCCATTTTGCTATTTTTTCACCTGTTATACAGTAGCTGCTCCTGCTGTTTGGATGCTTCTTTACTCAGTTTCCTTTTCAATCTCTTTTGTCCTCATAATTTACTGTAAAACTCTAAGTGATTTATAAAACATGGAAAAGTGTATCACATCCAGTTTAGTTCTCCTCAAAGTAGTCATTTCCTCCTGCTGGGTTCATGGTGCCTCTAATGAGGATGTTTCACAGAAGGATTCATCCATCCAGGGGCACAGGTACTGATGACTCCTCAGATGTGGCGGGTCTTCCATGACCAGGACAGAAAAATGACGCCACACCATGAGAAAAGAGATGCTCAGGGGGCTGAGATAACCCTGATGTGCATTCAGAGGTCTGAGTGCTTTGGGGCTATATCTGGACCTCAAAACTACCCAAAAAACCACAAGTGGCACAGGTCTGATGGAAGCTGTTCCCAGGAATTGAGAGTTCCAGCTTGTATTTTAAGTCCATCAGTTCATACAGACCTGCAGAATTGCTCTGGTTCACTTCACAATTATCTATCTCATCAGTGGCCACGTATCACAAAGGAAAAGTTGTGGTTTGCTGTCATTTAGTGTCACCCCCTACAAAAGGGAAGAGGAGCACAACAGCAAAGCTCAACTGATTTGTTCAGGCACCAGTATTCCAACATGGCAAGATATTTTACCTATGACTGTCACATCCAAATTTAGTAGGTAGCATGCTTGCTTTTTATTTGATTTTTAGCAGGTCTCTCCACAATAAATATAAGAGCAGAATGCATAAACAAAGCACCTGGCACTTACAGTTTATCTTGGTGACAGAAAATTTGATTGATGATAAGTTCAGAAAGTGGCAAATTTTCAACATAGGGCTAAACAACCTTTCATTGCTGATTTTAATTTTTTTTTTAGCTTGTTTCCTCTTAGCTGCCTTGCTCCAGTGCTCCATCAGCTGCTGGGTGGGGGGAAAAAAAAGCCCACCCTATTTGTTCCTTATGGATTTTCACTGATCAAGTTGCATATCACCAGGATAAGAATTAAATTGAGAACTTCTGCATGTCACATTTCTTCTTCTTGTCTCTTTCCAGGACAGAGACCGTGAGATAGACCTTTCTGTTTGTAAAATGCTAATTTTTAACTTATCCTTGTTACTGCAATACCAAAAGGGTGGAGGGGTGCAGGCACATAAACAGAATGAGGTAGCTCACAGGAGATGACAGTCAGAGAAGCTCCATTCATAAAGCAAAGAAGGAAAAAATATTTTACAGAGGGGGGGAAATTAAGGCACAGTCTTGTAGTGATTTGTGTCCAGGAGCTTCTAGGAGGAGCGTGGACAAAGGGCAGGCACAAGCTGGACCCCACGGCTGCTAATCTTGTGCCTTAGCAACAAGACCACTCTCCCTCTGCGCGCAGGCTCGGAGGGAAGAGGGCCAACCTTCTAGGAGGGAAATCCTTGTTGGATTAAGCACTTTGCTTGCTTTCCTCTTCTTGCCCCTTCCCTCCTCCAGAGCATGGAGGATGGGGAGGGGGCCAGGTGGTGAAAGGGTGCCTGACCCCCCTTATTCTCCAGCAGGGTCCCCACGGCCAGCAGGGTCCTGAGGCTCCCAGCAGCCCCCGGATGCCCGCGCCTCTCGGCCAGGGAGGAGGGATATGATTTGTAATTGCAATATTTTCATTACCGTCTCTTAGTTCTTTGCACACTAATGTCAAGAGCTTTGTCTTTGTAGTGTTATTGGCATTTTTCATCATATTCATGAAGTGTGGGTCAATTTTCTTCAAAAGGCTCACTTCGCCAACTTGCCACAAAGACAGACAGTAATAAATTCTACCAGTGCACAGCGAAGGCTTCGTAGCTGCAAGCAACAATAAAAAGCAATGAGCTGGGTGTCACTAAGTAACTCCAGTTTACACTGCATTTTCTTCTTTTATTGAAAACTCAGAATATGAATTTATTAATGAACACACAGGCCTACTTTGAAGGGGTGTGGGGGGGGGCCCAAGTCAATTTATTTGGTATTCACACAGTGTGTGCCTACACTGTATTGTTTCATCATTTTATGGCCAGGCACAGCTTGTTAGGCTGTGGCCCTCCAGAAAAAAAGCAGGCTCATATAGCAACACCTTGACGTAGATGTACAGCTGCTTTCACTGTGGCTGTCTCACCTTTAGCCCCGTCTGTCTACTGCCGGCTTTCATTTTCCGCATTCATACATCAATAAGCTTTGCATGCTGACACCTAATTTTGCAGGCTACTTTGGTTATGGAGGCCATGTTTTGCATATCACTACCCACCCCCTTCTGACATCTACTGCCTTTAAAGAGGGAGAGAATAGAGAGAGCACGAAAGAGGGATTCTTTTCTTCTCAGCCTAATCAGAGATTTCTTTATATTTGTCAAAAGCAGATCTGCCAAATCAACTTTAATTGATTCTTCCACAGTTCTCATGTATGATTTTTGAAGGACTGGGCTTGTGTTCCAAGACACAGTGTTGTGTTTCAAACAAATATGAGGTTTCTACAGTAAATCAAATTTGGATGCCAATTAGTTAGCATTTTCCATTCCAATTAAATTTGAGACCTTTCTGATTTTGAAAGACTTGTGTGTCTATGCCTGTGTGCATGTACTGATGTGTGTGTGACTATCTCTATCTATTTTGGAGAGGCAGAAAAATAGATACATATAAAATATTTAATGTGCTCTCGGTGGTCTAATAAGCAGGGAGGGGTTCAAGCCACCTATTTAAATACACATTTTGGAGGATTTTTTTTTTACCCTGTTTATTTCACAAGGGCTTACCAGCCCATTCTAACCTGTTATGTGACACCACAAAGGTTTTTACTTTCTCAGTCAGGTGGCTAATGTCATTATATCATTGACAACTCATAAAATGTTATAATCTAATAGGGCTTTCCCTCCCCACACATACATAGTGAAAGCTCATTGTAGCAAAGAAAGGATTAGGGGCAAAAAGCAAGATTAATGTTTAAAAGAATGGAAGCAGGCTGAGTCCAGATAGAATACTGTAGCTTAAAAACAAATGTAATTTGTATATTAAAATGTGTCTTGATCTTCCTAGATTTACTCTAAATAAACCCAGCATACAATACAGGGGATTTCCTACTGGATATTGAGTATTTCAAGCAAAGTCTATATATTTGGGTTGAATCAATTTTTAAATGAATTCTTTCTTTTATGACTAAAAAGCAGTTTTTAGGCAGACTTGGAATAGAGAGACTAAGACTGAATCCCACACTACCAGGATGGGAAGGAAACTAAAGCTTGCTTAGATTAGCCAGAACTCTCATGTGCAATCACAGGCAACCATCAAACTATCCTGGACAATATTTGTGCTATGGACAAGGAGTCTTCCCAGCACCCATGGGTCTGGCAGGCACACAAGGGACAAACCTCTCACCAATAAGTTTTACTCTCTTGGGTCCCCAAAAGGACCTCAGGCCAGCCAGCCAGCCCAGCTCCAGCAGATATCAAGAGCAGGCAAATCCATTTCCATTCATTTCCAAGGACTCAAAACCGCAGCAGTGAGGAATTCACCCTCAGCAAAATTCAGGTGGGAACAAGCACACGCCTGCATTTCTTCGGGAAAGAGATTAATTAGTTTCTTCCTCTTATAAAACATAAATAAAGGAACAAAGACTGGAGCTTGAAAAGGTGAGAAAATCCAGACACACTTGGCCAGCAGGGAAAAGCAATAATCTTCAGGTAGTTTGGCGCTAGAATTATGTGTTTTGTATTCTCTCTTACTACACACAACCACTCTCTATGCCACCAAAAGCAGTAAAATGAGGAATTATGATGGCTATTGAACACCATTCACATATTCACAGTGTCACATCCGATGTCAATTAGCGAGTCTGTTTCCATAATTGTTATACAAGGGGAAAATCTACAGTGTTAAACAGCTCTTGAGTTCACATTTCTGGATGGGCTTTGTTTGGTGGAGTGTTTAGTGCACATGAAGTAAAATCCATGGAAATCTGCCTGGCATGAGATCTTTGACAGATTTGCATTGGGAGAGTTTTTATATTCAATCTATGTGTTTTAGGCTACCTTTTTCCAGCCAGCTTCTCTTCCTACCTGGGTAAAACCAGACCTTTTGGGTGGGGAAGCTGCAGATTTGCTGAGATTTTTATCGGACTGAATGGGCAGGTTGAGGAGGAAAATTGCGGAGGACTATGCAAAACATTTTGTAACTCTCAAACCAAAAATGTCTCAAACCTTTCGTATAAAATCTCTTGGACTCTGACATTTAGTTGTCAGCTTGCATAAAAACAAAAGGATTCAATATTGAAATGGAATTAATGTCGAACATCAAACCGGTCTTTTAAAGGTTTGGGGTTTTTAAACTCTTTTTTAAATGAAAAGTCTAAAATTTAATGTTTTGTTCAGCTGATGATCAATTTTTATTCTACATTTCAAGGTCTGCAATAACCCACCAAATCCTCTACTTATCTCCCATTGTGCTGACTTCTGTAAAACATGTGGCCCTTCAAGCTACAAAATGATAAAGGAAAATCAGACAACACACAATAAAGTCTATAAAATCATGAACAGTATAGGGAAAGCAAACAGAAAATAAGTAGTCATTATTTCTCACAGCATAAGAATAAGCATAAGAACCAGGGCACACCCAATTATGAGGCAGCAGGGTTAAAACAGCCCATAAGAAACATTTTACAAAGAATAACTAAATTATGCAACTTAGCACACAGCAGGTAGAAGAGACCAGGAATACAAACGGATTGTAAACACTATTAGATAAATTTACAGGAGAGTTTCATGGAGCACAATGTTCCTGCATGGCCTGTAGACTGGGACTCTACCTAGATAGGGCTTGTGAAGGGAGAGGTCCCTGTCCAGGTACCTCCATCCTGACAACAAGAGGGTGATGCTGGGGGCTGTAACGTCACCTCACAGTGTGAGTTGCTCATGACATGTCCTTCCCTGCCTGGAGATGGTAAAGGAAACAGCCAAAAGAAGGCTGCTGGTCCAAGTTTGGAACCTCCAAATCCCAAGGGAATCACTGCATTGCCGAGTGCATACCGAGCCCTTGATCCAGACCACACGTGCAGCAAAAACAATGGCCCTGATGAGCGATTATGTGCCTTTGTCTGGAAAGCCTCCCACCAAGGTGCACTGGTGTGTCTGGTGTGCAACAGGGCTGTAGATTAAGCTCTTTGTGTGTTTGTCACTTTGGGGGTATTTAATTGCAGGGTAAGTAAAAAAAGGGAAAATTAAAAGAGGGCCACAGGCTGGTTTGACAGTGGTTGCAAGTGCCCTGTTCAGCAATAGGAGCAGGCACAGGGAATCAAGATGGGCACATAAATGTGGCTGATGTGAGCTGTCTTTAACCGCTGGCAAAGACCAGAGCAGAAGTTTTCAACCATTTCTTGATTTATGGACGCTTACACTTCCAATGGAGAGGTGATCACCTGGAACAGTGAATTAAAGCCTCCAGACAATAGGAATTTTTCAACTGCCTTTCAGGCACCCTTTAGGGAGGTAGCTCAGAGACCCTCTGGGACATCCAGCCCCACTGGAAACCTACTGGCATAGGAATTAACAAAGGGATAGGGATAGGCAGTGTCCAAGCTTGGGGGTTAGATTTGCCATCCCATCTCTATTTCCTGTCTAACTGTGGAAAAAGAATAATTTTTTCATTTTCCTTCATAGTTTTATTTCCTTCATAGTTTTAAGGTGAAAAAAGGACTATTCGATCATTTAGTCTGACCTTTTACATCTACAGGCCATCACATTTCCTCCAGTTTACGAGTACTTCCATAAAATAAGAGTCCATATTAATTTCAATCACCACTGAGGGAAATAAACCTGCTCCAGTCAGGAAAGGATCTCTCTGAGGCTTGCCACTGTTCACACTCTCACCATTCACATCCTTTCTAATTACTGTACTATTTCCCCTCTGTATATCCATGAATGCATTGTTAAAATACCAGGAACAGGAGTTTAAATTACAGTGGCACCCCATTTTGGCCACATTTTACATAGTAAAAAGGATTCCCAATGGAAAGACATGGACAGCCTAGCCAGACAAGGGAAAATAAAGCATGCCCAAAAAAAATTTTTAAAGGGAGAAATCCCTGTTCCCCCCAGGTCTCATAAGCCCAAGAAGATTAAACAACTGGTCAAAAGTCACCCCAAAGTTTGTGGCAGAGATGGAGCTGAAACCTACTTTCTCAAGTCAAATCCAGAGTTTTAATCACCAGAACACCCTTCCTCTCCCTTCATTGCTTTCATTTATCATTTCAGGCTAGGCTGACTACATCGAAATGATGGCTTTGTGAAGCATAGAAACACAGTTTTACAGGCAATAAACAATAAATATGAACCTGAGAGACAGGAAACCTCCATATACCAAAAAAGAGTCCCTTTTTCCCTTTTTTTTTTTCTCCCACAGAAGATGGAAAACCCCTTTCCCTTCCCATCCTGCCCGCATCTCTTTGCCGGGCTGAGCACGGTGCCAGTGCGGCGGCCGCGCCAGGTCCCCTGCCCGGCGCATTGGCTGCAGGATGGCAGCGAGCTCCCCTGTTCCTTGCCAAGATGACAAAGTCCTGGCTGGCTCAGCCGCCGACTCTGCCAGCCTACCAGGGGATCGGCTGTGCCATTCCATTTAAGCGCTGCTCACTAATTATTAACTGTGGGCTCAGCATTCAGGGCACAGACAATGGGATCAGCCAGGCACTGCTCAATGGGTGGGGGTGCACCGCAGTCGGCACGGGCTCCTTTTTAATTATTGTGCAGTGGAATTGGTCCTGGAGAAGAGAATTTAAAAGTATATAAAATTCTGATTAATAACCATAAGGGCTTTCTTTTTTTTTTTTTTGGTGGTGCTCTGGGTTCCCTCCCACAGGAACCCGAATGTTCCTCCTGTAACACCAAAATGTGCACAAACTTTAAAAATCCCCAAGAGAATGTATTTTGGTTTACAGGACTACTCCACAATAAGAATGAATTATGCAGAGTTGAGCCAAAATCTATTTCTGGATCCAGATAGAGACTTTGAGGGATGATGGATGATCCTATTTTATGGCACCCCTGAAAAAGACAAACCTCTCCACAGGCTGGAAGGGCTCTGTTGTGGACTGATGTCCAGGCTTTAAAGTTTCAGGCCTTTGCTTGGTGCGACACTTCGCTTTGTGTAAAGGCTGAACTCCTGTGGTATCTGTGTTATCTCCTCTCCCAAGGGATTTGTGCAAGGAAGGGTTGTCTCTATCTCCTCCGGCATTTGCTCTCTCTGGCTCTGTTGCTTTTGAACTGCTGAACTATACACTGGATGAGGTTTGCTGTGAAAGTGGCTCCATGCTCATTCAGAAAATTAGGTGCATCTTAGCAACACTTAAGGTGATTTTCCAAGATGTTTCCTTTCTTCTAACAGCTTATTGATAAATGTATTTCCATTTCAGAGAGACATTGTGACAATTTTGTTCAAAATAGTAAGAGGAGGGGAAAAAAAATAATGTTTCATCCTGGAAAAGCTTTTTTCAATGTAACAGAGTCCTTCATTTGGCTCTCTGCTCGTATCAGAGGAAACCTCAGACAGGAGCTGGAGCTTCTCTTCCCATAGTTTTCCCAGCAGTGGAAACACATGATTTTCATTAGGGACAGGGGACAGTATCCTGTGGCCTCACCCCAGGGGTTCAGCGTTGAGGAAGCAGCATCCCCACTGTGGGCTGACCGGCACCCCGGGGAGGCAGCAGCTCCTCTGTAATACAGAGCATGTGAGCAGGGGCTATCATGAGCAGGGATAAGGAAAAACACATGCTGGAGCAGGTGCCAGGGCAAGGATTAGAGAAAATGTGCTGTATCTCAAAGAGCAAGAGCACGTCAGGGTCTGAAAGTGAGCGCAGCCCTTTGGTGTGGGAGCCTCGTGCTGCACCTGCAATGAAGCCTTTCCTGCAAATGGAGACATCAGAAAGAGATGACATTCCCCAGGGAATGGCAAAATGTTATGTGAATCACACCCGACTCCACTCAGAAACATCTCTCTTAGGTCTGAGTGGAATTCTATACCAAAGGCATATATTTTTACATTAGGATCTCTTTTTCTTTCACTTTCAATACCTTGGAAGTGCTTTTTCACTAAGCAGTTATTAAAAAGAAAGAAGATGTAGTCTTGTACCTGAGTAATATTTCTTCCCCAATATTTCTCAATTTAGCAAGATGACAATCCCTCCTCTTCTTCCTCAAGCCTTCCAGTTTTGAGCCTTAACACATTTTGACCAAATTCCCAGTGCTTCTGACACTCCACTTTGCTCCCACATGGACCATCGTGCAGCAGAGACCCCCAGTTCACACAGGCTCCCTGCTCACCTCTCTCCCAAGGCTGTGCTGGGAGGAGGAAAGAGCCCCCTAAAATGACAGTAGGAATTGTTGATTCCTTTTCAGGCTCTACGAGGCTCTTACAGCCACGATTCCTCACATCCATCTGTGGCAAGGCATTGTGGGGTATTGTGTTTGACTCTCAACAAACTGTGTTGCTAGGACGACGTTTATTATGATACATAATGTGAATAAAGGATGAAACTGTACACAGCATGCTGATTTGCTATAACTGTCATCTGTGATGATAGTCTCTAGTTTATACCTCAAATGAATTTTGCATGGATGGTACCGATGCTACCGAGTGCTGCAGAGGTGTATTTTACAAAGCTGCTTGGGCCTGGCATGAAGATCATGCCACTTTAAACAGCGAATCTGTTATTGTGATGTTTGTGAGAGGAGAACAAGTGGGAAAGTCACTTTCAAGTGCAGCTCAGTGCTCTTTTAATGAGGAATGGGGTCTTCTTCAGAGTCAGCCAACTACTGAGGAGGAGCTGACACCCTTAGTAGTCAACATCCTCAAAACAGCTGACAGCTCCAGATAAATCAGTTTGTGTACTTCCTCCCCTTCTCATATCACCTGCAGTGACAGGAAAGCACTAATTTCCTTTGAGAGGGAGAGAGATGGATGCACACGTGCATCCTGGGCATGTTGATCCTTCAGTGTAAAATTAACAAAAACAGAGGCCAGGGAGAGCTGGGAATAAGCACAGCACTTTGTCAAGAGGAAGACTCTGCTGTGGTACGGCCCCATATTCATTATTTGGTAATTTATAAATGTGCATACGGCAGAGCCAGGTTGCATCAGCCCCTGGAAGGATCAGCTGTGACAAACAGAGTGCGTTTGGTCACCCGACTGCCATAATCCTCTTCCACACAGCACAAGAGTGCACGCCCAGGGGGCCGGCACAGAGTGTGTGTGACATCGGCCGTGTGCACGAGTGGCACTTGGGCACAATGCTTGGTCCTGCAGCTGAACACAGCCCAGCCCTGCATGTACAGCCACCTCAGAGGAGTTCTCTGACACTCACTACCCTTGAAGAGGACCGTCCCAGTGAGAGAAAAAGCAATTCCTGTTTAGTTGATTATTTCAAAGGAAAAGGTGCTAAAGTGCTGCTGTTGCAGATGATGGTCCTAGTGCCACCTGGAGAGCCTGAAGAGCCTCATGCCTGGGGCCTGCAGCACCCTTTGGTGTTGATCAGGAGGCACTCACTTGTTTATCAGTCACTCGTAATCGATGGGGAGTTAAGTACTGCCTGTACCCTCTTGCACAGACAATCCTCGCCGCACACTTCCTGAATCCATTACTCAGACGCTGCCACAAGGCTGAATGATGTTGTAAAAATTAGATACTCCACGCCATCAAAAGCATTGCACCCTTCTTGGAAAGAAACACACCTGGAAAACCCCTTGGATAAAACCACAGAGGGATTTCTCCCGGTAGGCAACGCAGCTCACAACTCTCCCCTGGGCCCAGAAGCCTCTTGTGGCAGTTTGAGCAGGGCTGGCTGCCATTTGTTTTGTGCCATTACTTCTGAGAGTCAGCTCATCCCACCCTCTTCACTGAGCTGCCACGTTTCCAGGGACAGACTCTGACACGAACTCAAACAAGGCAGAAACAAAAAACACCCAACCTGTTTACAGGAAATTAACCACTCACTGTGACCCTGTTCCAGGGAGGATCTGGCCCAAAAAACCAGACATGCATTGTCCAGGCCTGAAGAGAGGCTGTCTCCCCTGCCTGTGCTCAATGCACACGGTATTTCAGCTGAATTTAAGAATCCCTCTCCTGCACAAGGACCTTTCAATGAAAAGAAAAGAATAATAAGAAAAAAACCAATCAAATCAGACTTTTAAAATATAGAGGAGGATCTGAGTTTCTAAGGTCTCTATTTCTCCCTTCCTAAGCTGACAGTAACCTCAGTGTTGCCTTGAGGCATTAGGTTAGTTAAATCACTGACCATCCCATCACTTATGAAACGGGACACAATTGGCATGCTCAGATGAGACAAGTCGCAGCAAAAATGTCTAAAAGGGGGGATTTGCCTGACAATTTTAAAAACACTTGTAGGTTTAGATTTTAAAATAAATACATATCACTGTATATGCAATCATAGAACTATAAATATATCTATACATGCATGCATGTGTGCACACACATATGTATAATCACATACATATGCTCCAGTGGTTTTCCAGCTAAGCTGCTGCCATGTGTTGTACATTATCCCAGGGCACCGAGCAGAAAGGCTGAAACCTACCTCTGGGGCAGGGGATTTTGAAGCCAATTTCTACCGGACCAGGAATCCACAAAGTCCCTCTGTGCACAGGCCCTGCTGCCCACAGCCCAAGCACAGGCAAGTTCAGCAGCACAAAGCCCCACAAAACCGACAAGGACATTTTGGTCACCCCGAGGTTGCTCAGTATGTGCTAATTCCTGCTTGGGTGGTGCAGAAATGCACCTCTCTGAGCAGAAGGACTTGCTTCCATTCCAGTCTCATAGAATCTGGGTTGTTTCTTCCTTGCACCATTGAGTGTTTCAGTGGAAAGTCTCTTTTGTGTGTAAATAACTATTAGGTGCTATTTTTTTATAAGCAAAGAAAATTCATAAAATAAAGCATAAAATAAATCCCTCTATGAAAAATAGAGGGATTAAACATAGCCAATAAATTACAATAAACTGTCCACAGTGAACAATGCTACCAGATGACCATAATGGAGCTCTACTGCTCTTGTGCTTTTATTAAAAGAACAAAGCGCTGCAATTAAATGTAAAATCCGGTAATATGTCATCATACCTTAAGCATCCTCTTCTCATTCATTGAACACTGTCCTCTGATTTAATTGAAGCCCCTGGTCCCTTTGAGACAGCAATAGTCCTTACTCTAGGCCAAGTTTAGCATTTCATTATTTAGTAATCTGAGATGGAGTCATGCTATTGACTCTCAAGCAATCCTCTTTGCTTCTTATAACAAAAAGGATGCCCACAGAAATAATTGATACCACATTCTACTCTCTAGTAAATCGTCCCTTAGTGGATTGTGAAAAGAGGTTTTTGATTTAGACTTAAGAATAACAAAAGTTGGGTATATTTTTCACTGATGACCCCCATATGACACGTCCATAACCCTTTTCACAGCAGGAATGTTGGCCTAAAGGCATTTTAGCAGCTAAAATGAGTGACTAGAGGCTTTTCAGGTTTGTTATATATATTCGGTATATAAGTGATGTCTTCATAGAGGAAAGTCATTTTTTTCTATAGAAAAACTCACTGTAGACCTGATCCTGGCAAGAGCTGACACTTCCCTCCCTGGCATCAGGCAGCCATCGGTGTTTAGCACCTCATAAAGGCAATCAGCAACTTGCAGATTCATAACAGCTCTGCAGGCTGGAAATGGGCCGGAGCAGCGTGGGCTGTTTTCTGTGGGAGGTGAAACAACCCAAGTGAGTCAGGGACAGGATCTGAGATGAGGTCCCCACGTCCCCCGAGGTAGGAACAGCCTTAACGAATTTCCCAACTCTGAAACACCCTTATCCCCTGGAAATCTCCGTTATGCTCTGGGCTTTGAGATTTGCATCCCTCCCTGCTGGAAGTGGAGCTCGGATCCCTGCAGACTGCCCATGAAGGGCTGGTACTGCAGCCGCAGCCCCAGCTCCTCAGCTGGCTGCCCAAGCCTCACCAGAACTGCCCACACAGGAGCTCCCCTGGTGACAGGGGTGGTGGTCACTCCTCTGTCACCTCTTCATCAGCACAGAAACAGCCCCACAGCCACCAGCCTGGGTTGCAGGAAAGCCACAGATATCCTGCACACCCTCCCTGCAGAATGCTGCTCAGGCATGTCCCAAGCCACAGTCACTCCCAGAGGGCTCCCAGGCAGAGTCTACTCTCCTTTTCCACTGGTAACATAACACTCTGCTTGCACAGCTGCACCGGATGATAATGGATCCAAGGATCTCCTGACTTCAGCCAGTTTGCTGGGACTCCAGATCATCTCTCCCTCCCCTCACTAATTCCTGCCAGCACTTTGTGGTCCTGTAAGGACTTAGTGCATGGACCCCACTGCCAACCTCTCCTCTTCACCATCACACAAAGGTTGTCCTCATCTTAGAGTTGGTTATCCCAGAGGGGAGCTGTACAGACTTAGGGGTGCAGCCAGGATTAGGACACCAGCCCTCCCACAAGCCAATTCACAGGTCAAACAGAAAAGATTACCCCAACATCTCCTTGCTTTTGTGCTCTGGCACCTTCTTCTCCCTGGAGAATCGAAAACATGAATTTTCACTCACTTTGAAAGCCCAGTAGTCAAAAGTGGCTGTTTTTCATCTGGAGATCTGTGCCATCATTACCAGGCAATGCAAATGCAAGGCCAAGCTGGGGAGACCAAGTTCCCCCCAATAAACTCGCACGGTTTCCATTAATATTAATGGAACTTACACAGGTGTACTGGGAAATCACCCCCTTGCAGGGCTGCAAGTCTCATGGCCCTGACCCACGCCCATAAGCCTGCACTCAAACTCCTCTGTCTGTAATTCTGTAATCTACTTGGCATGTTAAGCATTTCAAATTAAAAAGTGTCAGAGTCAGAGCCAAAACAATGCATTATATAGGATAAGATTTTAATTCAGCTGGTCCTGGGAGAGACGTGGGGAAAGAGGAGAAATTCATGCCAATTATTTTGCATTTTGGGAGAGTTATTTGACTGTAGGACCAACCTATAGCAGGGCACTGTTCAGCGAGTTTTGTTTTGTTTGTTTGCTTCTCTTCTCCCAGTGATCAAATTATCTCCAGGTCCTTAGATCCATTAGACTAATTAATATTAAGAACATATGCATATGCAAATTAGGCCATGGTGCCCATATATTTCACTTTACGTGACAGCTTGAAGCGTAGTTGTGTGAGTCAATCAAATGCCATAAATTTGCTATGCACAAAAGATCATTAATATTAATTGGGGCATGGGCACTGTGCAGTAGCCCATGCCACCATTAGAAATGGACCCCTCACTTTAATTGTTCAGCAAATTCCTTTTTCCTTTTATTTATTTTTCTAATTTTGAATCAGTACCTACAGCCTGATTAAAATATGTAATTTTTCCCCAGATAGTCTACAGAACAGCATCAGAATTGTATTAAAAAATACCGAGCAGACCTTTTCTAAGACAGATGGCACACAATGAGGTTAAAAAAAGTATCTTGAGATCCAACCAGCAAGAACAAAAAAAAAAATTGCTTGCATTGTTGTTTTCATTATCTTGCTTCTGTCATTTCATGAGCTTTGTATCTTGCAAGGAAAGAAAGAAGGGAGAAAAACTGTGAAATTAATCTTTTGTGCATGGCCTGATAAAGAAGAGACATGCTCAGACAAAAGATAGACTGAGAGAAGGTACCGTGATTGATGACTAAAGTAAAGGTGTCAGAAGAGTATTATGTAAATTACTGGAGGCACAGACCATTTCAGAGAGAATGAGAGGGAGAGGGGAAGCCGGGGAGAGAGAGAAAAAAAGGACTGCAGAGTCGATGTCACCAAGACACTGGTCCCCAAGCGCCAATTTCTTGCCATCTTTCATCTGCTCAGACAAGCTCACCTCACTTTCTATTTGGTTTGCGCAATGTAACAAAGGAGGAAAAAACCTGTCAACATTAGCAGGAATACAGCCCAAAAGCGGGGTTCGAGCAGGCAGCGCCTGAAGTGAGGCAGCAAGACAGGAACTTTAAGGCAGCCTCAGTGCTTGTAGGTGAGCCTGATTCCCTCTGTTGTTTGGTGCCAGAACAGGGATTCAGACAGGCAGGGCCAGGGTGTCTCTCTTTGTCTGAGCCCCTGTTGCCTTCGCACGCACCTGGTCCGACATACCCTGCACAGACCTGCTGGCAGGACAGCCTGGACCTGCCCCTTTGCTCCTCTGACCAGGCAGATCTTTAATCCAGTCCCTGCCCGTGCCCACACGCTGGACAGAGAGAGAAGGCATGGACAGATCTCACCTCTACCAAACTCTTCCCAGGAAAGCTTTTTCCCACTATTGACACAGCCACACACGGTGGCTCCTGGCCACACTCACATGAGGCCCCAGCACACCCCATCTCTGGACAGAACTCAGCCAATGCCTGCCACAGAATTCCACAAGGGTTCTATGAAAGCACAGTCCAGATCAACTTATACCAAGCAAAAATACGTTTGGTCTCCTATTCCCTGTCCTTCTGGCACAGAACAGCCCCTGGGTTTCACATCCCGAAAGAATGATGCAGTTAATACCATGGACAGTAAGAAACCATTTTTATACTTCTATTTTTTGGAAAAGAAAAAACAAAAACAAAACAAAAACTCCAAGGGAAAAAGCAAAATGCTTCCAGGAATTTTTCCCTTCATTCCTGACTATATGATTTATCTGGCTCCTGTTTGAATTTCACCTCCGGCAGATCTTTGCTCTTATTTAATTTGATCACTGGCTTTTATTCAAAAATTTCATTTTCCAAGGAATAAACAACTACAAATGGTCACCTATCACCTCCATGGTAACAAGTGAAAGGAGCATTCAAGGGGAAGAAAACACTAAATTGGCATTTGATGAAATGTATGGCTCCATGCCACAGGTATTCCTGGTACGCCAGGCTTAAGGTACACAGTGCCCTTATACATTGACTAATTACCCTGATCCCTGCCCTATAGAGTGAATCTGCCCTGTCTCTGTGCTCTGACAGCTCAGTGAGGGCATCCCTCAGCCTCATCTTTCCTGTGCAGCCAGACACAGCGATCTCCAGCTCGGCTGCACAGATTCCCCTGCAGTGGAGTGGGATCTGCTGTGTGGATTGCAACCTCCCTGCTCCCCTTGCTGCTCCTGCTGCCCAGCACTGGGATGCTGAAGGACGTGGCTGGATCTGGGGCAAAGATGGCAATCCTGGCACGGTTCTTGGCAGGAATCACTTTGGTGCAGAGAGTGAGTGTGCAAATAAAGCTGCTTTCCAACTTCCTTCCTTCAGGTTCAATCAGCTATCACATGGCTTTCATTTTGAGTGTTGAGAGACATTAAAATGAGATTTAATAAAAAATTGCTTCAATTTTGCATACCTTCTAAATTCTGTTGGCCAGGCAGGATAGTCCATGGAAAAAACATTCAGACCTTCTTATCAAATTTTTCTTTTTTTTTTTTTCTTTCTTTTGTACCATGAGTGCAACAGTTGGAAAAAAATTAGAATCCTAAGAGGCAGCTATTTCTATACCTCAATTTGCCCCTTAAAGAGTGAAATGATAAAATGAGGGGAAAAAAATAGATGTTCTGGGCACCAAGCTCTGTGCAAATCAGTTCTTAAAGTATCAGTGAATTCATATTTTAAAGAATACTTTAGTTTGGAAGATTGAAATTCTTTTAAAGAAGAAACTCTCAAAGGAAGTTGTCATTTTAAGCTGCACAAACCAAAACCCTTCCAAAATCAGGTGCTTAGAAAAAAAATTGAAGCACTTTAATAATTTAAATTGCTCCCCTTTGCACATGCTCAGAACCCAAATCCCTTTTCTAACTGAAGTGCTTATATAAAAATTTGACAGCTCTTATAATTTTAAATTGCTCTACACTGAGTATGCCCAGAACCTCGATCACTTCCAAATTCAAGGGCTTATAAAAATTTGAAGCACTCCAATAATTTTAAATTGCAATGCACAGTGCAGAGTGATTTAAAATTATTGGACTGCTTCAATTTTTTTAAAAGGTCTTCAATTTGGAAGTGAGTCAAGCAGCATTCTAATACAGTAGTTTAAGACATACTGTATTGATGTAAAATTTAACATCTAAAAATAATGAAAATTAAACTGAATACACTGTTTAAAAATTGAGGACGAGTTTCCTAAACAGACCTAAGAAACCCAGGAAACCACAACTTTGGGCTGGTCGGTCCTGCTTGGTGAAAGAGTCAAGGAGGATGCACTTGGGACAGCACCACAGACGTAAGGTCAGCTTCCATCCTTGGGCTGGACACCAGGAAAGCCCTCCCAGGAGCACCCAGAGAAAGGTCTGGAGCAGAGCGGAGCTGGGAGCTCCCCACACACTGTGGGAATCCTACGCATGGCAGCCTGGCATGTGAAGGCATGGCCAACAGGCATCTCTGCACCCTCAGGGTGACATTTGCCCCTCCAAGCCATGCTCTTCTGCTTTGGGAGGTGCAAAGGGGTCATCTCAGAGGGATCGGAGCTCATGCTGACTTCCCTGAGGGAGGAAGAGCCATGACAAAGACTGGATGCGGCCCGTGGGTCCCCTCCTGCAGGGGAGTGGGTTTGGACTCTTTACAGATCCGCTGGTTAGAGACCAGCACATTTCTGGATGGGGTTTCTGTTTCTTCTCAAACCATATGCTCTCTAGTGAGGGCTCACAGCAAGTGTCCCACGCAGGGTTCAAAGCACTGGCTCCCCACTGCTTAGCTTCATGAGGAGTGGAAATACATTATTTCCACTAGGTTTAATGTTAGGCACTGGCTCTGTGTGTAAGTCTTTTTGGCAGCTATTTGCTTCCCTTTAAAATCTTTCCCTTTTTTGGAGGTGATTTATATTAATAAACTGTTTTGGATCAGAATTGGCATGATATGTAAAACCCATGCCTGTTTGGTATTTCTGTTGTGTATGCTTAATTTGAATGGGGGGAGGGAAGAAGACAACGCTGTTCAGCTGGCTGGGAGTCTTTTTTTTGTTCCAGACATGCAAGTTCTTCTCAGGAGTCAACTGTAACTGTTAGAGAGTTTATCTTTAAAAATCAGTTTTGACATCCTGAAGATAGGGAAAGAAAAGAGACTTGAAGTCACCACATTTTGCATGCATTCATGAACATCTGCAATGTAAAATTGTTTCTCAACAGGGGCTGGGCTCCATTTCATCTTATAACAAGTTGGGGATCTTGCCTATTTGCAGATTATTCAGCCTGTTTGATGGTAGGGACAGTGTGTCTTTGGCTGCGAGTTTCATTTTGAATTTGGGGTCTTGTGGCCTTCCCTGTTGCCTTTTCCTTCCTGCTAAGTTAAAACTCACAGGAAATGACAGGAAGAATCCTTATGCCTAGCTTCAGGCTAATAAAATTTTCATTATTTTCTATTCCAATGGAGCATCGCTGGACATCGAGAGAGATGGCACCTAGGGCAGGGCAGGTTCTGATGTGAATCCCTGGAAGAGAGAAACTGTTCAAGTATGGATCAGCTGGAGTGAGTCACATAAGCACAGGAAGTTTGGGTCGGAAAGCCAAGCAGAGATGCTTTCAAAATAGAGGAGCCCCTTAAAAAAATAGGACCAGCCAAGGAAGAAGGAAAATGACTCTGCAGGAGTGATCCCCCTTATAATATACTGCAGGCCAGTAAACAAATGTTGTAACTTTTCCCTTCAGGTTCATGAAGATTTTTTCTCACTTTTTTCAATCGGTATCCCTCTGATCAGGATAATTCATTCCGTGGGGCAGGGTGAGAGCACTTTTCCACTGCAGTGGGTTACAGATAAATGGTGTCCTCCTATGGCCCTGCATGACAAACTTGTACTTTTACACAATAGACTCACAGTTCATCACATAAAAAGTATCTGCTTTGAAAAAAAAAAAAATGGTGCAAAGAGGTTTTATTCAATAGGCTGTAATGGTGAGCTGTCATGGTCTATCAGGTGGATAATGTGCATCTTAAAATACTGTGTAAATACATATTTCTATAATAGCCTGTTACATTTCCAAAGGAGCCATTGCAGGCTGCATTTGAAGTGAGAAGGAGCTTATAGGAGATGGGCTCTGGCACTCTTTTGCCTCAGCAGGAGGTGGGCTCCCTAAATTAGGAAGGAAAAATATTATTTTCTGATTCAAATGAATAATAAAAAACAATGGAAAGAAGCAGCTCAGAGAACTTTGACTGGAAGGAAGGAAGGTAAGTGTTAATGTGATAAGAGTGCTGAGAGAGCTTTGCTCTCTCCTACAGTCAATGTATTTCCTTGCTCCCCAGCTGAGATGGCAGCATTACATGAATGTTCACCATATTTTCTTCCCAAGAGCTGGCACAATTATTTGTTGGGAATAACATTCATAGGAGCTTTGATCCTGAAAATCCCTATGTATGAGGGCAGCCAGGCACCTGAAAGCAGCAGCAGCTTTTTATATGGCACAAGCATATTCCAGAGTCCTACATATATACTTGTTACTGAAAAATAATTATTAATATGGTGCCTGATTAGACAGTTTTGCTGGCTTGCAAGGAGCTGAGTTGGATTACTGGTCACTTATGATGTGTGACTTGTGATAAAAGTCAGGAATAAACTCTTGGTTTCAGCTCCTCGACTGGAAAGCTGGCTTTTTCAAAGCAATGGATGAAGATCCAAAACTGATTCAACACACAGGGAAGAGGGGTGGAACTGCTGGAACCAGCCCTGAAGAGAAACATGGCGTGGCTACGGTGGCCACATAAACAAAACCAAAAAAGGTCACATGTTTCTGCTTAAAAAATACAAGTTATTCAATTTGATTCACCCAAATATGTTTCTACCTCAGAAGACTAAAAGACCCTGCCCAGCTTTTCCTAAATAGGGACTGGCATGAGCTGAACTGCAAAAACAGCCCTTGGTTTTCCCTTCCTCCTCCTTCACAAACCACCACGTGTGACCCTCTGCCAAGGCTGTGCCCTGAACACAAAGACCCCTGAGCCAGACAGCAGCAGAGTGAGGGCCAACAACATCCTTCCCTTTTCTGCCTATTTGCCCATATTTTGGTATTTACACTCTGTGCCATCCCTCACACTCAGCACATATATAATCCTTTACTGTAGAGCTGGAAAAGGATTCTCTATTATTTGCAATTATTTCCTAATTTGGCCAATATGAGAGGTTATTGCTGCTGAAAAGAATGAATAAAAGCATATCTGAGGCAAAAAAAGTGCTAGTAGTAAAGTTTAAAAAGAGCACAGATGAAGATTAATAACCTCAGCAGTCAGGGCCTGGAGTACTTAAAACAAGTAAAAAGACATTACGGAGCAGGAAAATGGAGCCAGCAGGAACTTTTGTTATGACACCCAATGCCACATGCAACTTCTCAGGTCACTCAGAGCTCACTCTGCAAGCACTCCCAGCAAACCTGCCCTGATGTCAAGGAAGCAGGGTTGATTTATAACTTTTTTTTTCCCCTTGCAAAGTGTTCACTCACTTATCTAAAAGTCACGGGGAAATTTAGGCAGTATGAGCTCACAAATAATGGAAGCCTGCAGGGGGAAAAACCCCAGGGTTCACCATTTAAGGTGGGAAAAAAAGCAGTTTGGGTGCAGACTGCGTTTGTGGAGGACCACCAAGTTGATAGAGCCTTTCAGCTGAGTTCAGCACTCTTTGGCTTGTGGCCCAAGCAGGTGAACAGCAGCTAGCCCACCAAAACCAATCCAAGACCACCCATCCAGACAAGGGTGGAGATGGGAGGTCACACTCATGGAAACCAGGGTCTGTATGTCAGTGCTAATCACTGTAACCAACAATTCTTCACCTGTTGGGGTAAAAATGCAGTAGAAGGTTAAGCAAATGGATGCAGAGCTACTGTACCTGCTCACATGAGAACTAGAAAGGGCACAGACCCCTTAATTCCAGATTCAGTCCTCAGAAAAGGAGTGGGCACACATATTTGCACCCCCAGAACAGCTGCCGATACTGCACAATAAAGCAATTAGGACTCAGGAGAACCGAGGTAATAAAGGCAATGGAGAGATGATTAAAAATACTTTGCTAAGGAGAAAACAGTTTTAGTCACATGCATACTGAGATGTCACCATTTAATAAAATGACAAAAACTATCTATCACATATGCATGAACACAGAACAATATAAAGAGGTTAACAGAAATTGATGGCATCCCAGCTTTAATTTTACACTGAATCGGAGTCTTTGGTGATTGAAATAGACAAAGATGTATAGGGTTATCTTGGTTAGGAGGCTTTGCTAATTACTGGCACTTGTCATTTCTCCATAGCTTTGTCTAAGTCAGGAAGGCTAACTAGCTCCTTTTCCCCAGTGTGCATTGTTTGTTCAGTGGGCTTTATGCTGAGAAAGCCTTTTTCATAACTGCACCTCATTATTAACGGGTTCATAAATAAATGAGTCCTAATATTTTCCTCAGTTAGCATTTATGATAGGGACATTTGGACTACAAAAGATTACACTTGTCTTTAATAAAAATAGGCACTTCTACATGAAGCCTATTAGGGTCCTTGTTACGTTGAAGAGGAGGAGGAGGTGGCAGAAAAAGGGGAGGAGCAGGAATATAAAAACACACTTTATAGCCCTATCATATTTTTCATGTGATTTTAGTAGCTATTTATTATCTCACATTAGCTAATTATGGCTCCAACCTGAAATGGATTTCTGGATTCCTCTTTCTGTCCAGTGGTTTGTCATACTGCAAGTTCTCAGACCAATCAGGCATACACTATCAACTCAGCAAATGCTTGGAAAACTGCAATCTTCTGGAAAAACAGGTAAGGCATGAGACAAAACAGAGCAGTAATGTAGAGCTGATACTCAGGTGTGGAGTTGTCCAGTCCCAGATCTGACAGACTTTTTCTTGGGATGCAGCTCAACTCACTGCGGAGATCAAACAATCAATCAAAGCTGGAAATCAGCTGCAAGGCTGGGGAGGGGCACATTTGAGGAAGGTCAGAACAGCTGCATGAGACACCAGAGCTCAAAGCTTATGAGATCTCCTCCTTTACATCCTCCCCTCCCTTTCCAGGAGGTTCACCCCCAAAATGCCACCACTCTGTGCCAGGACAAGAGATGGAGAAGCAGCTGGCACTGGGGACATGCTGGCACAACAGCAGGAGCAGACCCAAACCTCCCACAGCCCAGAGCAGTGTTTCAGCCACAATGCCATCTTCTGCTTTCAGCTCTGGGAATGGTTCCTCCTGCCCAGCCCACCTGCACATGCTGCAAGTCCACACTGCAAGTTCACTGCAACTCACGTGGATGAAGCCAGAAGAGCAAGCAAATATTTGCTAGGAGACTGTATCATGGGATTGGTTTTGCAACTCCTCATAGCCAAATCTGCCTCTTCCCTTCCAGCATAAACACTAAAATGCTGCCATCTCCCTTTTTTTTTCCCAGAGGTTTCTCCTAGGATCAGGCCTGCTGTTAAGCTTCAGAGTGTTTTTTTTTTAGTGTTACCAAAAAAGCCTTAAAATAATTACATCAATTCTTTTCAGAAGACATCCACAGCATTGTCAGACAGCTTTAGAGTGTTCCAGGTCTCAAACAATGCTCTCCCTTTTATAGTTACTGTAACACACCTTTTGTCAGCTATTTATAAAATGCTCTGTAGTCTTATTTAAACTTCATCTTTTCAAAAATAACTTCAGACCAAACAAGCTGTAATGGACAATTCAAGACATCAGAAATGCATCTGCCTGAGACCACAGAACTTTTCGGCTTTCTCTTAGGAAGGAATAATCTGAAAGCAAATGTATCAGAAAGCTTGTGCCACAGTGTACTAAAGAATCAGCTAATATGGCCTTGTGAGACAAGTTTGAAGACCCAAAAGCATTTACAATATTTGTGTTTTGTTTTTCTAATTAGATATGGCTCCCTTTTTTTCTTTTTTTCTTTTTTTTTGTTTGTGTTTTTGTGGGGTTTTTGGATTTTTTTTTTGTTTGGTTTTTTGGTTTTTTTTTGTTTTTTTTTTTTTGTTTGACTTGATGCTAAAGTCACTGAAATAAAAAAATCATTTAAGTATATCTAGCAATGGGTTTTTTTTGTTTATTTGGTTGGGGCTTTTTTTGTAACTCAAAGTGAAATACACAAAACCAATTTAATCATAAAAATACTACTTCCTTCAGGATGTCAGTAATTCTCAAAATTGCTTTAGATATTTGCTAGATATCAGAAATGGGTAATGTAGCATTTTAAGTGGCAGAAATGCATTAGTACTATGTAAGTACATGATCCTTAATGTACTAATCTCAGCAATATGTGTAATGAGAACTTTCAGTAACACTTTATTTTAAGTGTCCTCTGAGAAATGCTAATTTACAATGAAACACCTATGGAAGTACATGTGACATTTACATGAATACCAAATTAATTCATTTTGATCAATGCTATTACAATGAATATGATATGAATTCACAATGATAGGGGATTTAAAGAATTAGTGCATCTTCCTTGAGTATCTCATGTTTTGAAGACCAGCACGTGTTAAAAACCACATTACATGTTCATCAGGAGATCTATGTGTTAAGATGTGCAAGAGACACCCCATGGGACTGTCATTTAAAAAACTGACAAAGAACACCAGTTAGGAGTGGCACAGGTTCTCACTTCAGTGCCAGCAATGAGATCTGCTGAGCTCCGTGGATTCCTTGACTTGCTTTTGAGGACAGTGTATGGAATAATAGGCTGGACTTTGTACCCACTGCTCACCCAGGCACGTAACTACTCACTCACCCAAAAACCAGCAGTACAATCTAATGCAGAGCATTTTCATACCCAAGGACAATGTGCCTTGTGCATTAAAGAAAACTAATTGAGGAGCCCCTCTACAATCTGAGCATCAGTGTCAGGAAAAGACTGCCTGAGATTTGCAGCCTTTGTAAAGACAACATTTACTTTGAGTGCCAGAGCATGGGCTGAGGTTTCAAAAATCTGAGCCCCAGTGTTGTCCCCTCTAACTCGGAACAACCCCGAGATGTAGAGAAAATGTTTTGAAAGCCCTTAACAAGCTAACTGGTGGAGAAAAAAGCATGGTCAAAAGTTACCAACAAACTAAAACAGCTGATTGAGCCTCTCTAGGTTTGCTGTTAGCTCTCCCAAACCTGTGAATGCTGGTTGCCCTGGCTGCCATTCCTTTCAAATCTGTGACATTTCAGAGTATGTTCTGGTGACAATGCAGGCATTCCTGGTGGGTTACAGCTCTCCGGGCAGGCAGGGAGAGCAGTCCACCCTCAAGTCCAGAAACTGCTGTGAGTCCATTCTGCAAACTCTGTCCTTTCCATGGCAGAGGCCACAGCCAGTTACAGCTGCATTAAAATGGTCAGCATCTGATTAATGAATAAATGGAAGAAAGACAGACAAGAAGGTCCTAATACAGCTGGTCTGAGCTATGGCAGAGCTTTAAATTTCTTGGAAACAGCAACAAAGAATGATCACAGAACCACAGAATAAACTGAGTCAGAAGCCACCCACAAGAATCATCAAGCCCTGCACAGCACCATCCCCAAAAGTCATACAATGTGCCCAAGAGTATTGTCCAAACACTTCTTGAGCTCTGTCAGGCCTCAGCAACAAATCCTACTAATATAAAGCAGTGATCCCTGACTAATTTTATTTCACTTGAAAAACCTTCATACAAACTTTTTCTGTGCATATTATGTACCTATATGGCAACAGTGGTGTTCTTTAAATGTGACTGTGAATTCTCCTCTTTTTCTTACTGCGAACCAACTTTGGGTTTATTTAGGATTGTTTCCTCTCACATCCATGTTTAGTGGCTGATGCCAATGAGCTATTGGACTAATCAAGGTGTGACACCCGGCAGAGCAGAGGCTGAAGGGGCTCTGTGTGTGTTGGCTGAGCGCTGAAAAGTCCCACTGATTGCCAGCACCCAGCCTCTGCCTGGGCTATCAGGCATCGGGAGCTCTCGGCAGCAACTCAAGGCTTGGAAAGGATACAGGAATCCTCTAACAGCACTGAAGGTCCCTCCTCACACAATGCCAAATATCTCCTGTGAGACACTCCTACACTTCCCAGACACATCTAGTGCCCAGCACCAGCTCGGGATTCTTCATTTCTATGGGATTCATGTGCCTCCACACCACAGAAATTCCTGTCTGCCATAAGGAAATCCTGTCCACTCATGACCCTACTGCCAAAATTACCCCAAAAGTTACAGTTCAAGGTGCCTGTAAAGATGGATGTCTACAATCCTACAAGCACACACATGCACACATAATTACTCAGGGATAAAGCAGGCTTGTAAACTTCCCTTGTTTAGGCATCAAAGAAAGGACTGTTGATTTGACTGGAAATTAGAAGAGAGTTTAATAAAAGCATGAGAGAGATCCTGAAGTATTGTGCCTGTGTTGGCATAGAAGTGCTGCAAAGCACCTCATTCTATCATTAAAAAAAAAAAAAAAAAAGAAAATTAATAGTTTGATGTTTACATTTAATTCAGTCTTTTCATTTAACCAAAAAGCCAGAAGACTGGTAAAAGAAAACATGGTGTTTCATTTGTCTGTTGCTGGGATTAGCAACCTAAACAAGGAACAGACTACAGATCACAAGTTTAAAATATGATGTGGAATAATAAGAATACCAATAATATAGTTTCTCACTGTACTTCTACTCGTCTGGACCACATGGTTTTTGGGATGAAGTCAGTGCGACAAGATATGTGTTAAAATTCACGTTTTGTATTCTCATTAGAAGCCCAGAATTCAGATACCAAAAAAGAGTGGGGAAAGAGAGAGGTGAAAAATTGCAAAAATTTTCTCAGAAAATTGCCTCAGAATGAAATTCTGCCCTTTTCTTCTACTCCAAAAAGTCATTACCATCTGACAGCTGTTTAGTGGCATATGTGTGTTGGTGGTACCAGTCCAATTCCTAGTGGGCAGGTGTCTGCATCACAAAAGCCACCATCACAATTGGCACTAATTGGCACCCTTGCTGGCAGTCTCCATAAAGAAAATAAGGATTAGATGGCACTGAGATCAAATTATCCTGTCACTATAAAGGTGATCCCCCCTCTAGGTCAGAAAGGCTTGTTGGCAGGACAGTTTGGGAAAGTTTGCACTTCCTGGGTTCTCGTTCCAACAGAGAGACACGAAATGTTGGGTGTCTGATGCTGGAAATGAGGCTCCTTTCACAGGCGCTTCCACTTCGCCTTTTAAGCTGAATTTCAAAACATAAAAAAAATCAAACCAGCACCCAAACTCAAAATTCAAACAACAAACCAGAAAATTCCCTCTTAATTTGGACATTTCCCATACAAACTTGCTATTTTATGCAGATAGTCACCACATTGCTGTGCTGGGGTATCAGAATATCTGATGCCTTTCTTTGTATGGTTTTTTCCCTTTTTTTTTTTTTTTTTTTTTGGAACAGCATGCAAATTCTGTGATTTTTCTAAGTATAGGGTGCAAAATACCCTGGAAAGTGGGGGGGGGGAGGGGGGATGTCTTACAGCTCAGCAAGCTTTATGAGGATATTCTCTTAGTTATTGAGATGAGTTGAATAATTCTCCACTAATTTATACACCAGTGAAACTGGCCTGTTGGCAAGTCCACAATTAATGCGAATGCCAAGTGGGATTGCAGCTTTGTTTCATCTAGGAAAACACTTAGCTGAACAGCAGCTTTTCCAGCTGAAAATGTGTGTCTGTCTTTAAACTTGCAACAGAAGCTGGCATTTCTTCGTTTCCATTCACTCTATCATTATGATGCATTATACAAAGTAATGATGTAATACTCTGGAAAGCTGAAACGCTAGCTCTTTGCCAAAAATAATAATACAAAAAGTGTACAATTATTTTCATCTATGAAAGCCACTCTCACTACCATCTCCAGCTTCCCAGTCAAAGAGAAATCTTTCCTAATAGTAGATCATTTCTTTCTGTTTGTGAATCAAACATGGATGTAGAAAGGGGAGACGCCAGCTCATCCGTGCTGAATTACAACTTTTAAAAGATGTAAACATATTCATCACTCCAGCACAGTAGCTTGTCACCACACATCCCTCACACCTGCATTTCAATAGTGGTTTTCCCCTTACCTGTTGTTTTCCTCTGTAAGTGGCTGCACTGGGGCTAAATGTGAAGGGATTACTGGAGGCAAAAAAAGGCACCAGGACTTGGAGCTTGGTCAAAGGATCGCCAGGAATTTTTCAGGCCCAATCTTACCAATCCTCAATCACAAAAATGATGTATGCACATTGATGCCACTTGGGCAGAGATGCAGCCTGCCCCAGAGCACAAAAAAAGGCCATGAGGAAGCAGAAACAAGATGTCTTCTCCTTTGGGTCAAGCATCTGCTCTGCTACTTTATCTCCCAGCTCCTACAGCCCCAGTGCCACACACGCCTCGACAGCAAAGCCGTGAAAATTGATACATGGTGGCCTTGCCACGAGGACCAAAACACATCCACGCATTTCCCAGATGGCCACAGATAGCCAGGGAAATTGCAGCTCTGTGACAAACAGTGCCAGGAGCAGGTGATGAAGGTGAAGCTTCACAGCAAACTCACCACTAGTATGGTTTGCATTTTGGTAACCGTGCTGGTGATCCCAGGGTTTGCCACTGTCGGTGCGCCAAGGGCAGAGCTGAGGTCTGGTTGAGCAGAGAGGTGAGGAGAGACCTGGGTGTGTCACAGAGCTCAAGATGGCTTTTTAGGAGGAAAACTAAAAAGCAGGATGAAAGGGAAGTGCCTGGGTGCAGGAGGCAGGCACTGTGCATCAACCAGGAGCAGGTTTGCCAGGCACAGGGGACTCTGCTCCCACAGTGATATATGACCCCACAGTAAGTGTATCTTAATAATACAATAAAGTGCTAGCTCTGATTAGAAAAGAAAGATTAATTCTTCTGCTAAACCAGGGTAACCCTAAAAGCGTGTTAACATGAAATACTAAATAAAATGCTACTCATCTATAATAAATCTTATTACACATTTTGGCAATTTTACTACTAACATACCGAAGGTTTCAAGCAATGTTTGAAAATAGAAATCTTAAATTGAATCATTGTTGCATGAATATATGCAAAATATTCATTTCTAGCACTGTGAGGGTTGAGTGCTTTTAAATTGGAGAAATCACTCATGACTTCACCTTTTCATGCAAGATAAAGTTGTATGTGGTAACATCATTACAATGTCATGAAAGAAGTGGAAATCATACAACAGTTCTGCCTAAAGCTAATATACAAAAAAGTACTTCTATATTTTTCAATATTGTCCAATATTTAAAGGTGCAGTATGAGGCTTTAAATATATTAAAAAAATCATTAGACTTCAGATGTCAGTGCAACCTTCACTGAGTACTGAGACTAATAAAATCATTGATGAGATCTCTTTAATATTTAACAGAACTCATGTCTTAGGTACTAGCCTATTTTCAACTCCAGTATCTTCGGAGGGAACTAAATATAGAAATAAAAACAGCAAACGATTTATGTGATGGTCATTATGGATTTTTTTTAACTAGGGCACTAAAGTTAAACTATTTACTCAATAATACTGTCATAACAACAGAGAGAACACTGCGACATTTAAATAGTCTTTCCTATAAATTCTTTAGCAGGAGATTACTTCAAAAGTACATAACACTTTTATACACATTAACAATCAGTAAATTCAATCAGCAAAAACGAACGAGCAGATTTTGCAGTGAGTTGCTGCACCATGAATCGCCAATATAGAGCTCAGAAGACTTCTGCAATCTTAAAGGTGTTTTAAAAGAATGAGAAAGGGGTAATTTGAGTTTATATACTTCTTTTCCTTTTCTTCCCTCTGATTAAAAAAAAAAAAATTAGACCTGAAAGTTCAGCCTCGGAAGTAGAAGTTACATTAAAAAAGCCCACTGCATAGTTTAATTATATTATTTTTTTATAACATGTGAGGGGGGAAAAATAAGAAAAATCAGGGTAAGGCAATCACCCAGTGTCAGGTTCAACTTTAAACCCTGGTACAAATGAAACAGATAGCTCCATCTCATCATGGCAGCCCCTGCTCCAGAGCCTGGAGTCACGGGGATGCAAAGCAAAAACATCTCCAGCTTCCAGTTCCAATCCCACCGCCCCAAATATTCGCGTTTGCTAAAAGAGAAACGTGTGTTTCTAAATTACTGCCTCATTTTTATGTTAAAAAATATATTTTTTGAAGTCCCACCTGCCGTGCTGGGCGGTTGCTAGGTGACAGTGCCGCACGAACCATCACCGGTGATGAATAGCCCGGTGGCTTCACCATTCTTTTGGCTCCGGCAGTGGTGCCAAAGCCAATGGGAACGTGAAACTGCCCCAAGGGATCATGACAGCCTGTCTGAAAAGTAATGACGGTAGTGCTGTGGTTCAGGAGAACCCACATCAGGCACAGATGCTCAAAGCTGATGCTCCACAGTCTGCTGTGGCCGCCATCAAACCCTGGCCAGCACTGTTACCAAGCTTGTCCGTATCCGAGATGCTCGCAAAACAGGTTGTGGCTTCCTCTTGCATTGGTGCTGCAAGTGGTGCACCTGTCTGGTCAACCCTCTGCTCATCCACCACATCTCCACTTTCACGGATCCACTGGGATGCAAAACGTGAGGGAAAGAGACTTTTTAACAGAACCCATTGTATTTGAGCAGTGGACAAGGGCGAGTCCTCCTGCAGGCTGGCTGGGAATGAAAACCCCAGGCACAGGGAGGGCTGTTCCCTCACAGATAACCCCAAAAGCTGCCCTGGTCATCACATGGTTTCTATCTCCTGTCCTGACTGCACTGCCAAAACCATACCCATCGTGAGATGCCCAGGAGCTGGGCACAACTGGGAAGTTCTCTGTTTCCCAGCTGACACCAGTGTAATTCCAACCTCCATCAGGCCTCACTTCAGTGGGGCTTCCACATGTTCATTTTGTTTAAAAATATACAGTGAGGACATGCCAATGAAACAAACAATTTGGTGGTGTTAATCCACAGATTATTGACAAGACAAATGAGATTCCTTGGGTCTAATGCTCTCCACTACTCAAGGGCTAGCTAAGGTCTATTTTTCCAAATATGTGGATTTTGAAATGATGGATCATAATAACAGAGCTGGTGCCTATGAATGGGGATTGCAAACACTTAATATTTCAATAGAAATGTGTGCAACATGATCCAATCACTCTGAAAAATGTACAAAATGGAAATATATAAAGAAAGCAGCTGGCATGAAAGAGAATAAACAAAGAAATATTGATAAAACTCTGTATGGATTAAGCAAAATATATTCAAGTGGCATTTGAATAATCTCATCTATATTTATATGTGTGTGTATATATATATATATATATATATATATTCAAAATACAGAAAGATTTCTTACCTCATCATTTCCCTGCTTTGAAGGACAGACACCCCGCCCTGCAAACCAGAGGGCTGTGCTTGTGCACGAGAACCAGAACTCCCTAGATGAGGCCCATGCCTTGAGAGCATGCTCATGGTGCAGGGCGGCTCTGAGAAGAGCTCAGCACCCCTGTCCCAATTCAGGGAAAGCGTGTTTCATGTTAAATTCACGAGGGACCCCTTGGAAGATCCATCTTGTCGTTCATTAGACTAATTCCTAGTGTCTTTTTTTATACGGCGCACTCCAGCGGTTTAAGGACCAGGCCAGAAGGAATCATTTGCATTGCACTTCCCCTGGAGTGTTTACGTCCCTGTGTCTCTGAGGTAAAACCAATCTGACCACTGAGAGCTGGTGTTATCTAAGAGCTGAGACAGTTTCAAGGCAGAAAATGCACTGTTCTAACACACGGCTCCCTGACCCACGGCACGTTCCTGCAGCTGACTGGGAGAACTGCTGGGGACCACGCACACCCACTGAACTCACACCAAAGTTCCGCAGGCTGCTTTAGGCCTCTAATTAAAAAAAAAAAAAAAAATTACGCTAAATGATGCTACTTTGCAGCTGTTGAGGCTAAGAGGGTGCACACAAGCGGTGAGTGCAGCTCAGCTGATGGGTGGGAGCTCATTATGCTGAAGGAACTTCCTATTGAATCTGAGCCCCAAGCTATGCTGCAGTTTGAGGAAGGAAGTGGTGGTAGCAACCTTCTCTCATGACTTTCTGCTTGCTTGCCCTCCCTGCACTTCTCCCACCAGATCATTGCCAGTTTTCTCCAGGCCACTTTGAGTTACAAGGGGAACTACCTCACCACCCCTCAACTCTCTACTATCACTCAGTACCAATTTACCACTTTGGGCTTGTGTTGTGGGGTCTTCCCCTCTTTTAATCACAGCTGCCCTAAAAGCCACTTCCCCCCACCACAGCAGCCACCCTCTGCAGAGATGGGCATCACAGTCAGCTCCTCAAGGGTGTTTTTCTGTGGGAGTATTCCATACCCTATCTCAGCCTCAGTGAGGCTCTCCACCAGCCATGCCACCCCATGAACCAGGGCTTCTCTGGAGCACCACACAGTAGTGTGCCAGGCTGTTGGTTCTTCTCCTGGCATGCTGCATTGTTGGCTGATGGCTCTCCAGCACTGCTCACACCCCTCCCTGGTTTCACAAAGTACCAGCTGTTTTTGGAGTGGAAAACAAAGCAAGAACTGAGCCCCTTTGGTTTCCTGAGTCTGTGTGGCTGCATGTGATGCCTGGGAATAATTCTGCCATCAAAACCCTTGGTCACAGCAATACTATCAGATACACACCACCTAAAGTAGAACAGAAAAGAGAATAGTCTCAATTGCTTAAAGCAGCAGTCCCATAGCCAGGGAGAGAATGTGGGGCAGCAGCCCAGACTCTGCTGCCCTCCTCTCTCAGCTCAATAGTGTCATTCATTACTGTAAACCCTAAACCCAAGTTCAGTCCCAGCAGGTTAAGAGGTAGCACTTCCCAACACATGCAGTGCCTGGCCACCCAGCACAATTTAGCTGACTCCAGAGACCAAACCCAGTATCTCTGCATGCCACAGCACAGCTCTACCTGCACTCCCCAAGCACAGGTTCTCTAGCACTGACTTCAGTGAGCAGAAGTTTGAACACGTCATCCTAATCTACCTGCAGTGGGTTTACTGGTAGGTCAGCAGCTGTCTTTGCACATTCCCTTAGCAGAATAGCAGCTTCTTGTCTGTGTGACCCATCAGACCTTTATGTGGAACGTATTGGGATCACCTTGCCTGGAAGCAATGTCCCCATGGCAGCATTAAAATCTAGAAGGATGTAGGAGATTCAAACATCTTCTGGCAACGTGCTGAGCACTGAAAGACAGGAAAAAAGGGTTTTGGACTGGGTGTGAATTTCCAAGGACATCACAAACCAGGAGAGGATATCTGAAACCTAACCCAGCTACAACCAGAAGTTTAATTGTGCCTTTTTACATGCCTGGTTTGCTCCTGTCTTACTTTGCCAGCCTATGTCTGAGCATTTACAAATTCCAAGCAGTCTGTATTTCCCCCAGATTTACATGCAACTCTGGTCAAAATCTGTCGCTGAATACCAGATTTCTATAATGAGCCTGAGATATTCTATCGCATTTCTGACTCACATGATAGGAAGCAGCACAATGACACAGACACACACACAGAGCCCAGAGCAGAGGTTTGAAACAGCAGCAGCTTTTCTCCTGGCACAGGGCAGGGGCGCCTTGGTTTCTTGAACAGGTGGACTATCTGACAAGCAGCAAGTCCCCTTACTTTTGACTACTACGTTTTAAATCAGGGCTGTTTGGCAATTCATTAGTGTCTGCTAACTGTTAAACACAGGAAAGTTCAAAAACATGCATATGTTTCCCTCCCTGCCTCCCAGGTGGTATCTGTTTCAAGCAGCAACCTTTTCACTTCGTGCATGAAGACTTGTAAACTTCCCGTGGCTACACCAGCAGTTCCTAACCAGGTGCCGGCGCCGGAGCTGCAGTCTCTGAAGAGCAGGAAACTCCATATGCTGGTCCCCAGCTATGTAGATGCCATTCATTTCTCCTTGAAAGTTTATTGTCAGAATTACTGAAATGTACACAAATGTCTGTATTTGAAGGTGAAATTTGGTGGAAAAATAAAGATATAATAGGATCCTTTCTTATATAATTTCCTGGTGTGATGTCTGTCTGAAAAATGAAGTGAAATTATATGATGTCAAAAAATCATGTTTCAAAATGATTGACAACATGTGAGTGTTTTGCATTGTGAAATGAAGTGGAAAATTTTAATTGCATGATGGGAGGACATAATATTTATTAGAACCTTGTAACCACACTGGATTTCAGTGGAAAGGACACAATTTTAAATTTTATATTAATACTTCGGGCTAAATCCTAAATGAACACACAGAAGCAAAATTCTGCCTCGGAATCTGCAAGTAAGTTTTTGATTTCTAATAATAAAATAGCATCTATAGGGTTGGCACATCACCATAGTGACAAAAAGACTCCCTCATTCATGCACTGCTATTCTGATGTGACCAATGTTCAGTGCCCAGCTCCCAGGTCACCAGAGAAATGGTGCTCTGGGCACACGGGGTTTTGATAAAGGTCTGCTAAAGAACTGGGCAGGAGATTCTAGGAAAATCAAAACCAGCTGATAATTCCAAGCCCACTTCCATCTTTACCAGTGACCATGGGCTCACGTCCATACCTGAGTGCTAACTAACCGATGTCCTTGCAGACAGAAGCAGGGAATAAACCCCAGACTCAAAGCTGTACCAGAGAAAATCCCAAGTAAATAGCAACAAATTTAAGTAGTGTCCTGGATGACTGTGTGGTAGGTTTATTACCAGGCTGGCCAGCGCAGCACCAGACAGTTTGGAGCTCTCAAAGAAAGGGATCTTAGAGAAGGAAAAAACGGAGGTAATTTTAAAAACAGAGATATGTATTTACATGGAGGTAACTCAAAGCAATCAATCTTAGCTTTAGGATGTGCCCCAAATAAGTCTTATGTCAGTAAGGAATTTGGATCGGAAATCTATTTAAGATTCAGCAATTTTAGTTATATTTCCTGACCCCTCCTCCCACCTGGTGCAAAAGGGACTTGAGAAATGGAGAGATGGCAAAGAAACTTACTCCTTCCCCTCCTGAATTCTGGCACTTTTCTGAGCCTCTTGATAACATCAGAGGCTGAGGGGAAAGGCAAAGGAAATATTCAGGCCCAAGATTTGTGAAGCAGCAGCCCAGAGAGGTGCAGGAGCGTGGCTGCTTTGCACCAGTGCTTTCAGCAATGGGCTGGATTAACCAGAGGCTTTTTCCCAGAGATCTCTTTCCACATGAGCTTTCCTGACCAGGAAATGACCAGAGCACAGAGGAACTCCTGATGCTTTAACACATCTCCTCTCACTCATTTGTGCAGCGTCAGGTTTGTGTTTGCAGATCTGGGTTTAATCTGAGGATATAAGATTGAACAGTCAGTCCATACTCAACTTGAGTTGGATTCCACTCTCCTCAACATGTCCAGGACCCTGAACCACCCATGGCAAGGCAAAAAAAAAAAAGGCCATCCTTAAGTACCAAAGGGGAATACAAAGGCAAGAAAAACATAATTCTCTGTGAAGGCAGAGTAAGTCATGAAGACAGTAGAAAGACAACTTCTAAATACGCTGTAATGACTCTCACTTAAAAAAAAAAAAAAAAAAAAAAAAAAAAAAAAAAAAAAAAAAAATATCTATGTAACCAAAATAAAAAGCATGGACAAACCACAAGTCCAAAGGAAACTTTGAGAGAAATGCAGCAAACTCAACCAAGCTGGGTCCCTTTCTGTTCATGACTGCATTATAAAAGACTGTGTGGAGTTGAAGAGAACAGTGAAAATTATACCCATCGAGCCTAAATGAAGCAGTAGGATGGGAGAAGTATGGAAAGCTGCATAGGGGAAACAAAAAGGCTAGCTTCAAGTTCTGTCAGAGGCTCAGTATAACAGTAATTCACAGAAATTTGGGCTAGGACATAAATCTCAGCTTTGGAATCCTAAAGGGTCATGGAATGGTCTGCAGCTAGTCAAGCAGAAGAGGTCAGAAATTAAAATGGCTAGCAATGAGTAGTAAGAAACCTTAGGTCCTTAAAGAATTGTTTGAAATGGATATTTATGCTCCTTGCACAGGAAGGAAGAAATTTTTCTCTTCTCCATCAAATTAGCTTTGACTGAGTACTGGGAACAAAATATGCCTCTGAATATTCTCACCAGCTTTTGAAAGGTTTTTCTTTTATCTGTGCACCTCCGCCAAGCAAACTATCCTGCAGAAAAGTTTTGCCCACACCCAAAGTATGCTCCCAGAGAGAGGGATTTGCTCATCTCTGCATGAGAAGCACTTGTGTCTTTTTCCATACTGGGGCAGAAACCAGCACGGAAGGGTTTATCCCACTGAGCAATGGATTTCCCAGAACTCCAGTCCAGGGAAGGTTGGCAACACCCGGTGGCTAACCTGTGACAGATTAACCTGGTCCACCTGACATTTGTGCAGAAGGTCCTGTCACACCCTCAGCAGCCCTGCTGGTATCCCAGGGAGGAGGGGACCATCTTGCACGTTGCCAAGCACTGCAACAACCCCAACTGCTAACACTTGACTTGTGCTCATTCCCTGATGTGCTGCCCAAAGTCCAAACTGTCAGAGCCAAACCCAAATGCCTGCGAAATCTAAGCAATGGAATAAGGAAAAAAAAAAAAAAAAAGCTGTAAAAATGTATTAGATATTTCTGAATAACAAGGAGCTGAGGAAATCACAATCTGCTTGCCATTATTCCATGAGGAGGAGAAAGAAAGCCAGATCAATTATTAATTTCAAGTCACTCAGGCAGCACTCCATCAGGCTCTTTTATAGGTCAGAAATGTTACTGGGTAAACATGGCTTGGAAACAAATTCCTGTTCTGCCCTCAAACCAGGAGCAATTATGGATGTACCTGGGAAGCTCCACACCCTGGAAGTATCCACAGTGCACACACACCCCCTTGCACTGCTCAGCCCTGCCCCTGGTATCTGCCAAGGTTTGCACTTCCCCAGATTCTTGGGTCAGCTCTTTCCCCCCTCCCCTTCATGTATTCAGACATTTTTTTGCAATCTGGGATCTTCATTTAGGGCATTAAGTCCACCACTTAATCAGAGGGAGATTTTTGGAAGAAACCTGGAGCAATTCGGCAGTAAAGACTGAGCTTTCTGCAGATTACTGCTCCCCAAATTCCTCTTTGCTCCAGTCATTGTAAAGTGATATAAAGTGTTTGCATCCTATACTTGAATATTAATTAAACATTTTTTTAATAATACTACATGAAACACCTGTGTCCTTGCATACACCAGAGAAAATTATTGCAATAGGATGAAATAAAATATCAGGGGTCCTTCAAACCTTAAACCACCAAAGACCGATCTCCTTCTATCCACCTGTTTGTATTGTTCAGTTTTTCTGCTCAGAAAATAAATAGCCATCTCTGTACAAGCAACTATGGAGTACATAAGAGCATCACAAAGTAATTATGAGTTTATGACATCATCTTAATATTACAAAGGAGAGACTGAAAGACCCAGGAGAAACTCCAGATTTCCCTTTTGGGAAAATGTTAATGGATGCTTACAATCTGTTTTCCTTTGTTTGGATGTTACAACCAATAATACACTTTTATGTCTATAAATAAAGACTAAAGTTGAATAAATCCAACAAGCTCCTGAGCCTGCGGCTCTGAAACTTGATTCACATTCATGGTAAAGATTTATGAGTCACTTGCAGAGAATAAGTTGAAGCTGCAATATTTGGAGTGAAATTATTCAAAAGGGTGATTATTTTGGGAATGATTATGCATGAACACCTGATCAGGGTGTCACCTGGGCCCCCTTGTCCTGCATGATGGAATGTGGCAATTTTTCTGCATTTCTTTTTGCTTGCACAAAAGAAGAGAATGTAAGAGCAATCAAGCTGTTTATTTTTACATATACTTGATCATCTTGTGGATATATTTTCCCTTTCACTTAGATCACAGGACATGTTCTTTAAACTATTCACATGAATATACTAAATTTACTGACAACTGCAGAGCAAAGGAATAAAACTGAATGCTGTTCTTTGTGTGTGGGTGTATATATTTTTTTTTTTTTTTTTTTTTTTAATATATGCATGTATGCATGTATATGTGAACCAAAATACTTTTGTATTTGGGATACCAAGTTAAGCACTTAAACTCTGGGAGAAGCAAGCATCAGTAGCTGTTCCTGCTGCTTGCATAGAGGGAAGAGGGACCTGCTTTTTTCCCCTCTCTCTTACAAGAATTTATCCTTCACCTTCACCCAGTGGGTGCAGCCAACAGTTGTGAAGGACCACAGGTACCACCAGATGAGGCCAGGGACCATGAGGGTGACAGAAAGTATCCCTGCCTAAGGTCTTTGGCTTGAATAGATGTCCTGCAATGTGGGTTTTGACATCTAGATAATTGAAGGGGATTAAATTATTTTGTCCAAATGAAATAAACTTTGTAAAGTATAAATGGAAAAAAAAAATTTGGAAAATACACTCTCATTTATAATCTTTCTATGCTTGGAGAATGACATCACTCTACAGCCATCTGAAAGATTTTCAGGAGCCTCCTTTTATAAAATTTTTGTGGCAAAGTCTCAGAAACCTCATCGTTAGTCATTTCACTCTCTCCATATTCTTCCTGATAAGATGTTTTTCTCGTGTGCAACATATGTCTCTCCCTTTTTAGTCCTAAAAAGTTTTTGCTTTGTTCAGGCAATTTGAAGTTGGTATAAACTTTCTCCTTGATCTCATAGTGATTTGGCCTGAAACAAACACCCTGAAGGCCTCCAAAATGTGAACAGGTTCAAGTCAAGCTCCAGATTTGGTGTCGGCTGCTTTTCCCTGGAACTGGCTGAGCACACATTCCAGTGGTTGCTCCCTTCTCTGCCTAGACTCCCAACCCAAAAGGGACATCTCCCCTCCCAGCTCTTGTGTTCTTTCCAGAGAGCTGCTATACAGGACCAAATTTAGAAACTTTATAGCTGCACTCTCAAAACCCTGGTGAGAAGAGAGCCAGGCAGGTAATTGCCCTTTTCCAGATGCCTCCTGTTTCAAAAAGGCAGGCTGTGCTCTGCAGGTATGTGAGTAGCCCTGTGAAGCACCTCTGGAAGTTCAGCCCACTCTTTCTTTTGTATAAAAGATCCTCCCACTCTTTCCATTACATCCTCACCCATTCCTTTATTACTGCTAATCCAGTATAAACTTAGTCTTGCAAGAAAAAGAATGAATCCAAATCCAACTGCAACTGCCTCTAACCTGGAGTTTGTCTGCAATAAGAACACAAATGTAGGTGTAAATTTTGCAGAAGACACTTGTTTTTATGGCTGTTCTGGATTGGAATGGATCCCAGCCCCAGGATGAATCGTGGTCACTGCTCAGCTGGGCTCCAAGGCCCATCGATTCCCTGTGATGTGCAGATGGCTGCATTGTTCAAGTCACTGTCCTTTCATTTCAAAAGAAATTTCGAGGAACCAAAAATATTTGCAATTTCAGGTGAAGTTCATTAAGCAACTTAGAAAACAACTCTGAAGCATTCAGAAAACTCAAACTGTTTCTTGAAAACACTTTCAAGAAGCAGTGGTTTAACTTTGCATTTTGAAATAATCGTTTTTTATTTAGAAATTTGACTGTATTAAATAATAAGAGATTTACAAGTGAAACCAAAACCTTTCATTCAGGTGAATACAAATCTTTCCTCCTGTTTCACTGAGGAAACAGATGTTTGGGTGGGTTTTGCCACAAGGGTTATTCCAAGCCTGATTTTGTTTTCCCCCCAGTTTGGCCAGTGTGCAAACCCTTGTGCTCTTTGCCCTTTACTGGGCACAGTGGCATTTCCTCTTTGTATATAAATTCCTCCAAAGAGAGCAAAGCTCTCCTACTGGTCTCTCCTCCTACTCCCAGCACCATCACTAATTTAGTATCAAGCCCCTACAGGAAATTAAGGGCACATACAGAATCCAACCAAAATCTTCTCTCCTGGTCGCTAAGCTGCCTCTGTACCCCTACACACCCTGATCCTGAGTGGTTCTGCAGCTCTCCCCGTGGCTCTGAGCTGGCTCCTGTTGCTCCTGCATGGCATGTGCAGGGAAGCAGGCTCCTTGTGCCCTGTCTTTCTGGTGCAGGAATGGATGGACAGCTATAATTTAGCCCCAGGGTGGCACCGTGCATCAAAGCACACTACAGTAATTACTAGCTTCTGCAGCGTTATTTAGGGGATTATCCCAGGGTTATTTTATAACATTGTTACAGGTTAATGGTGATACTGTTGCCTTCAGTGGACAGACTTTGTTACGGGTTCAGACCCATGGCAGCCCACACTGCTCAGGAGACTGGCGCAATAAAAATAAAAGAATAATTTCTAGTAAGTTCTGACTCTGATTAAAAAACAATCTTTATGAAATAGATGCTAATAAAATTGCTTTCCTAATTACCCAGAGTTTGTTCATTTCCCAGCAAATATAATAAAACAGAGTTACTTGGCTCTGTTTCACAAAACCTGAACCCAAGCTCATTATTAAGGCATTTAGCAGTGAAAAAGCATGTGTGCATAAGATGCTGTCCCGTCAAGCAGAATGCAAGAAATCTTTTGAAGTTAGACCTTTGAAGTCTCAAGTTATTGCTGCCTTTTTTTTTTTTTTCCTTAACGCAGGTATTTCAACAAGAGAAAATCTCTCTGCGTTATTTACACAGATGGAACAGGGCACCCTATTATACCACTGTATTCAGCGGAGATTTTAGTTAGAAGCAGAAAGTCTTAATTTGAAGAAATATTTAGAGCTGGTGCATAGCACTTCTTAATCTGTGGAACCATTACAAGGCTGCAAGACTTTTACATATTTGAATAGACCAGCCAATGTCCCAGGGCTATTATTGCTATGACTTGTAACATGCTGAAATCTCTTTCATCTGCCTAACCTGGGATTTTGATGATTGTAAATGCATGAGTATGTTTCAGTTTAGGGGGTTATGTTTATGTTTTATTTATTTTTGTTTATGTTTCTGCTCTCTTCAAAACTTCCTCCAATTTCTGAATGCACAAAGGTTCTTCCCAGCCCTTCAGCTTTCCCTCTGCCAGAAGTCCCCTTGACACCAAGGCAGTCTGACTCCCACGGCCACTGCAGGCCCCTATTTTTATGAATCAAAGAACTGGGACAGGACAGAATGGGACATCAGCTTCCTCACTGCAGGAAACACATGGAAAAGCTGCACTGGTGCTGTTGCAGACACAGGATCAGAGTTCCCAAATCACACAGGCGCTGGTGTCTCTTGTGTGCAAATCCATCCCATCATTTTGCAGTCCAAGGCAATGATGCCTTTATTGGAGTTTACTTTTTTGCCTGTTTATAAATACCTGTTTTCTTTTCCTCACAAATTATGTATGACAGACCCAGATAGGGCAGGTATACTCCAGGTCAAACCTGGATAAAATCTAATACTAATGAAAGCATTTTAAAAATAGGATGAGACTTCATGAAGTCCTGGGCTGCTTCTGTGCTTCATGGCAGAAACCATGACATCCAAACCCTTCCCAGCAGCTTTCCATGAAGGCACCTTTGTATTTCACACTTTGAGCGAGCTGGATAAGGTGGCCCACGCAGCTGAGGGACACCCAGCAGCCCACAATCTCATCCCACCTGATCTCTCTGTGCCTTGGGTTCCTCACAACAAAAAGTGGAAATACTTCCCTACTGTGCAAGCCACAAAAAAAAAGCGAACACACATAACTCTCATAGGCAGTGCTCCTCTGGAATGAAAAATGCTCAGGGAAGGATTTCCACAAGGAACCAACAGGATCACAGGGATGTCAGCAGGAGCAGAGCTGACCCAGCCTGAGGGCACATGGTGCAGTGTCATGCTGGAGCCAGGGACAGGTCACCTTCATACCCTCCTACACTTGGAGGTTGACTTTGTACCCTCTGGGCTCTGACAGTGGCAATTCAGAGATATGCATCCTAAAGGTACTACAAAATATTTGGCATTTTCCCACATAGTGGAGCACTCACTCCCTCTCCAGCAGGTGCACTGAGGAGGAGCCTCTGTGTCTGCCTGGTGAGGACATAAACCTCTTACAGACCATCTTGGCAGTCAGACTCATTTCACTGAGGAAGGGAAAGAGGAGCAAAATTATTTTCCATAGACGAGAACATCCCTGAATCCACTCAACACTCCCCTATAGCCACAACTGCATAAAATTAGCCATACTGAAGATACTCGTATGCCATAAAACTAAACAAATTCACATTCTTCTGTTTTTTTTTCAGATTTTCACACCATACAGCTGTAAAAAAAAAAAAAAATCCTTTTGGAAAGAGCTCTCAGCCTATGGAAAGGAAGTCCCACAGCTGAGCTGAACTGCTTCTCCTTGAAAGGAGTGAGTCTCCACACCCTGGGAAGTGGCTGTGAGACCAGAGCTTTCATCAGCTAATCTCCTGGTGGTGCATGAGCCACAAAATAATCCAGCTCCCTCTCCATGGCTCTACAGGTTCCACTAAGCTAGCCAGGGGGGAAAAAAAACACTAAAAACTTCTTTCAGTCAGTGGATTAAGCAGCTGTGACTCAGAATTCACATTGGAGTTGATATGCGAGTGAGAAGATTCCATTTTTACATCGTCTCTTTCTTAACCTTAACACCCCAGGGCTCAGCTCAAACACCTCCCCCATCCCTCCCTCCTTTCTGGGGGCAGCTGCCATAATTCCACCCAGGAGGATGTGCCACGGAGAAAGTTTCTGTAGCTCCTCTTCAGATTGCTTTGGGTTTTTTGGGGGCTTTTTTTTGGTTTGGGTTTTTTTTGGGTTTTTTTTTTTTTTTTTGTGGTGGTAAGTTAGATCCTTAACATTATCTTAATGCACTCTTTATGGTTTAATTTCCCCTTTTGTGGTGCTGTTTTCCTCAATAAGACTCTTAAATTGAAATCAGATTTCCTCTGAAGGAGCCAGCCTGATTTCCTTCGAAAGCCCAGTACAATACAATCATTCCGCTGAGACTGACAATTTTATTATGGTTGCATTTCCTTTTTGCCTACAAAATGTTTGTTTTATAAATAGGCCTTTTTAATTTAATGGTTTTTTTTTTTTTTTTTTTTTTTTTTTTGTACAACAGCAGAAACAGTCAAAAAACACACAATGCAGCTACAAAATTTTGGTTTTGTTATACACGCCTTAATTTACTCTGCATTGGCTGGGGAGGAGAAATCAACTTTTTACCCAAGGCAAAATATATGTAAAATTTCAATCTGAAGCAAAGCTCAGCTCTCCTGTATTCAAGTTATATAGTCCTGAAGATGTGGTCTTGAAATTAAAAATGGGAGGGTGGGGGGGGGAGGCGGAAACAACTACAAACAAAAAAACGACAATGCATTTTAAAGAATGAGACAACCAAAAGCAGAAACATGATGAGGACTGTGGAAAATAATCAACCGACAATCACTTTGACAATTTTTACATCACTCAGCATTTAACAAGGAGGGGTTTGTCATGGTTGATTTTAGGCCAGACACAGGTCCCACATGTCTGGATCTAGTCCCTTCATAAACCAGGGTGGAAAGGGCAAGGAGGAGAGGGAATGGTTTATACCCTGGGTGCAGCCCAAAACAGCCTTGGGATGCAGCTGAGTGTGTCCTTGGCCTCAGGGGCTAAAAGTGTTGGTTAAATCAGGAGCTTTCAGGATCTGCAGCATGGACCACACCTCCACCAGAATTTTTATTTCCCCTACATCTCTAAACAATTGAATCCACCATCACCACATCCACCACAACAGCACTCAAATGAGAAATTTAAAAAAATTCCTGATACACATAGCTAGATTACTTTTTATATTTTTGTAGTTGCCAATGACTGAACTACTCCACAATGGTTTAAATCCCAGTAACAGGTTTCATATGGTCGCTATAACATCTCAGTGTATTAATTAGTTTTCAAGACCCCCAAGCAATAAAAATGTAGCCATTCAAGGTCACAGTTTGACTTACTTTCAATTGATGTATAACTTGGCAAACTCTGCATTCAGCTACTTTGTACAATAGAAAATATATTGTCATTCAGGTTAACAAAAGACTCTTTTCTTTGCCACCTCACTACAATGGCCCTGCAAATGAACATCGCCTGAATAAAATCCTAACCACATTTTCACTCTCATTAACCACAGTAGGGTATCACACAATTTGCCTGGCTCCTACTTAGACCACTGTGCACCATTTTACTAGCAGCAGTTTGATGGGTTTTATGGCAGGTGATATATGGAGTGGGAGTTTCGGGAGTCGTAAACAGAAGCCACAGTGTATCACAATGTGGTTTAGGGATATAATGACTGTGTTGTAAAGCAAAGGATGACAATACTGCACTAGGCTTGAGGTAGTGAACCAATAGACCAAACAGCTCAACATAATTCAAGCTACAAACAGAGCATCCTAGGTGTGTGCTGGCCTTCCTATATCTTTCATTAATTACCCTTGATGAATTTGAATAAGAACCACTAAAACTGAAATAAATCTCCAGCCAAGAGAAAAATTATAGAGTTTCTCCTTGTATTTCTTGAAAGAAGTTGCTCTCCCCCAGTGCATACACAGACCCCATATTACCAGTTCTTAACAAGCCTTTTGTATCTCCAGCTAGACCGTCCCCTTGGCTGCTGGGTCTGCAACTGCTCATTAACACACCAGAACAAATACTGGCTTGGGACCCTCTGCTCACGTGCAGGGGGGAAGGTGCTGCTCTCAGCTATGGCTGCAAAAGCCGGGCTGGACACCACCCCCCACCACCTCGCCCCACAAATATTTTGTTCATTTTTATTCCTGTTCTCAAGTCAGACAATGCTCTTCTTTTTCCATGGGGCACTACAGCCTTCTACCAGCCCTACAGATACCCCTCATTCCCATGTGGGTTGGGTGATTTTTGAGCGTGAACCATTTGCCACTGGTTGATCCCACTGTGAGGTATTTAGTTTGGGATTTCAGCAGCAATCCTGTAGTGGTCAATCCCTGCAAGTCCTGCAAAGGTGGGGTGCTGGCTTTTTTTGTGTTTTTTTTTTTTTTCTTTGTGGTTTTTTTGGGGTTTTTTTTTGGGTTTTTTTTTTTTTTGTTGTTTTTTTTGTTACTGATATTGGCTAATTATGGCACAGAATAAGAAAATTGGCTGCCTGGTTCCCAAGGCTGTGTCATTAGCCACATTGTGATAGATTGGTGTCAGTGACAGAGCTCTCTCCCAGCATTCTAAACCTGCTCAGCTGCATTTAAGCTAAATAATAATACTTAGCACATATAGCGCTTTGCATATTCAAAGCGCTGTACAAACATCAATTAATTAATCCTCATAACATCCCTGTGAGGTAGGTAGGTATTATCTCAGTTTTACAGATGGTGAAACAGACACAGAGAGGTTAAGTAAAATGAAAAATTGAGGTGGAGGTGTGCTGGTTAATTTGGAATTGCACTTTGTGCTGTTTGAAAAATTAGAAGGTGCTGTACCAGATCTCCATTATTCTGCCAGAGAAAGCAACATTTTGATGTGCTGACTCCCCTGGTAGGAGCCATCGCCACTGTCAAGCACCTTTAAGCTCAACCTTCATGTTTTCTGGCTGAGGAACATACATACAAAGAAATCCTCCTAAATTTATTCGTCTCTTACAGTAAAAAAAGAGGTAGATTTATCTCCTACTTCCAAGCATCATCCAAACCTTTCAGAGAAGATTTTGAGGTAAAGAACTTATTTTGGTAAAACTACAAAGAAGGAACTGAGGAATGACCAGCTTAAAGGCCCAGTAGTAACAATAAAAGCTCCAGCTAATTGTCCTTTTCCCATGACATCTGTACTGTCCAGTCACAAACCAGCACCAGAGATTAGTAGACCTCTCCACATCACACAGAAAGTTGTCTCCAACCCAAATAACCCCAGTGGATATGCTTTACCTCTGGAAAGAAAAACTTACCAAGTGCAGGACACACATTGGCTCAAGGGACTCACCCAGAATTGTTAAAGAAATAACTGGGAGTTCACATTTGTTTTCCTGTAGCAGCTTAAGCACTTTCAGTATTCAAAGGACGAACCATCAATGACAGCCAAGTCCAACATTTTACTACCCAAACCCAAACCTATGTACTACTGCCTGCTGCTGTGCACCTGCCCTGTTATCCTATGCTTGTAGTTTTATCAAAGACCCCTCCCCATCCATTTGATATCCAGCACTCCCTCAACGTGTGGACTCCATGTGAAGTAGAAAAAGCGTAAAATGGACGTAAAGTGGATTTGGGGGCAGGGGGAGATGGAGTGGGTGTTTGCTCCATCTACCCTGTGCATTAACCTGCATGAGGAGCAAAGAGGGAGCAACTGCCAGGATGGCAGCTGTGCAGAAAAGAAACCAGAGGATCGGGGACCGTGGATCACAAGCTGAACGCTCGGCAACAATGGCATGCAGCTGAGAAAAAGGCAAATGCCACACTGAGGTGTTTAAACAGAAGTAAAGTCTGCAAAACTCATAAAGCAAAGCCTGCACTTTGCTGAGTGCCAGGGAGGCCTCACCCAGGGCATTGTGTTCTCCTGCAGGCACCGCACTTCTCCAAAGGCATGGCCCGATTGGAGAGAGTTCAGAGGAGCAGAGGGAGAACAATCAGAGGTCTAAAAACCATGACTTGTGAGGAAAGATTGAACACAGTGGGGTTGTTCGCTCTAAGGAGGAGGCTGAGGGGAGACATGATAATAGTCTTCCAGTGTATAAAAGGCTGCAGCAAAGAGGAAGGGAACAATCTGTTTTCCATGACCAAAAGGACAAGAAAAAGCTGGCAGGTAAGAAGATTTGAGTCAAATATTAGGAAAAGTCCTTCCAAGAGCAAGAACAGTGAAGCTCTAGAAGAGATTGGCAATAACTATGTGGAAATTTCTTGGTAGAGATGCAGGAGGTGTTGCCTTAGCCTAGAGGGATATGCACAATGACCTTCTCCCAAGGACACCTCCACTTGGTATCCTGTGTTAGGTGTCAGAAAGAAGAGGTGCTCAAAGAGAGCCGCTTCTGCTGCCATGGTGACCAGTGAGCCTGGTCAGCACATGGCTCAGCCAGACTCTGTTCAGCCAGGCCATGACCACTTTAGTTATTACTGGAGCAATTTGGGAAGAGCTATATTGATGTTTCAGCTAGATAATGTCATTGCTTGTGTGACCAACTCCATATCCTTCCTCCTCACCTTGTACTCTTGTGATCACTCACTGTCAGAGTTGGGGGATTTTAGTAGCCAGCATGGCCTCAGGCAGGTTCAACTTGCAGCCAGTAGTGTGACTGTCGGGGGCCCTGAAGGATGGTGAGTGAGGTTAGAGATGGCCTTTCTCACCCAAGCAGCTCCAGAAACCTGCAGCCAGTCAGTAGTGCATACCTCATGGGTAAAAATGTACAAAAATATCTGCTCTTTTCAATATCTTCCTCCTCCCTCAGCTTCCCTCAGTAGTTCTTTCAGTTACATCTTTTCTTCCCCATGATGGCTTCTTGTCACAATCCCTTTTGAACAAAAAGTATGTCCAGTGCACTTGGAGTCACAGTTGCAAACATGGAATCTTCAACTGGGAACAAAACGGAGAAAGGAATCTGCCAAGCTTGGCACATGTGGGATCCTTTATCTGCCTTAGATTTAATATGCTGCTCTGAACATCCCCTCTGACACAAAAAGGGGATTAGTCTGAAATTGTTTGGAGGTTGCTGATCTTTTGGTGCCTGCAGAGACTGGTGGCTTTTGGAAGTAGAAGCCTGATTCTGAGAGAACAAAAAATGTAAAGGAACTCCCCTCTCTGCTGGCTACGAACTCTTGCAGGGCAACCACATGACTGGAAAACTTCAGATCATCCCAGCTGAAGAGCTATCATTAAAACTATGATTCACTTAAAAATATGAAGGCAGGTTTCTTCTACAGTTTTTAGTGCTTATAGTGAAAAAATAAAATAAGCAATGCAAACACTAAGCTCTCCTGCATAAATGTTTTATGGTTCTGAGTAAAACAACCCATTCCATGCACTATCTGAAAAATATTTGGCAGCTTCTGAAGTTCTTCCTTTTACAGCGTTATTTTGGACACGTTGCACCTCTCCTCCTTTTGGCTCTTGCATGTGATATAAGGTTCTCCCTTCTTTTCAGATACCTGTAATTTTAGAAGATTGTAATTGTTCAAGATAAGATGTCCTTTACCCTGATTTGAACTAAAGGCCAGTTGTTGGAGTCTTCCAACACGAACAGGGATCCTGCTCCTGAAAACCTGTCTCGCAATATCCTACACAGCACCTTCAAATCCTGCTGTGTGGAGCCCATATCCTGGGAGATGGGAGGCAAGATTTCCTCCAGGTGATTTTACCCATAGGCTAGCTGAGATAGTCCAGGATCTGGGAGCAGTACAAGGGTGCCCTTCCCTCCTGTCTCCTGCAGAAACAGACTGCCCTCTGATTTAAATGAACAAAAAAATGAACAGGAGGTAATTAATTTGCTGCAATATAGATATGACAGAATGAAAGCAGCATGTGAACGACAAAGGGAAACTCACTGTCATTCACCAGCTAAACAAGGGACTGAGTAGTTAATAAAGGCTTATTTAGTAAACCCTAGCATTTCTCTGATGTTAGACAACCAGCATAAAAGACAAAGACAGCATTCGATGGTGATATTTCCAACAAACCAATTTAGAGGTGATAAAAAAGAGCAGTAAAATTCCTATGTAGCAAAAATGAATGCAAGAGTCAAAAAACCCCACAAACCTCTGAGAGTAACTACAGATAGATACCAGGTACACACATGATACGCCACAGCCTGCAGGTGAAGACCATTTATTTGAAGCTTTTAGTTCAAAAGATCTGAGTTCAGGTAAGCAGCAAAAAACTCAAATCAAACCTCAGCTACTCTGCTTTGTCTCTATCTAATATTAATCTGATCCACCCAGAGATTCTTTCACTTCATATCTTTAATTTTATTTCTTGCATGTGCAGTATTCGTATCCTGTGACTGGATCTTGACACAGCCATCACAAAAAAAACTAGAATAATTTCATAATAGCGCCAGGGAAACATAGTTGTTGCTAAATTAACTCACACCCATGAAATGTGACAAACATCTTTTAACAGAAGAAATGCTGTAATTCTGACTGAATTCATTAGGGGGAAAAAACCCCAACAAACTCTGAAGTGAAATAAAGGGTTGGCAGAGTTTTGCCCCACCTCATTTCCATGACAGGGCAGAGAAACAGCTTCTCCATAGGATTTGGTTCTTGGCTGACACGAGCTAGAACACACCCAGTATTTATGGTCACAGGCAATGGTGGTCACAGGCACTGGAGGAAGCAGCTGAAATCTTCTGGTGACCTGACCTTGCCCCTGGGAGGAGTGGCTTCACCTGCCTTGGGATGACCAAGGGTTTTGGACCACATTTGGCTTTTGTCTGCTCAGAGAGAAAGGAGAGAATAAAGGAAAAGGGACAGACAGGGGTGATAGAGCTTTCTGGGGCTCCAAGCCAAATGCAAACCTTTCTACAAACATATAAACCAGCAGAGCAGTTGTAATCCATGAAAATTATGTGCTTTACTGAGCATTTAAAACCAAAAGTGGGATGCAATATTGCAGCTGTTTTCAAACCTAGCAGGTATATTTAGCTTGAAACACAAATTCCCACTCACCATACACATGAAGGCAGGAGAGAAGAGTTCTCTTTATCCTATAGATTGTGATGGCCTGTTCTAGACAGGAGCAAAAAGCCAGTTGTGGTTTCTCCAAGCTCTGCAACTGAGGGACACTCGGGAGCACCAAGTTCAGACGTTTGTGTGGTGCTGGAGAGATCAAATGCATCTCATCAGAAACTGGCCTCTCGTTCCCCAGGCAGCTTGGTCATATTCCCATTAAGGCACTTATTTTTTCATTATTTTTTCAACTCCCATATCACATCATGTTTGTTTTAATTTCTTTCTGCAGACATTTTTATAGCACCTTATGTAACCACTTCCTGCAAGAAGGGCCTTTGCCTTTCTTCACAAAAGGAAAATTATCTGGGATTCTACAATTGGATATCACCAATAAACATGGTTAGGAAGGAGAGAAGCCTGCAAGGCACTCTCAAGCCAGTAGCAGAGTCCAGGCAATGCCCACAGCCAAGCACTCAGACCTGCAAAGCGCTGAGCCCCTATTTGGCACCTCCTGAAAACAGGGACAAATTTGTCATCAGCTTGGGCAGGGCTGAAATCTCAACCATCCAAAATGCACTGACTCATTCATAATGTGCTCTGATAACGACAATGAAGAAAAGGAGAACAATATTTTGAATCTAATAGAAAACCACAAATGGACGGTTACGTCAGGACTCTCATGCAGCACTGGCTACAAAGAGATGCTCTGTTCCTCACACACAGTGATAGGATCCGTAAATATTGTCACACTGGCTTTGTGGGAGTGACTCCCCTTGCCATTTGAGGACCTTTACTCTCTTTACATTTGGTACCAGCTGTCATTAACATTGATTATGGTTTCATGCACACTCCATATGAGGAAATCTCCTTCATGGAAAGCATTATTTGCTACACCATCCCCCCAACCCCCCCCCCCCCCACCCCCCAGAAAAGAAAGAATCCTGGATAGATATGTACTGTACCCAGTTCTAAAATTCACTCTGAACACAAAGATGATGCCTTTGCCACTTTTTGACATGGATCTGAACTTGGTATTCTGAACAGGACTATGCAGAATTGAATTACATTTCATCTCCTTCAGCAATCCATCTTTTCCATTTCTGTTCATTTGTTGTAGCTGCAGAAGTATTGAGTGCTGCAAGATATACTTAGTTTTCCAAACCATGCAAGTCATTATGAATGGCCTTGTGTCCAGGTAAAGGTTAAGGAGGTCCTTTGTTGTTCTAGTTTAACTTGTCCCTGACACTGCAGCCTAATCATTCCACATAATAACAGTCCTGATACACAGGCCTGAGTCAAAGTCACAAGTCAATAAATCCATTCCTTCCTCCCTTTCAGGCAAAGTGTTGAATAGCACTGAGTGTGCAGTGTCACAAAACCCTGCAGTCTATCACATCAAGGTCGTCTGGTATACAGTGTGAAAAACTTTCTTTCAGTGCCTCACACATTCAGGAGGAGCTGATCTGGTGTAAGGACTGACGAGTATGCTCTGGATCGTTTGGATGAGATTAAAATAGGGGCCTGACATCAGAATAATTTTAGTTACACTTGCCTAATCTTCTGGCTGTTGTTGCTCTGAATTTGTAGGGCATGGGGGAGGCTGAGCCACTTGCAAGAAGCCCAGCAGGTCAAGGCTTCCTTCTCTATCCAGACTCCTTGGATATGCAAAGACAAGTCATAGCTGAAGGCTGTTAGATTTTATTTGCTGAGGTTCACTGTGCATTTGAAGTCTATTCTAATGGTCTAATCCTGGCAATGTGAATTGTTTGCCCCTGAGAAAAGTGACACAGCACCATGTACTGAATCATCTCCTCACCTTTAGCTAAAAAAGCCAAACCCCAGAACCAAAACAACCTCCCAAACCCTTAGGTGGTGGGTCTCTGGAAGAACACAAGCCTGAGTTACAGTTTGTTTACTTTGTTAAGGGACTTACAGCTCTTCCAGGTTCATAAATTCTTGTGGTGGACTAGGAGAGTGAGTGTAAATTAACTTGAGTAACAGGACTATGTGCACTTTCCAATTGTCTAATGCATTTCCCAAAGAAAAACCAGTCAGGCTTTCCAGCAGCATTTTTTTCTTATTATTCCTTAATTATTTGGTGCACTTGGTGTATAACAAGTGTGGGCTTTTTAGAAACACCTAGCTGAAGGTGCTGTGAATATTTCTCAACGCTTCTCTGCCTTCTACCTTGCTTCCATTCCACAACACATTTCCTGTTCCAGAGACTTGTGCTTTTCTTTTCCATACTCTGCACAGTTTTTATGATATTGCCAAATGTCCACTAAGGATGTTAGAAAGAAATTATTAAACCCCTTCTTACATTTGCTCAAAGGAAGACACTGAACCCTGGACTCCAGCAGTGAAAGGCTAATGCACTCACTCACAGCTCCATCCCACTCCCCTTTCATCTATCATTTCAACCTGTTTGCAGTGTCAGGGAAAACTGAGGATACCACATCCCAGCAGATTTAGGGAAGCAAAGGGCTACTAGAAGTCACAGATACCTGGCTTTCTGAGCAAAAAACAACAGCTTCCACAGCATTTCCAGGAGCTGAGGAGGCACTGGCAGGGAAAAGCCCACTGTCCTCTGAAGCTGTAGCTCAGCTGCTGTTGTGCTGTTCAGAAAAAGTTATCCCAGGCTCCATCCATTAAATAATCAAGGGGCTTGAAGCCCAACTAATTCCCACCCAGGAACTTGGCATATGTTCACCTGTTTTGGCTATTTATCCAAAGAGCAGGGGAGCAGGAAGGGGCTGTGAGCTCCCATCAGGACCCTTGCCATTGTAGTTTGAGATGGGATTTACAAGGAATGATGCAAAATGCACTTGCCCTGACCTAGAATCCAGAAACTATCTGTGCAAGCAAAACTTTCAGAACAATTGCAAACAGCAGAAAATAAAAAATGTAGAATTATAGTCTACTAAATGCGATCACCCTTTTTTTAAGTCTCCAGCCTTTGAACTAAGTTGTAATTGTTCTCAACTTGCACGTAACTTGTAGTCTGTGCTTCTGGAGGCAAAGATCAAGAGTTTATTACAACCAGTCATAATTATCCCAAAGATAGCAAAGTAAATCCTTTCCAACAAACAGAAGAGCTGAGCTCTCACGTTATTGAATTATTATGGATCTTGTGTGTTATACCTGAGAGAATGCGAGTGGAACACGCTTGACTGTCTCTCCTCTCAGCTGAGGAGGTTCAATAGAGCAAGAAAATATTGGAACCATTACAGAGGTACCATCCTGCATCAGAAAGGAAACAGTATGGAGCCAGTGTGGTGCCTGCAAGGCCATTTGTCATGCTCTTGTAACTGGTGTGGTACACACTCATTATATATTGCATCCTGTTGGATGTGACACTTCTTGCAGTTGCAGAACTCTCAGGATTCAAGCCTCATTTTTTTATTTACACCAGCCTATCTTCATTTTTACTGATTCCTCTGCCATGGTTGGGTGACTGCTCTGGCTGCATGCTTTATAACGGGAAGAACATTTGAAATGCATTTCCTTAAGATCTTTGAAGCCTCCCACTCTGCATGCAGATTGCAAGCGAGGTACTGCAGGTAGTCTGCGAGTTCAGCCAGAGGGAAATGGAGTGGCAAACTAAACGAGGTGTCAGTGTGTCCCCCACTCCTGCTGCCCCAGCACGGATAGTCATCTGTGCACATACTTAATCATGGGCTTTGTTGTTGGCTTTTGGGAAGGTAACATGCTGAAGATCAAAAAGCAAATATTAAGACCACCTATTTTAATGGCTCTGGGGAGAACATCTGGAGAGACAAGTTTTATGAGTCTGTTGGCTCGTGTCCTTTTGAAATGTTTTCAGTGCTAAATGATGTACTTCTCTCACATTTTACTTCCACTGAGACAAGCTGCTCGGTGGCATACTGGGATGCCACGCCACAAATATACTCGTTCTGCTGTCACCCAAATATCACTTCCCAAAAGTGCCTACAACTGACTTCAGAAAATTCACGGAGTTAACTTCTAGAGAGGGAAAGTTTTGCCAACGTCACCTCCTGCTGCTGCATTTTTCTGTTGCTACCATGCCATGTTTCCCTGTTACTATTAATGCTTCCATGTCCTGATTAGCATCCCGCTTCAGCACCTTCATTCTGCCCAAATCAATCACTGCCATGTAGTCTGGAGACAACTCTAATTTCTAGCTCTTCTCTCCATGCCTTCAAAGGCTCTGGGGGGAAGGATTTCACAGAGGTCCAACTAGCAAGGATTTTTCCTATGGGAGTCTGGGCGATGTAGAGATAAACTCCTGTGGACAGATCATCATCATTGCCAGCCATCTGTCCACAGCCAGACAACAATGACAGTGGGATGATGATTACTTTACTCCTGGAAGAGCCTGATACCTTTGTCAAACACTTGGATACTGCTTTAGTACCTCCTGAATGAGTTCCCTATTGTCCTTCCAGCAGGACCTCATGGTTGCACTACTCATTCACAGAATTAAAGCTCAGACACAGGGAATTCAGAGTTTGTCAGTTCAGCTATCAACATGCAAAAGCACTCCCACCTTCCCACCCAATGGCAGCATGGGACCAGCAGCAGTGCCAGCACCAAGGACACTGGCACTCAATGTCTTGTTTCAGAGTAGTCATGAAACTTGAAAGCAAATCCCCCAAATTTCCTCAGTGGCACAAGGTGGTTTTGGGGTGCGTCACCTTAACCAGTTCCCTCACAGAAAAACAGAACTTGAAGTTCTGCCTCAGGTGCACACCAAATTGTCATAGCTGCTAGTGCTTGGTAAGAATATTTGGATAACTTTAGTCTGAAGTCAATCCTGAGCATCACACACATAGAGGTGCAGCAGAGCCACCTGTTGCAATCCAACTTGCACCTGGTATTTCTTAAAAAGGCACCATCCCTAGAGATTTTCTGTAATAATTTCTCTCCACTGGATAGACAAGGGAGACCAGGGTGTCGAGGCTCCTAACCCAGGTGGCTTGGTTACATCTCTCAAATCCAGTGAGATCTTGGTATCACTGAAACCAAAAGGAACCTCACAGACCACAGCAGGAGCAACTTGTCTGTGCAGCAACCAATGACTCTGTTGTCCCAAAAAGGAACTCCAGAGCTAGCTCCTCTACATGGCAGCATAGAATTCAAACCTCAGGGTCATCAGGGCAACTCTGAGTTTTCCTTTTAAAAAGAAACCCTCTAAGTATTTCCTTCAGCAGAATATTTAATCATGAGTGTAAGTTTGTCAAATGCCATCTCTGACCTCCAAGCTTTTATTGATTACCTGCAAGTCCATTGTGTTGCATTACGCTCACTCAGGCTACAGGGCAGAGAAGTCAAGAATAAGCTAAAAAAGTCTGATTTTTAAAATAGATAAGAAATAATCTCATTCTAAAGTTAACAAATGGTGTTACAATTAACTTTGCAATAGAGGGACAAGAAACACTGAATTATACTCTACAAGGTGGAAGAAAATTTCACCAAAAGAATCTCTGAAATTCTGAAACTCCACACAAAACTGAGGAAGACACCAGCCCTTCCCAAAGGAATAAACCATATCTGTGGAGACTAGTGGGTACTACTGCAATTGCATGTCAACTAAAATAATAGCAAGGAGATTTAGACAATATGATTCTGCTACCAGAACCTAAATGTCACCCTCTCCCCAATTAGCTGTAACCCGCTGAAGAGAAGGGGGAATGGGAATTGCAACATGGAAATCCTTTCTTGAATTCTTTCACCAAAGAGAGGAGGTTATTTAGTCCTTGTCCCAAACACACCTTCTTTGTGCACACCTTCTGGATGTGACTGGAAGCCCCAGTGGTACAGTGATACACTGGGAAAAAAAAGTAAAACTCAACTGTCCAGTGGCAAAAAAAAGTATAAGAAAAATTATATTTTTCAAATTGAATGTGCTTGAATTCATTCTGCGTGTTTTTTGCTTCCTGGTTCCCAAGAATTTCCAGGAGATGTAGTCACCTGGAAAAACTCCCCACACTAACACACAGAGGGACTTTTTTCCTTTCTCCACAGCTGGTCACACTGCAGCTCATTTGCACATGCTGGTGAAAGCAAGAAGGCAATAGAGATTGGGAGGGGGGAAATCAACTGGGGCTTCTCAGGGCAGAAAATAACATTTTGTAGTGGGTGGGGGGAACAGAGACCAAAGCTGAGAAGTTGGCAAGGCACTACCTGTGAGGATCCTAAAGGTGAGCAGAGGAAGCCTGAACTCCCCTTTTCCCTGCCCTCCCTTTGAATGGAGAGCCTACCTTTATTTATTTTGGCTGAAAGCTGTACTGACAGATATCAAACAAGTGAAGACTAAACACTCATTCTCTAAGAGTGCCTCTTCAGCTGGAGTTACAAGAATTTGGGACTTCTTATCTGAATCCCAGTGAAAAGACGTATGGTATCTACTCTTCTTTGTCAGGCTGTGAGAGCTCCCTTCCCATGAGACAGGGGAACACCAGGAATACCCCTGTGTGCCTGGCAGAGCCTCACAGATTAGGGTTGGATCATTTCAGTGGCAGAACAAAAGAAAAGCAGGTGGGAGCCCCATCCCAGCTTGTGTTTCCTCACTTGTGAAAGACCTGCAGCAGCCAGCGCGAGTGTATGGGGTGGTTTGGGAGGAGAGCTGAGCTAAATGCCCCTGAAAGAGGGCTTGTTGCACAAGTGAGATCAAGGTTAGATCTCCTGGTTATTAGTCAAACAGAGGAATAAGGAGAGAAAGCAAGGAGAGCTCTGCTTTACAGAAGAAGGAGCTGTGGCACAAGCTGCAATAAAAGAACCTCTCAAGGTCACAGCACAATCCTCTGCCAAAAGCAGAAGGGAAGCCACAGTGCTGGTGCACAGCCACAGCAGAGCCCCACGCTGAGGCAGCTGCACCACAGTTCCTAATAAACCATGCTCTGCCTTTTCTACCCTCTTCTTCTTCCCAGCCCCACATTTTAAACTTTTTAAGCCCAACACTCTGATTTAGCAAAAGCCTGGACACTTTTTTCCCTCTCTTTTATTAAAAAAAAAAAAAAAAAGAAAAAAAAAAAAGAAGAAATGAGGTTCTTGTTAAAGGGAATGGAAGTAATACAGCTGTGGCTGTGATTAACGTAGTTCAGGGTTGAACTGAATATTGCTTCTTCCCTGCAGTATTTTTAATTACACTCCTGATTTTATATTTGGAGACCGTCATAGACCTGTTCTGGTAAATTGTCAAGAAACCACAAGTCAAATATGTGTTAAATATGAGAATATACTGCCATTTTTATCTGATTTGTGGTTCATTCACACTATGTTATCTACTTTTAATTAAATACCATAAAATACACATGGTCAGCAGTTTGACTTTTCATTTCCTTACAATGTCAGTAATTCAGCTTGATTGTTGCCACCTACCATAGAATTGCATTTTAAAGATGTTACCCCTGCACGGTGCAGATTCAATATCAGAACAATTTAAACTAGTTGCTAAAAATAACTACCACCTACTTAGGAGCGGTTCTGCCTTTAACAGTCACATGTAGATTTCATGACTCTTTGCCTGCCTGGCAAGGACAGGCAGCCTTGGGAGGCATCGCAGTGGCCTTGATTTTAGGGGTGGGGGGGGTTGAGTTTTGGGTTTGTATGAAATGCTTGTGTCATCTCCGTGCTGATTGATAGCCCACCTTGTTCATTAAAGATATGGCTTGGATTTTGCTAGATTACCCCAGGCATTGGAAATAAGAGCCTTCCTACTGGAGGCATGCTATGCATGGACTTAAAGTTCACCACTTCATTAATAACACTCCTCAGCTGGACATTTTACGTGCCTCTCTGATATATGACTGTTTAGGTGCATTTTTTTTCCCCCTTTCTAATACTTCTTTAAAGGGGAATGAGTATTTTTTTTTTTAAGAATTATTTAATTCTTTGACTTCTAGGTTATATTGTCACACTCCTGAAATTGCCAGATCTCATTATCCTGGCTGGATTTCTTTGACCACTGAAAACAATTCATTAAAACTAGCAATGGCTGAGCATCCCTAAGAACGACAGACTGAACACAAGAGCAGCAGCATCGTGTCAGACCAAGGCAAATACAGCGACTTGTCTCCAACAGTCACAAACAGCAGATACCCAGGGAAGAGGGAACAGAACCACCCCGTAACAGCCGACATCCCTGAACACCCTCCCAGCCTCTAACAATCTGGGGTGCACAGGTTTTTCTGAACCAGAGTGTTTTTGCATAAAGCAGCCCTTGGTAAATTTTTTGTCTCATAAATCTGAGCAGCCACCCTTTAAACACCCCACAATTTGTAGCATCCACAACATCCTGCAGAAAGAAGTTCCTTGTGTATGCTACATGTGCCATGAAGCAGCAACACACTTCACTTGCCCCAAAGACTTACTCAGTAGCTTTATTTGATGTTCCTTTACTTTGTGTGAGAAGAAACAATACGCCATCTTTCCTGCTCTTCATCTCAATGCTTATAGTTATAATTTTACAGCCCCCAGTCATATCCCCTCATCTCTTTTCCCAGCTAAAGAATCTTAGACTATTTTATGATTCTTCATACAAAGCCATTCTCTGACTCTAATCACTCATTTTCCATGCCTTTTCCACTCCTGCTGTGTCTGAAGTGTTGGAACTGAACCAAGTATTCAAGACGTGGGCAAAGCGTGGATGTCTAAAGTGCTGAAGAGTGTCTCCTCTTTTGTTTTGTATTACTTTACTAATAGCTCCTAACAGTAAGTCAGCCCTTTTTAAAATAAATACTAAGCACTGAGGTGATGCTTTCAAAGCCCAGTGTTATAACCACATCTTTTTTCCCAAGTGATAGTATTCAATTCCACACTCATCACCATCAATGCAATGCTGCGACTTTCACCCCACCTCTCTTACATCACGCTGAATTTCATCTCCCACTCTATCGCTCAGGGACACAGTATGAAAAGACACTTCCTCGGTTCTTTACAGTCAGCCCTTGCCTTTATTACCTTGAATAAGTTGGCATTCACCTCCAAACTTGCCATCTTATTTCTCACCCTGGTTTTTTAGCACATTTATAAAAAAATGGGCTGTAGCACAGACCTCTGCAAGGTTTGGCTGTGGAAATGACTTCTCTATTCCTCTCCATGGTTTCTCATCTTTTCAACAATTATTTATCCATGCAAGAAACTTATGGAGGTTATTTCCTGTAAGACCCTTGGGTGAAGCACTTTTTCAAATGCCTTTGTGAATTCCTTGAGGACCATATCACCCAGATCTCTTTGTTCATTTGCCTGGGGACTCCTTCAAAGGGTTCCTGAAGATTTGTGAGCCTTGTCCTCCCTTTTCATTCTTGAACACAGAACTTCAGCATTTTGAAGGATGCCTTCTTGCTTCTAATAATCTGTTTTACCCTATGATTTGTCATGTCAGTTCCCCTTTGGTCTTTCTGAAGTAATTTGAAGAAAAACAGGTGACGAACATTCCCTCAGAAGTGCTTAAGGGATAGCACTGGGATATTTGTAAGCTATCAACAACTAAGTTACAGAAAATACATGGGGGGTGGGGGAGTATTTTATGCTCCACCAGTGAAAGATCTAATCAGCAGACTAATTCCCAGGTGTCAGAAGCCCTACACCATCTCCCTTGGCCAACATCAGAAAGCACGTGGTTCAGTTTCCCACACACAGGCAGATTTGGCTTCTGGAATACGTTAACGTGACTGATTGCTTCTGGCAGAACTCAGAGGAGCCTTAATCTGAAGCAGCAGCTACGAGCAGACTGAGGAGAAAAGCCCCAAGCCACCCATGCCTGCTGAATACAAGTTGGGCAGGTCACACCCAAGAATTCCAGACCTTTGGCTTCTCCCTCTGTCTGCCACCTGCAGTGTAGGAGATGTCAGTTGGACTTCTGCATCCACTTCTGAGTGCCAAAAGTCAAAGACGACATCTCACAGCTAAAACTCACCTGGGGAAAACATGCTCAGGAGTCCCCACGTTGGCCTCCTGAACAAACAGGGGTGTTGATCCTCAAAAAGAGAAACTGAGAGGCAGGAAAATAATATCCAAGTGTGTAGAAGACTCCATCCGAGAGGAAGGGAACTGCTTTGTTCCCATTCAGAACAGGGCAGGACAAGAAATCATGGACAGAAAGGGAAAATCCACTGGGTGATAGGACATTATTTTAAGAGTAAAAATAGTGACTGGAGATTTTTAAGAGTTGATTAGAGAACCATCTGTTAGAAATTAAATAGATACAATAGATCTTGTTTGGATCAGTTGATCTCTTGATATCCCTTCCAGTACTCTTTTCTAGGATTTGTAGTCCAAATCCAATTGATTTATATAGCCTTTGAATCAAACCCTTAGGAAACAATTATTTCTGACACATACATGTTAAAAAAAAAAAGAGGGGGAAAACCCCATTCTTAATTCAATATATTTCACTGAAGATACAAAATAAAGAGTTTTCAGTGAAGGAGAGCAAGCTAAAGAGTTGGGATTGTGTTACAGAAAAGGGAGAAGTTTAAAGCAAGTTCATAATCTATGAAGAGGCATCTACTGTGTCTGAATAGTCGTATAATCTGAACAGGAGCCTTATTTAGCTTTAAGAAAAGGGCAGATGTGGGAAAAAAACCTCTCAAATACATAAAAGAAAAAGAGGGCAATCTTGTTTTGATTGTCAGATTATCATGGAATATGTACAAAACAGAAACAGATTATCAGAGAAAAACTGAACTTTCTCCACATAACTGGTTAGAATGCTCTTCTCTCATTTTGAATGAAGCAGAAGCCCTTGTTCCATGATGCGAAAACAAATAAGCAGATTAAAAAAATGTCACATTAGCTAACCCCCTTTGTAGGTTTCATAAGCCTGGAAGGCCTCATCTGTAGTACCTGGAGGTGACATTTCCTAAATACTTATTTACGATTACAAATCGTTTTCTCTAAGGGGAAAAAGATTAAGATTTCACAAAAAAAAAAAAAAAAAAAAAAAAAAAAAAAAAAAAAATATATATATATATATATATATATATATACACACATATATATATATATATATATATATATAGGTAGTCCTAAAAGATTGTGACAAGTCAGCCTAGCTTGTCTGGTATGTAACTCTACCCAGCATCTCTTTTGTAAATAATTGAAGCAGATCTCTCTCTAAATAAGAACAGCAAGTAGCATCTAAAAAGGAGAAGAGGGTTTCATTGCATTTGGTGGCTGCTGTGACAGATTGTGGCGTGGGATGATATTAGAGGATAAGATACAGCAGTTTGGAATTGGTGTTGAGAACCTCAGCATTGCACAATGCACCATGAGGTGTTTCCTTCTCCCCACAGAGCTCACACTTTCCTGACAGCTCAGGAGTCGCCTGGGGCAGGGGCTGAGATTCTCTCAAACTTCATCAGGACAGTAAAGGAAAATGCTTTGGAATATTTAAAAGGCTGAAGATTAAGGGAAGACAAACAAGGCAAAGACAATGAGGACGTGCTAGTTGAGAACAGGAGTGTAAGTAAGGAAAGCATCTTGGAAATATGGCAGAGGTCTAAAAGCTAGGACAGTTTAGCTATAATTTTCAATCTTCCCATGATTTTGAAAAGGTTTTCTGACGCACAGCCTTTTTGTTTCTAACCTAGGAATAACAAATTTTTACTTATTGAGTAAATTTCATGAAGTTTGATTAATCAACATGAGCAAAATACTTTCTTGAGAGATGCCGTGGAAGGTCAAACTAATGTCAGGTCGTGGCAAATCTATATTTGAAAAAGGACTTTTGCTATAGGTATTCCTATTTACTGAAAACACCACTAATTAGGTTTGTCATGAGCTGAAAAGAAAATATGTTTGTAAAAGGATTACAAAGGAGATCATGAGGTAATCCCAAGATGCTAACAGTGAGTTTGACATTCAGGACCAAACCTAGCCCAGGCACAACTGGTGTAACTACACCCAAATTAAAAGGAGAGAATTTAACCCCAAGAAGAGAAAAAACAAACTGGATTTGAAAAAATAAGGGATTTATGGTAATGGGAATACTGCCTCCCTAGGCTACATCACCTAAAATATAACTAACATGGAAAAAAGAATAATGAGTCTGCTGTAGCCAGGGTGCGGAAGATGGAGGGCTTTCCTGTTAATCCAATGCTTCCCAGGATTATTTTAATCTCCAGAACTTGTTTAATGCCAGCTCATCCCTCCATAGGAGTTCCATTTCCAGGTGTCCTGGGCAGGAGCCTGAGAGCTCTCTGTGGCTAATCACTGTCAGTGCTGAAGGCCTGCTCCAGAGAGGGCTGGAGTAACCAGGGCTCCTGAAAAGTGTCTTACAGGCAGGTTATTGTCATCTCCTCTTTCCAAACTACACCTCAGCTGTGGGTTTAAAACAAGTATAATGGGGCATGGTAGGGAGATGCATGAACTGTTGCTTTAAAGATGAGATGAGACAGAGAGAAAAAGATTCTGTGGCTACTGCCCAAAAATTATTAAGATAATGATTAAACTAAAAAATGCAAATACACAAGATGTTTTGTGCTGCTAGGCAAGACCAGAACTGATATTAATATGTCTTGTGAACATTATAACATGTTCAGAGGCAGAGGGGGTAGAAGACACAGTGGAAAACAGAAGAGAAGCCATATGGTCATAGCCGGTGGTCAATGGAAAACAACAAACCCAAATGAGAAAGTACAGATAGAGAAATACAAAGTTTGGGGGAGAAAAGTTTATCATCACACCTCTCTTGTGCACTTGCACAGTGAATTCTGGGCTGGTGCCCCAGTGTGTTCAGAACTCCCACCTGAAGCCAAATGTAAGAACTCTCTGAGGTGTATTCCTGAAGCAGGGTGCACTGAAAAGGGTTTTTTTCATAAGTAGAGGAATAATTATAATCCTAAAAGTAAGCCGTGACAGTTCTGTGATTCCCTGATTCAACTGTGCTGCTGGAGCTGGCATTTTCCATGGCAATCTGAACCACTAGGAAGCTACACTTCCATCTCAGCATATTGAATGTTCCTCAGGTTGCCACCACCACAAAATCTGGGCAAGATTTGGGATAAGTAAGAAATGGCTTGTTCAAGAAACAGCATTTCAAAACCTAAGAAAACCAAATATTCCCTGTTGCCTCACCTTTCAGGTCCCAAACCTACCTTGATTTTCTACAGTAACAATCTCTATCCCTGCTTTGTGTGAGGAAATAAGATGGGGAGGGGAAAACTAATTTTATGTCAGAGCAAATTAAGACAGTGTAATTGACTGCAGAGAGGGCAGCAGCCGCTTGCCTTCCCAGCTGCAGACACATTAAAGATTTACACACTCTGTGTCTGTCTGTTAGAGGTAGTGGGAACAATCCTTTCCTGTGCTTACCCCAGAAGCAATCCAAGCAATGATACATCTCAAAAATTGGCTGCACATCACCCTTACTACGGGCCAGCAGGTACCTGAACAGGACAGCACACGTGTATGCATGACTGAGGATGGATAGCATGACATCTATTAACCATGCACGTAATTGAAACCCTTTAAATAAGTCCTCAGAACAGAAATAACATATCTTGAATTCCACAGGAATGCTGTCCTCAGTAAGTTTGGCTGAAGAGAGCTACACAACTAAATCACTGGTGTGGAAGCAGCAACTCCAAGGACTGGTCTCCTATCAGCCCATCTACACGAGCACGTTAAGACAGCACAGCACGTGTGGGATGATATGGGGAGCCTGATCAGGACATGGATCCAGGCTAAGGCCAGCCTGCTGCTGCTGGCTAACCCAACACCCAGAGGCGGGGACAGCAGTGCAGAAATAGTCACCACTGAATCCGTGCTAACACCAAAGCCTTGCTCAAGAGAGGAGTCCACTGCTCACATGTGAATGCTGTGAGAAGAGCAAATTCAGAAGTTCAGTCTTGCTGCCATAAGAGCTGTTTCTTTTCCATGAACAGTCTGGAACTGTGCTTGCAAGGTACATTTTTTTATAATTTAATCACATCATCCACTGAGCCCCCATTAGCTCAGTTTTGAGCTCCAACCTGACTTTCCCTCAATATTTCTTTTTCTCTCTACTGTGCCCCTCTGATCACTTTTATCCAAATTATCATCTTTGTAAAACTTCTATAATTGCTCCAGGAGAGAGACTTTGCTACTGGCCTGTCTACAGAGGACTTCGTGCTCCAGACAGACTCCAGTGCTGTATTAATAGAATAACTGAAACTGGGTTAGGGCAACGAGTGATTCCCAATAAGGCAGCCCACCGGCTTTGTACAACTGGAAACAACAACTCCTTCATAATGCTACAAGTCTAAAATTAGAGGAGAGGGAAAAGGCCTAAGGAATAACCTACCTTCCACACTACAGGCAGATATCTTGCTTGGAACCATGTAAGGACATCCGACATTCAAAGCTACCTTCTTCTGGGACCGTTGTCTGTAATGTTGTCTGAGAAAGGAGAATTTGTAGAAGAGGTATAAATGTATACATCAATCAATACTTCCTCACATATCATCAACTCTCCTGGATATCTTAAATTCAGAGACAATACTTCTGCAACTAGCTTGCATCACAGGCAAAGAGCTGACAAGCACAGAAAAGTAATGTAGGAATTTGTAAAATGTTTTGAATTTTGAAAGTTTCCCTCTTCCCCAAGTGAAACAGCTTCAAAATAGCATCAAACTTGTACCTCATACTTGATCAAAACATCAATGACTGAGGTTTCATGAGACTTTCCAAAGAGGAGGAGCAGGCAAGAGAAATGCTATAAGTGGCTTGCTAAGCATTGCTGAAAAGCAGGTGTAGATTTAGGGTAGGGAAAAGAAATTGGATAGAGAAGGATATGGTGTATTGGAAAGCAGGCCAGAAGGTGAAGGAAGCAGGACAATGCCTGGATGCTTTTCTAGCAGTTGTAGTTTGAGCAACTCAGTGGTCATCCAGCCAACATGGACCAAAGGCAAACACTCAGCAACATCCACAGAGGTGCCACAGCTTCTGTGGGTTCAGTGTGTGACACAGGATAGGTGTCACCACCCTCAAGGCACACTCCCTCTCCCTGAATATTTCTCACCTTTCCAGCACAGTCCCACTGCCAGTTTACCATCACAACGCCGCACAATGAATTTGCAAGCACCAGGATACACCATCACTTGACCTTGACTGGCCTGCAGCACCACCACCAGCTTCCCAAAGCAAGACCTTCCTGCTGCCAGCTAGTACACATCTCAAAGCAGCTGTTGAGTTAGCATCATCTGAATTCATTCCACTGGAAGCACCTCTTGCACCCCAGCCAACTCCATTACTGTTGGGGAGAGAAGCTTTTGGCTGTCATGTATCTTTCAAAGCGAGTTAGAGAGGCTGCGCGTTTAATTCCCAGCTCAGCTCACGTTTCCTCTCCAGCATCCACGCACCTCCGAGCCCTGCACTACAGCACTGCTACCAGCTACAAGGAATCCGGAGATGCTGCTGCTGAGTGGATCTGTTTATACTCGTAAAAATTAATGTTGCAGCTCCACCTAACTTAAACAGTTTTGCTTAGGAAATTACAGTGTGGCATTCGACTGGCTGTTTAGAGCACGGAGGAGTAAGTGGGTATTGGCAGCATGGTTTTAATTAAGCAGGTAAAGCCTAGAATAAGCTGCATCAAATAGAGAGTGTTTCTTTAATTCGGTATTGTTGCTCTCCTCAGCCAGGGCACAAGGGGTTGGCCTTAAAATCCTCGTAACTAAAAAGCCAGTCTCATGACCAACTACATAATTGATTAAACACAACTGTGGACTACCATTATCGGGAAGTGCAATTTTCCCGGTGTCGCTTCGAGTCTGAAATACCTCAAGGGTAATCACAGCCCGAGATGCAACACAGAAGGCTTTGAAGTAGGGAAAGAAAAGATTAGGGTGGCTGAGACGGTCTGCTCCTGTTCATTTGTCCTTCACGGCAAAGACGCTTAAGCCGCGGCGGAGCGGTGCCCCGCCAGCCCCGGCGGTCGCGGGCAGCGCCGCGGGTCACGCCGAAAGCACGGCGGAGACGCGGCCCCTTCCTTCGGCCGCCCTAATGAAAGTTTCATGCAGCTGTGCTCCTCTTTGGCTCCGATTTGCCATGCTTCGCTGCCCGCCGCCGGGCTGACCACTCACGGCGGCCAGGAGTGCACTTGCTCTGACCAGCTAAATTATTTACCCCAGGAACAATTATATAACGCGACACGCCAAGCTTTTAAAAAAAAAAATGAAAAAAAAAGGACCCTCTTCGGCCTCTGAGCAAAGAGGCACTAGAACTAATTCAGAAATGAAGAAATCCAGTCTTTATTTCTAATTAATAACAGGTTAGAAGTAAAAACCACTATTAGTGACAGAGCATAACGAGGAAACAAAACCGGCATTGTTAAGAGGGCTATTTAAAGAAATGTTAATGAATTGAATTTGAAGTTCTTCTTAGTCAAGCAGGAAACAACTAATGGTTTAAAGAGGAAAAGTGAAGCATTATTAAATGCTGTATATTTATTATGTCAGTGACCAGTTTGCCAGAGGCTTTGAGGTGAGAAGGGAAGTTCAAATCCTTTCCACTGCATTTACAGCTACGGAAAGGTAAATTCATGGGCTTCCTCACATACCACACAAAGGCTTAGTAATTTGTTTGGATTAATAGCATATTGTAGAAGCATAACACTCACACTTTAAAACTAACAAATTCAGCGAGAGCACAGAATTATCATTTAACCATTACTGTCTTCATAAAAATAAGTGCTCTTAATGCTTTGCAGTACATCTTTAAAGTGCTTTAAAAGCCAACAGCTAATTTATCCTGCCACAACCTACGTCGTGGTAGGCAGGGATTGTTATCTCCCCTCTGCAGTTCAACGAACAACGGGGAGTTAAGTGACTTACCCGGGGCCACAGAGAAAGTCAGGGTCGGCTCCGGGTGCAAAACTCTTGAGCTCTTGGGGTGCGTGATCGCTCCAAGCAGATTTTTGGTAACTCGTTCACAGTATGGTACTAATTAACGAGTGTTTGAGGATCTTTTTTGTCTTTCATAACTAGTTTTTTTCAGGCTCTGACAGGAAGGTATCTTCCTCCTCTGAACCACTGTAGAATTAGGGTTTTTGGATGATCCTGCTTGTCCATCCCAGCTCTGTACAATATTAGAACTGTACTGCACACAGACCCAAGGAGTCCCCTCTAGCACTGACAGAAGGTTTCATCAGGAGAGAACACAAAACTTTCTGAACTTTATATGCTTTGGAGCAACATGCGTGTCCTGGACACTGCATCCAAAAAACTGAAAAGGAGGTCAAAGGCCCCCACGTGGCCCTGAAGGAGAATCAAGGAGTGAGAAGTGCCCAGTACATATATGAGATGAACAGTTAAACAGTTGAACAGCTTGAGCAGTTCTTGCCACTGCTTGTTGCTGGAAGCAGTGCTAGTTTGGAACCACCTTTGTGTTCCAAGATGCCTAGGAAGCATTTTTCATGTAGGGCTGCTCAAGGTTGCAGTGCTCATTAAATGTCTCCAGGAATCTGTTTCTGAGGCTGACCATTATCACACACCATCTCTAGAGGACAAGAGCATTATTTTGGATGTTATCACTCAGGGATATCACTCCCCGGCTCTCCAGGTGGACCCCTGCTATCAGCTGTGCTGGCTTACATTGTGCCAGTGGAGTGCTTGGCAAACCACTTCCTCCAATGAGGACCTCAGCTAGATTGCACTGCATATAAGGGAATTGTGCCACTACACTGGGACATGGCAATGTGGGAGAGCAGCCTCCCTCTGGCACTGACCAACATAACCCCAGTGTTAAAGCACACAAAGTTTAGCTGCCACTGGTATGAAAATAACCACCAAAGCATTAGGTAACAAAGCTCCGGCTATGGGCAGTCCACAAACAGGATGGACAAAAGTCCTGGCACCATCAAGCAGCACTGAAGAGAGCTGCAAGGCAATTCCCGTTCTCTCATCTCTCATCTGGGTGGATGAGGTGGGCAGAGGACCTGCTCCACAGAGGTAGTCCTGTCAGCAGATCAGATTTATAACTGGACTGAAAAGCCACTCTGGGTTATCCCTGCACACACCACCCCCCATCCCCTATTCTCAGGTGCACCAAATGCAGTTCAGCCTCCTAGATGAAAGCCCTAAGAACCACAACTGCCTTGCCTTTCCCAGCTACGTTATCTCTGACATTCACAGATGTACAAGAAGATGAATGACTCCTACCTACTTCAACATGCACAAAAACTCTGACAGTACCAGGCCCTGGAGGCTAGGGAGAAACTTTGCTCTACCCTTTGTAAAAGCAGAGCGCACGCAGCTGAGCTGACTCCTCACCACAAGCATTGGACACTTGTGGGTTTAGTACCGAGAGGTCCAAACTCTGCAGCCAGCCCAGGTTTCTTTATCCAAATGAGACTTAATTTGACACTCAGTGCTATCTCAGTGCCCCAGGTACATCTGCTGGATCAGAGATCACACCTCGTGCCTGCCGGGCTTTTACGTTTCTGCACAGAGGAACCTGTGGTTGGTATCAGTGACAGGAATTTCAGAGAGTGCAGAGGAGGAAACAGCAGAGATGAAAAAATGGACATTATTTTCCCTCCAAAGTTGGTATGAAGACAGGATGGTATGAAGCTTTGTAGCCAACTGCATCCAAGAAAAAGAAAAAGTGGATACATTGTGAGCTGAGTGTCCATGAAATGTGAATCATTAAAAAATATTCACTATTCTTGCCATGGCATGTTTTAATCACACCTTATTCCTCATCTGTACTCAACTCTTCAGTAGGACTATTCTACTGAACTCATGCTATCTTTTCAAATATTTAAAAAAAAGCCAAACTTGGTATATTAAATCTTCTATTAACATTATTCTGGAGGTCAAACCCAATTCCCAAATAAACATTTGCTGGATTTTATTTATTTCCACCAGATTTTATATTAAATCAATGTGCACATATTTGTTACTGTTTAACATCCAAAAACCAAAATTATCTCCACACTTAGACCTATGAAACCATTATACCTGGAGCTCCACTGAAAAAAGCATATTTAAATCTCTGCAACCACGCATAATTTTCCTTGCAGGCAAGGAACAATCATCTAGAATTAAGCAAATATACTATGCCCATAGCAACCCAATTTTTGGATTTCAGGTAATACCAGTGATTGTTTAATCATGTGTATTTCCTGAATACCTTTAAACTAAGGATTTGGACATCTCTTCCCAGGCTTCCTAGCTCAGTCCCGTACAAAGAAAGCATTTTTTTATGAAAAAGTATACAAATACTTTAACTTAATAGCAGACACACACAATCATTTGAAATTCTGTCTAATTAAAGTGTTAACTTTCTATAGAGAGCTGATGTTTGTTCAGAAGAGAGGTAAAGCCATGATGTTTGCAGTTATCATTTCAGTTGTATTGCTTCCAGGGAGTATTTTATTTGTACAAACCTAGAATCCTTCTCTTCTCCATGTAAAAAATAGATTTGTCCCTTGACAGCCTTGAAAGTCATATCACTCACAAGAAAATTAATAATGCATTACAAAGTATATAAATTTTAAAAATTAGAGGAAGTAGGTTGTAATGGTCCGAGGACCACTGTCCATCCTGTTCACATCCAGCTTTCACAGAGAGTTTAACATCTTCCCCTCTGACAGCACAAAAAGGTTGGAGCACAATTATTTCTGACAATTCCCCATTAAGCCTCGGTGTCCCCGGCCGTCCCGCGGATGCAGCAGAGCGGAGCTACGGCTCCAAGACAAAAGCACTGAGCGATGGAGGGGAGGGGAGGGGAAGGCACTGTCCAGGCAGCTGCTCCTGGGTGCTTCTGGTCCCCACTCTGGCCCCCTAATTTAGAGGATGCTCCCAAACCTCGCTCTTAAGGGGGCTGCAGTGCAGCTCACTGTGCAGTGCCAAACCTCAGCTAGCAGGACTGCCCTCTCAGCTTCCTTAGAGCAGAGGTTCCTCCTTTCAGGGTGCTGGCAGCCAACGGGATTTGGGAATTTGCTGCACCATAATAATGAAGAAGCACTGAGCCTAAGCAGACTTTGGTACGTAGTATTTCTCTGGCAATTGCTTCAACTCGTCAATGGTTAAAGGGTGTTTTAAAAGCAAACAAAGAGAAAATAGAAGAAAATGGACATTTGGAGGATAAATACACCATGCACTGAGGAAAGGAAAGCAAAGCAGACAGAATCCTGTATGCAGCTCACCCCTGTAGCAAGGTTTGCTCTAGTAAGAGTAAGGGAAAAAATGCTTGATGTTGGAAGCAATAGAACTGGTGGTATGAACTGCGTAATTAGAGGTGCAACCTCTCCTTCCAAAAGTTTCCATGACAAGTCTGCTAATGAAGTGGGCAGGGAACTCAGTGAGGAAGCAGAAAGGAGGGAAAGAGCTCAGACCCTCTGTTGTGTTGGTAAGGTCCCCACCCTGCTTTTGGTGTGGGGCACAGAGAGCCACTGTGATCCTTGGAGGCACCAGAGGAGTTTCAGTCCATTTTTCAGTCAGCACAAAGCTCAGCCCCCCCTGCCTTTTGCTTAGAGCCATATCTCTGAGGGTGACCTGGAAATACATTTCCAGTGCCACTCTGGCAGGTTGTCGTGACACCAGCACTAAATAATACAGCCTTTGACAGCAGCAGGAAGAATATGGCAACACAAATTTGGCCATTTTCTTTTATCTTCCTAAAGTCCAAAGTGGTCACTGTTCCTTCTGGATTTGGGGGTACAGAGTGCATGGGAGGAAAGCTTTCCACCTGCATTCTTCCTAAGACAGCAGTAAGCTCAGTCAGGCTTCAGGTGCCACCTGAAGAGATCAGCACTGCCAGCAGTCTCCAGAGGCATCAAGACTCCCCACTTCATTTCTAAAACATAGAGCAACATGGACATTTCCTTTGCAGCTGCTACAAATACTCTAAAAAATAACAGGGTCTGGCTTTTATATGACTGCCACACACACACACACACACAAAAGAAACCCACTCTACCACATGTAATCACTCCCTCTGAGAAAACAAGTTGCTACGGGTTGTGCAGAGCTTCCTGAGCACTCGGGATAATGAGGGAACAGAATATATGCCATGGGAGTTCAAATCTGAGTTTACCAGCACAACACTAACTCAAAAATTTTTAAATTCACTGCAAAATGCTACCTGGAGTTTTTGTGGCATCCAGAACAACCTTAACAATACCTTCTTAATCCCTCACCAAGAAAATAAAAGCAGCACAGATCAGAAATAAAAGGTGTGCAGCAACCTGCTGGTGCAACCTATATAGCTTTGCTCTTTTGTGCTGAATATTGGCTTTATGTACAACTTCAGCAGGCACACAGAGTTAGGAAAGCCAGAACAAAAAAATGCTGGGGGCTGCAGCCATGTCCAGCAGGTCCCAGGTTCACGTCTGGGTGATGCCATAAGGGGATGGGGACAGCCCCGAAGGAAACCTGGTGGCATCCTGAAATCCCAGCCTCCTGTTTTGCACAAGGAGAGGAATAACCCAGACAGAAAACAGCTCATGGTGGGTTGTGCTGAGATCCAGCAAAGGTGGGCAGCAAGAGCTGCTCTGGCTCTGGCCCACATCCAGGGGAGCAGAGGACCCCTCTCCTCAGCCTTCTGCATAGACATGAAGCTGAGAATATTATTAACAGCTCTGAAGAAAAAAAAAAAAAAAAAAAAAAAAAAAAACCACACCCAAACTCAGTTTTAAAGCCAAATTGTGCTTATAAAATAGAAATTAATAGAAATAATCACAAGTCAATCTATTGATTGATTTTAATATCAAAGAAAGATAGCTGTGATTTTAATACATTCCTTAAATATCAACATGCCTGTTTCTTTGCTCCTAAAAAGGTCTTATATTTTGTTTGTGTTCTTTCTAACTCGCTGTTCTTTGCCTGTGGAGCACAATGTTGCAGTTAGAGCTGTCAAGCATCCTGAAGTCATAAGTATTTTTCAGACCTCTCATTAACAAACAAGCTTCCAATCTCAATATGTGTTATCAAAATGAGATCTTTTCTCAACAGTTGACAATTATGTATTATACAGTTACAAGTTTACAACTGGTGACACCATATTGTTAGATTTTGTTCCTGACTTTTAACAATGTGCTGCCTAATTACATTTTGTATTATATTCTGAATGTATAGGAGTATTTTATTTGTGGCCCCACTTTATTCTGCAATTTGTTTCTCAATAAATGCAAAATAATAAAAGCCCAAATCCTAGAGTGTGAAGTATTTTTATTGACCCAAGTGTTCTGCTAGTAAACACAACTTTGATGGTTTCATGAGTGAAAGTTTATTAGGCTGTGTTAGTTTTAAAATACAATTGCCAGGGGACTGATGTCGAAATCATTTCTTGCAAGACAAACTCAGTTTTGGATGCTTTCCCAGCCCAAGCACCACAAGCAAAGCAAAATGGCTATCCCGGACATGTGACATTTTGTATTCATTCTTGCAGTGGCAAATCTTTAAACATTTTAATGCTGTCTGTCACTTACACAGAAAGAAAACAAAAAAAACAGCTGGGAAAGACCTTCTCCCTGTTTGGTGTCTTCAGGGTAGTCCTCACAAATAAATGGCCAAATACCCTCCTTACAGGTCCATCCAATCAGTAGATACCAGTCTGCCCATTAACACAGTGACTAGAGAGTAACAATCTATTGCCTTGTGCCATGTTTCTAAATTAATTTATTTTCGTTTAGTTTTATGAAGTTATCCCCACACTTCATCTCTGAGAGTTAGAGAATTAGATCCAAATGGTCCTGCCCAACCTAAAATTCATGATCCAGCCCAAGGAGAGATAAGGAGCTCTTTTCCAGCATTACTGGAAAGGCCTCTCCTGAAAAGCCACAACATCAGCCAACTGCATGTTTCAGACCTGGCAGCGTGTTTAGGGAAGTGCCACTTCCCAGGAGTCCTCTGGGGGAAATAGGAAGCAGGGACTCGTTGCAGGGGAAACACAGTGGAGCTGTTTTGAAATATCCTCTGTTCCCCAGACCCCCTAGCTGCCCAACAAAAACCTGACCCCTGCCAGCTTTTAGAAACAGTACCATGTGGTCTTATAAACTCGCATTTTAAGCAGCCAGGAGAAACCCTCCCCCCTGCCCCACAAAGCCATGAGTTCAGATGAACACGCAAGTTTTTAGCTCTTCTCTCTGCCAGCAGCAGAGCCAGACTCACTGGTAGCAGGACAGCCCCACAGACTCAGGCATGCAACACATCTGTGAGATCCTCACAAAGCCAGCACCCATCCCACAGGACCTCTCCTCCTCTCTCTTACCTTGGGGTGAGCCATGGCTGGTGCAACACCTTTGCTAAAAGGTTCCCAAGTGTTCACAAGGCCCCTTGAAATAAGGTTTGGGAGATTGTTAGGGAAGCATTCACTCACAGAGGGGAAGATCATCACCGAGGGAGGCAGGAGCAAGAGCTGTGCCATTCCCCTGCCCACACACCATATTGTCTTCCTCCAGCAAAGCTACACTAGAGGCTTTCTCTGATGCCAAACAGCACGAGCGAGGAGGGGAAAAAAAAAAAAAAAAAAAAAAAAAAAAAAAAAAAAAAAAAATACAGCCTTGTGAAAATGTCCTGTCTGTTCATTTCCACAAGCGCTGGCGAGACATTCTTTAAAATCATACACATGTAAAAAGATCTAGAGGTTGCTGGTTAGTTTGTCATACATTTTTATAGACTTTTCTGAATGGTTTTAGATTTGACATAGTAACTGACTGTTACTAGAAATAAACTGTAAGTCAATTCCATGCTTCCATAATTCACTGCCCAGGGTTGTTCAAAAAGATTTAGTGATACTTGTGATAGACAGCAAACCTCTTGATGTTTTCATTTTCACTTAGTGCCTGTAATTCCTCAAACTTGCTGACCTCTACAGAACAGGACGGAAAAGGGCTCCAAAACTTCTTTGAAGGCACTCACTCACCAAAACATCTGAAACACTCTCATTTGGCTTCTTTTCTTTCCTGGGCACAAACAACAATATGGGAATAAAGCAATTGCTGTTGTTTTTAAGAAGGTGACTGTTATTATTATCTCCATGACAGATCATGTGGTTTTAATAATTTATAATGGAAGAAGTTAACCCCCCCCCCACAAACCAAAAATGTATTTTTGTTACTCAGAATGTCAGTTCTCCTGACAGCTGCATATTGATATTTCTCTGACCGAGTACCTTCATTTTGAACTTTAACCTTTTTATAGACATTTTCCTCCTCTCTCCAAAGTTAACAGATAAATTATAAAGGCTCCAGGTCTGGATGTAAAGATGCACAAGCAGATGTGTGCCAATGGAGTGTGTGACCAGGAACGCTGGTAAAGTCAGGGCTAACAAACATTTGAACATTCAAATATTTAAGATACACTCACATTCCTGGTGATGGTGCATGAAACCCAGGCAGGGGGCAGAGCACATTTCTGCTCGGGAAGCTGACGGCCATGAACTATTTAACTGTAACAGTAGGAAGAGGTAACAAGCAAAACTGCTGTTGCGGCTCCTCTTAATGCAGGGTTCCCGGGACAAAAGCACCTTGATAGTATCAGCACGGATCTGTCATTACAATTTAATTACCAACAACAGACCACTGACATTTGAAGCCATTTATCAGATTCCAGTCCTGAAGGTGGACCGGAGGCCACCTCTCCTTCTCCCAGAGGGTAATTCTTCCCTCCACACAAAGCACCGTATGGCTAGCGCCGGGCTGGCACCACACCTGGAAACACGGTCTCCTTGTTTCCTTGGCACAAGTGGAGACCTTCCCAATGGTGCTGAACACCACCGAGGGCTCCTTATCACTGCCATGGAGCAGATGGGAAGTAGCTAAGATCCATGCCTGAGCTGGATTGTTTTGGGACAAACTAAAAAAACAAAGCACAGCAGCCCAGCTCCCAAGACAGGGCGTAGCAACAACGAGAAATGGAGCTTTCTTGGGGAATTTTTAAGCAACCTGGTGATTTTAACCTAACTGGATGGAAGCACCTCCAGCAAAACATGACCCTGAGGCGTTTGCAGTGGGGATCATTCTAAAAGTTACAGGTATTTCACAACAGAATGAATACGATTCAGCTTTATACCGTGCAGTCCTGTGCAGCCCTCTGCAGCAAGGACTCACATAAATTATACCCCAAGAGTCTTTGCAGAAAAAACAAAAACCCACACCCTACAAAGAAAATTACTTAGAATAAAAACAATAAAGGAGAAAAAAGGAAGAATTATAGGAATCACAATCATATATTTCTATGCATTTATGCATCTAGTTATTAAACAAGGATCTGAAAAGAGGGTAAGGAAAAAACTTAAATTGGGGCTTTGCATGAACTTCAGCATCAGACAGATGATTCTCCTCTATTCCATTTCTTCTGTGCATTAACTATTTAACATTATTTTATTTTTCCTCTTTTAGAAAAAGAGAGAAAGAAATTGCAGTCTTTGCGCACCCAGCAGAGCCAGCAAAGATCTTTCACAACCTGTCTAGCAAGCCAGTGGCTTGCTGAAAATCAATCAGCTACCAGAAACCAGCACTGCTGGCTCGCAGCCATTAGCTTTTGTTTGAGCATTTTCACATATTGTCTAAACTTTGCTTTTTGTCTACAAGGTTTACACCAAACACCTCCATCTACTCAGACTCGGATGAACCTTGTGAGTCCCTTCCAACCCAGGATATTCCAGGATTCTCTCACACTCACTTGCAGAGGAACCCAGGAGAAAAGGTCAGTTGTGACTCAGAAGAAAAAGAGGGAAGGAATAAATTGCGAAAAAGGGCACTGAAAGCTAACGTGCCTCTTGCACTTTTGGCTGGAGTGCAGGAAAAGCCCCTACGAACACAGACACATAAACACAACGTACATTTTTTATTAATCAGGCCTTTAGTTTTAATTGCTTCTTACTATATAGGCCAATTAAGGCTGAATTGGCAGGACAAGGATCTTTCCCAGCTCATTTGAAGGTAGGAAAGGTGGAGTTTGCTTTGCTGGAGGCTCCTATTCACACACTTGGCCAAAAAAATGTCACTGTCACTAAGCACTTCTAGCAAAAATCTCATTCTATATAGGTAGAAAAGTAAAAGCAGGAGACCCAAAAGCTTCCATTTGACCCCATCTCTTACTTTCAAATGAAATCAATTACAGCATCTCTACTTGTCTGAGCTCTCAAAGATAAATACCAATAAATACAGATTCAGAACTGCACCTAGAAAAGTCTTAGGTACGCATGTCCTCCGAGAGCTCCCCCCCTTTTATCTGTGATTGATCCTCTTCACCTTCAGAGTGTGTTGAGGTCAGAGCTTAGTTAAGAATTCTTTTTAAAACATATTATAGACACTTTTCAATATATGCTGTGGATTTTGCCATGCAATGGATGATTACAGAATCACAAACCCAAAGTACATTAATTGTGGAAGCAATCAGCCTAAGTGGTGAGTATGTAGAGTTTACAGATGTCATCTGGGTAAGGAAGCATCTTCCAGATTAAGATACCATTTTTTTGTTGTGTTTTGGGGTTTTTTTTTTACAAGCACTTTAAGCATTTTCAAACAACAAAATTAGCAATGAGGACTGAAATGGGCTTGCAAACACTACGCTGGAGTCAGACAGTGCCTTGTGACATTCCTTGTGGCTGGATGTAGAAAAATCCTGCACTCGAGGTAGCAGTGAAGGATTTTCCTGCAGGGAACAAGAATGGGTGTCAGACTGGCCTGCTGCAGGTAAGGAGCTCCTTTGGCCCTGCCATAAATTTGTATTTATGGCAAACCATCAAACCAGATGGCAGCCAAAAGGTTAACCTACAGCCAGGCTGGGCCAAGAGTGAGCACAAGCCCCAGCCCACGCCATCACTGAGAGATTTCTTAGCAAAAACCAACACTCTGCACAAGAGGAAAGGTTAAAAAATTGCACATTCAAGCCAAATTGGAGCTTATCAAGCAAATGGGCAGCACTGCCTTGATGGGAATAAAGGGGTCTCACCTGCTGCTGGAACGGGTCTTTTATCTGAATTTTCCAGAAACTGAGAGTAGATCTTTGCAATCCCCTCCAGTCTCTGTATCTGTGCATCTAAGAGTCTAAAGAGCTTCCAGCCTGATTTTCCAAAACATCTACATCTCCCCAGGTAGACAGCGTGGGTGGCACCTCCAAAGCAGGCCCCAGTCTGATCCAGCCCACCACTCTGCTGCTCCACCTGGCAAAAGTGAACTGTGGAATCCTAAAATTTAAAAATAACAAAAAAAAAAAAAAAAAAAAAAAAAAAAAAAAAAAAAAAAAAAAAAAAAAAAAAAGTAAAAAGATTCCAGCTCATGATAAACATTATAATGAAACCTCTAATTTTCCTAATGAAAGTATTATCTATCAAGATAAAAGTAAAATGATTTATTAGATTTTCAAACATCACAGAAATAAAATAGTAAATCAGTCCAGGCAGTAATTACTCCATCTCAACTTGAAACCATTAACTCTTTGCCTGCTGTAAAGACATCCTAACTGCTCTTTTTAATTCCATAACCTTATGAAATAGCTTTATATAATCCAATACAAAACAACAATTACTATTGACTTGAACAGGAGTTGAAATATTTTCTTCAAAATGTGCCTGAATTAACGAGAAGAGGAAGTCCAAGGACCCGTCTGGGAGGGCTAAAATGATTTAAAAAAAAAACCCTGAAATTACAAGCTTGTGAAACTCTAAGGAGGGCACCTGGTCACTGCCAGCTCTGCTCCTCATCTCTCCCACCTCAGTTCCCCTGCACTCATCTTGCTCTGGCAAAAATCAACCTGCCGTGATCACTGTGATTTTAAATGCTGCAGTTCTCCATCAGCTTCCCTCTTATTAAAGCACAGAATATACTGCTTCTTGCTACACAAAGTGTCCCCCCACCCCACCCCCCTCACTAATGGCTCTTTTCATGATCTGCAGTAAGGATCATTTAATCTGTGAAGAATGGAAATTTCAGTGTTTGTATATTGTCAGTTATTACCTTTTATTTCTAAATTGTGTATTTGGAAGAGGAGGAAGGACTTAATGCCTTTATTTGCTGCAGAGCAAATGTTCAAGGGTACTGCAGAAAGCAGTTAATCCCCACATAATTTTAGATGTTGAAACTGGAAGGCGCTCCAAGCCCCTTGGCTGCCATCCCCTTGGCATCTTGTGCAGCCTGTGGCACCCTTTGCCACTGCCCACCCATTGTAAGCCCAGTGTTTGGGGACAGAGGGGCATCACATCCACTTTTTGCTTTTATTCTGATCACCCTTCTCTATGCCAGTGGCCCTGGAAGGCACTTCAAAAGCCAGGCAAGCCCCATTGCTGTGGCAGACAAGCCCTGTTGCTACCCCTGCATGCCACGCTGCCCCTGGTGCTCCATAAAAGCAAACAAGGCAGTCATAGTGAAGTACAGATGGATACAAAAGGCACAAATAATAATAATTTTAAAAGTCTGCATGCAGTAGCATCTAAAAGTAACTGCACGTTAAGCAAGGAGATTGCAAAGTCCTCTTGAGTGCCTTAGGAAATTCAGGCACAAACAAAATCTGGGAGGCAGCCTAAGTGCTACCCTCACAATATTTAAGCCAATGAATACAAGAAGAGGAATTGGAATATCAAAAATAATTACATGAAAATAACAGTGTTTATTTTCCCAAGAGCTTGCCCACCTGCAAGTTCTGGTTTTGCCAATGTAATCCTGCATTTGTCTGAGCAAACTGGCTGAGAAGGATTAAAGCAGGACTCAGTGTGCTTGTGCCAGGACTCAAATTCAGCCTGCAAGCTTCAGAGAGCCCTGAATTATTATGGGAATTAGTCAAGGGAGGAGTAGGAATTTAACCTAAATGCTCATCCTTTGGTGACTCTAAGTTACATTTAGTATCATTTTTTTACAACAAGCTTCTGAAAATTATTTAATTTTTTTCCCTGTTTCATGCCAAGGTCTTAATCTTTACTGCACTGGCAATGAGAACGTTTTAAAGAATCATTTCCCGAGACACATTTAATACATTTCCAGTAAATTGTACTTAAACCTGTCCAGCTGGCTGGGTCATTTCATCAGTGACACACCCACTGAGTGCAGGATGCCACCTGAGATTTACCTCAATGCTCTCAAAACCAAAGCGATGATGGGATAAAGCTTTGCTAATGTGTGAATGCGATGGGAAATACACTGATAACTGCCCACCAGGGAGTACAAGGATCTTTTTTAGGTTTGTTATGGGAAAGATTACACAGCGGATTAGACAAAGGGGGTTGAAGATCAGCACTGAAATTACACCGACTTTAGGAAAAGCAGCATTAAAAAGCTGGTTGTTTATTTAAAACCACTTAAGAAACAGACGGTGAAGTTTATCAAGTGTTTCTGAGCTGCGTCCTGTGCAGCTTTCAGGGACTGCTCCACATGCTCGGGAGCACAAACAGACAAACAGAAGTTTTCACAGGATGAGGGTTCTGAGCAGGATCTGCCATGTCAGGGAAGAATACCAACAGTGACTTCCTCACAGTCAGCTCTGCTGAAATTACATCAATAAAGAATGTTCAAGATGAACATTTTTAATGGCTCCTCTTATGAATATATTTGTTGAATTCAAGTGAGGGGGAAGAAAGAAAGTATTTCACAAGCTATTTCTGATAAAGAGTGCAGAGGAGGCAAAGTGCTGAGGAAAGACATCCCACTAAAAACAACCTAAGGTGCACCCCAGAAGCCTCATTTTAGGAAGAAATGCCTTGTTTATGGTACAAACACAGTCCTTTCCTGCAGGTACCTTTACCAGCAATGTCACCAGCACAGTATTAAGAGAGGCCATGAGGAACCCACATGTCCCAGTTTTGGAGCAGCATGGGGGTCCTGATCAGTGACAGTTGTGGCTGTGCGAAGCATTAGCACCTGGCATCACTGAAGCCCCCAGTGAGAACTTGGGAGACCAGTTATGGCCCAGTCCCCTCCCATTGTCCCCACCACCACTGGCTGCCTCATGCTGTTCTCAGAAGTTGAGCCAGGCTGGCATCCTCATCGCTGTTCATCACCGCAGTTTAAGTGAATTTAATAAAATTATTTTTCTAAACTGTTTTAGATGCCATATCTATAATCCATAAAATTTATTGTACCTTTATGTAGAATTATACTGGAGTTGAATATATAAATCAATTTATAAGGTCTAATGACATACAAACGCTTAAAAACTAAAGGCAATGTAGTAAATTCAAATTACCATTACAAATGTAAGCTTTGTAGTCAGTGTGTGACCCGCTAAGGATTATATTTAACTCCCCTGAGAGTGGTTTATCATAAAACTTTATACTTTTATTACAGTGAATTATTAACTCCTCCATGATGTGAGTCATTCCATGCTCTGACTATAGCTTTTTTAATGACACTATAATAGACATCTTGCTAATAGCAGTAGGATTGCTACCTCTGAGGTTAGAAAAAATAGAAAAGCCCAAAAAAAGGGGAAAAAAAGGTGAAAATAAAAGATACATGCAACAAATATGTGAAAATGCATTTCCCAAGAGAGTAAAAAATAAGGACCTGTAAGAAGCTCCATCCAAGGCCGAACTGCATAGAGGTCATGACAATCTTCTGGCCATGTGGAGAAGCCATGAGCTGAAAAGACTGATATATGAAATAACCAAAATGTTTTACCACTAGAAAATATAAAAACTGAATTGTGATTACTTAATTTTTTTTATGTGGAGAAGAATTCCTTTTCCTCCTGATGTTCCAGTTCAATCAAGTGATTTTAAGATATCTTTATACAAATTACTTGACAATCATTCCTTCTCCCCAGGAAGTTTCCATAGACTTTTCCCAAGCAACATTTGCACCATCCCCAGTGATCTGCAGTTTAATATCAGTATTTCCAGACCCTCCACTGTATGGAATTGGTCCAAATTCCTGGGAGATTTCTGGGCTCAATGACAGGACAATCCAGGCCCATGAAAATTCCAGGGTTCACTTCATTATCAGAAAAGCAAATCCAAGAGAGGTGTTTCACTTCACTTCTTTTTTTTTGTGTTTTATTTCAAATTTCAAAACAGGTCTGCCCAGCCAGGAAATGTCACCCTTCTAGATGAATTTCTCTCTCCAAAAACCAAGCTCTGCTCCAGGTACATTGACAACAAAATTGACTGGATTTAAAATAAAGCTAACCCATTTTTGACCAGATTTCCACATTTTTCAAGTGCAAAGGATTTTCCATATGTTTGAATGTGATTTTAAAATTACATGCACACATTTTTCCATAAGAGAATTCTACCAAAAAGCGACTAACTACAGTCTGAAGTATGCCAAGCCACGTGGCATTACACAAAAGTGAACCTGTGAGTAATTTTTAAGTGGTCCTCACAAAATGAAAAAAAATAAAAATAGAAAATTCCCAGTTCTTGTATCTTCAAGGTTTTTTGAATACTTGTGTTTACTAAAACAGTCAAAAAATAAAAATCAAGGAGACATTTTCCTATTTGCTCATGACATTCATTCATCCATTTATAGTGCTCCTTTGCTAGCAACATGACCACAGAGCTACTGAAAAACAGCAGGAAAATTAAAACTGGCAAAGAGAGGTCAAGCCTACCTGTACAGCAAAAACCCCCGACAGAATAGGCTGAACCAGTGGTAATTCAGTACAAGTTCTCTGAAAATTCAAGAGCTGCTCAGAGCTATCTGTATGATCATCTTCCATTTAATAAATTTATTTGTAGTTGCTGCTTTTAAATGATTGCATTTTTTCTCTTTTGGACAGAAGCAGTGGTTACCACTGTGGTCACTGGACGAGCACTTGAGAAACATTAAAAGTACCTTGCACAAGGATTTTCAGCAGTGCAAAACGTTGTGGGGAGAATAACCTGCAGAAAATTCAGTCCTGCCACAAAAGTTTGCCTAATTTATCTATTTTTCCTTGAAAACAACTTTCATTTTCAGCCTTGCCATGGTTGCAGGGAGGACTTTCAGGGCAGAAGGCCTAGAGTTACAAACCTTCTTACTTTGAGTGGAGTTGAGGATGTTTATTTGAGGAAACTATTAAGATTCCTAAACCCACAAGGGATTATATACCAGAGCTGGGAGACAATAACTCTTGCCTTGATGAATTCACACCTACCTCTACTTGCATTCTCGGAAAGACTTGATGTTCAGACCTAAGCAAAAGGATTGCATTGCTGCATAGATCTAGAAGAGATATACCAAAATTCTGTACTTTAAAATAATTGCTTTCTGCTTTCTGCTCAGCTCCAATTCTACAGCAGCAAGAACAGGCTGCACCCTTTGTAACAGTGGCACATGTCCCTCTTACTGCATTGATCTTCCCACCACTAAATGAGAAATTTTTCTAAGCCTGGTGATAATTAAAAAAACAAACAAACCGACCAACCCTCTGCTCAGTGCCACTCCAGCAGGAATTTCTGGGCCAGGACTGAAATAAAGGAAAATTATGCCACGTGCAAACTCAGCCTGTGGAAAAGCAAAGAGTCTGCTGTTGTGACACCATGATGTACTCTCTTTACACAGGTTTTATGGAGCAGTTTACTGCTGTGCTCCTGTTTGGGTCTTTCGTGTCTCCAGTCTCTCTTTGTCAGCATTTACTTATTTAACTATAAAGTTTCCATTGATTATAAGGTTTGTTTACAAGTGGTTCTCAGCCCAAATAGCAATTAAATGTTTCATTTACTAAAGCTGAGTAATGTTGTCAGGGTCAACCCACAGTGACACCAGAGCAAAGCCGGGTGGCCACTGTGGATGTCACCACTGTGTGTGCCCACCCTTTCAGAGCCACAAAAAAGTGTCCATTTCCTGGAGGCAGCCCTGCTGAGGGCAGGTCCTGTTTGCTCACCATAAAACCTGCTCATTAACCCAGCTCACCAGTGAATACACTGACCCCGGTCCAGTCCTGAGCACCTCACCAGACAAATCCATTTGCCTTCAAGGTGAGGGAGAAATGCACACACAGAAGAGAATTTTTTTTTTTTTTTCCCTTATAATGGCACTGCACATTACTGAGCAAATTGCCAACTTTGTGCTTTACCAGACATGGGCACCGCAACTTGATCAAGGTCCAGAGTTTCCTAAACTCTAACTCTGAACCCTTACTTTGGTGAATTTTGATTCTCAGCTCTAATGTTGCTCCTCAGTAACTGCTGCCTTTCTTTTTTTTTATATTTTTGACATCTAAACGTCCTTGTATCTGAGAAGGAGATGAAAGAAAAAAATTGAGAAGTGCAGTGAGTGATTTCACATCCAAATAAAAGAGGCGCTGTACTTAGGAAGTTATAAGCACCTGCAAACAGGAGTTTATAATGAAAATGCCTTTTCAACCATAACTATAGCATTGTAGTAGTAATGCTATAATACAATAAACTATCCTATTAAATCTTAAGAGTTACATTTAATAAGGCAGTGGTTGTATATTAAATAAATGCCAAATTATTATTAAAAAATGCTTTTATTGAGGTTTAACAACTTTGTCTTATACTTGCTGCCTTATTACCCCCAAATAAAACACATGTACAAGAACATGTATTTAAACCATTGCATAAAGCACACACATACAAAAAAAGTTACAAATAGGTTATGCAAATCTGGAAGGAACTCAGCCTTTGAAAGGTGAAGTTCACAGGTTTAGGTTAACAAGAACAAAACAATAGTTTAGGTGGCAGAAATTTCATGGTGCTACCATAGCAAAATCCTTGAGGACATTTGAGTCTGGGGGCTTTTGGTTTGATTAGTTATTTAGATTTAGGTTTGTAAATTGAAGTTAAGCCAAGGTGGCTCAGAAAAGAGATTAACCTTAAACTCTATTTCTGGCCAACAAGAGAGGGAGGAAATGTTGCAGTAGGCAAGCAAAAATGCATTGTTGACAAATGACTCCATTTATAGTCCAGATTTCAGACACCTTGTCCCTAGTCACCAGTGACATCTAATTTGTCCCTAAAAAAACTAGCCCTTACATCTTTGTTACTTTAGGCTTTAGGTTAAGACATGTGGATGTCCCTCATAAATCTGTTCTCCTATAGGGCCTGTCTTCCTTCCAGTAGCTTCCCAGTTGAGGGAAGAAACAACAAAAAAAACCCAAACCGCACCATTACCCATTCTTTTCCTTTCTGTTCCAAAGACTTCATCAAGAATAAAGAAATTGTCCTAAATTTAGACATGTTAATCCCACGGTGTTTGTGTGAAATAGGTTAGTCAGACTGAGAACAAAAGGGAGGGAGCAGAAAGCTATAAAAAGCAAATGAAGGAGAGAAAAAAATATATCTACTGTACTTCACTAGCCAGAATCACTGTGGGTATACACCATACAGGGACATCCGTCAGTACCAATCAATACGTGCAGTGTTAGTCATGGATGATAAATTTGAAAGGGATTATAACTGTAAACAGTGATCAATAGAGACTTGCTGGAGGAGACAGAGAGGAAAAAACAACCTTAAAATGTTACATGGTTAATAAAGTAAGGGGTCAGTCTTAAACAAAACTCCAGTGAGACCCACTTATTTCAGAGCTGTTTCTACAAGGAGGGGGGAAAAAAAGCCCTACCTATTTTCATAAAGCAATTGCTACTAAAAGGGCACATTATTAATTTACAGCATATTTGTTGATCCCTCTGTTTCGAAGTCACATCCTCCATTAATGTTTTGGTTGGAGATGTTTTACTGGATACAAGCTGGCATCCCCCAGACCCCCAGAGAGAAGCTTGCTTTCCTCCTTGCTCTGCCCCCCTCCTTCCCCCCTCCTTCCCTACCACTGACTTCACTATGGGCACATGAGTGATCAGAGCATTCACAACGGTGACATTCCCCTCTGCAAACAAATTCATCCAGGGCTTCAAGTAAAAAATGCAGAGAGCCTGTGCTGTTCACCCACAGATGAATGGAACTATCCGTCTTGTCACCAGGGGTCGTAGCAAGAGGTTACTGCGAGTATATACCTTGGCTTCTGTGCTGACGTTTGCAAGCAGCTCCCTTGCAAAAAAATAAAATAAAATAAAATAAAAAATCCTGCCATATCAAGCACTTATCCAGTCCCTCTAGAACCCTTCTCAGATCATGTCTTTCCACACCTTTGGAGTCACAGCTCCAGGCTGACATATATATTTTTTTTCTGCTGACCTTTTAGCGTCCTTTCTGCCACAGTGTGTAAACCATAAGCTGATATATGAAGGCAATTTTTAGTGGTGCCACTTGTATCTGAGTGATTGCACACGCTTTACGTTTCTGGCCTGCCACCCTTCCACCTTTTGAAGATCTCTCTATTTCTTTTAAAGGAACTGCAACAGAGGTGAAAAGAAGTTTAACTGCTTCAAGACTTTGATGGCCCAAGAGCACCTGTTTTGGGTTTTCAAGAAGATACGCTGCAGATTGGCTGACCAGTGCTTATGCTCAAACACTAAATCTTTCTTCTCTTGCATATAGACCTGCAGGGGTTGAAGGAGGGGAGAGGAGAGGCTGTGTAAAGCATTTTCCCAAATTTAAGCTGGCAGAGATCAGTGATCACAGCAGGGCAGCTTTGCAAACATGTTACCAATAAGCGCCAAAGATCTGGAGTTGCAGCCACAGCTTACAGGGCAGGGGCCTCTGAAGATTTTCCTCATGGGAGCAGGGGGATTCCAGATCTTCCTCTGGGAAGATTTGCAGCAGATGGTTTCACAGAGTAATTTTTTTGTTGCCTCTCTGCCTCTCCCTATCCCGGTCACAGATCTGGCAGCGAATCGCTCAGGAGGACACAAACAACAAGGTGGCATCAGCCATTCCTTACAGATTTGCAGCACACTGCAGCAGTAAAATCCCACACAGCCATGGGGACACACACACACAGAGACATTATAATATTGCAGAAGTCCCTTCCTCATTCCCTGGGTAACTTGAAAAGCACAAGCAATGGAGTAGCAAGCCAAAGAGGACTACCTTGAGGCCAAGGTGACCCTTTCCAGGATCACCGCCACTTCCCCTCAGGCAACAGAGGCACCACCTTGCAAATGTGGAACCTCAAAACCTCAAAAGCATCCTAAAACGGAGTCACCATCTCCAGTGAAAGGATGGATATGCTTCACAGCCTGCAGAGTCCTTGTCGCCAGCTACAGCCACACGAACAGAGGAGCTGACTGCAGCTACTGTGAACTCCTTTGATCCCAAATCAACATCAGAACTAAGTCCATTTTTTATCCTCACATCTCCTGTTCAAGAAATGGTTACCAGGTGGGAGAAGGAATAAGAAGCTGATCTGCCAAGGAATGATTGCAGAGAAACTATTTGGGAAGTCTAAGGAAAAATGTAACTCAGGAGAAATTAGGGAGATTTGGAGAAGAGACAAAGATGGTACAACCAAAGGGGTGTTGAGATACAGAGGAGCAGGAGTAAAGAAAGTGGAAAGAGTAAGAGAAGAAGAAGAATCCACAGGGTCAAAAAAACCAAAAGGTTGAAAACTGTTATGAAGGAGCAATTGCAATAGATCCAACACAGAGCCTTGTCCAAATCACCTGAACGCACTATGCTTACAAAGCAGGGAGGACTGGGTGCAGGATGAAGGTACAGAGTAAATGCCAAAAATCTATTACTTTTTAGCAGCAGAAGCAGAGGACCACATGGCTGCCTCCAAGTGGGGATGGGAGGTTTCCAACCTAGCAAGTTGCTGTGTAGTTGCCATGGGCACAATTTGTGCTCAAGCTGTGCACAGAGGCCAGGATTTGGCTTGGAGCCCCTGGGTTAAACATTACATTTACAACACAGTGCAGTGCCTTTCCTGGGCAGTGGGGTGAGGGAACAAAATTCCAAAGGACTGCCTGATTCGTCACCAGCAGATACCCCCTTGAGTAGTCATATCGTTACGTCATATGTGTTACACACACCAGAGTAAGGAAGGGAAGAGAAAGCACCAGGCAGAGAACTGACAAAAAGCTTTGACTCTGTCCTCCTTGGGTCTGATCCAAAACGTGCTTTCATCACAGTCATTGATTTAAGAGTTGGAATGAGCCCTTTCTTCCAATGGGAGCTGGATTCCCAGCTGCCCTTTTTTCAAATGCTGGCCTGGGCATAAAGGAAGTATAGGTAATTTTCATTTCAAAGAGGGTTGCGATTGTCCTGTATTTTAATGCCGGACACTAGGAGTAGCCTCTTCTGCTTGACAGTGGGAAACATCACCCACCCCACCTCACCTCCAAGGGCCCTTCCTCCCCCTCCAAGGTATCCCTGGTACAGCCGAGGTTAGCAAAGGGCAAAGCCCTGGGGGCCAGGCAGGCATAAAGCTGCAGATCCTGTGCAAGGCTGTAGACTCGCACTAGTGGTCTAGTGACCCTGATGATATTGATGACAATTAGTAGACAGAGATTAAAATGGAAATGAGGGAAGGATTCGTCTGTCACTTTATCCATCAGCTGTAGCTTGCCCCAGGCAACAGACACACACTGGGCTTTTTGTTTTGTTGTTATTCCCTTGTTCAGCTCAGTTGGTTTCAGCGGTTTGCATAGTTATTACTAATTTTTTCTTAAAACTGCCATAGAAAAGGTTTTTTGTCAAATATCCACCACTGATAACTCACAGCACCGAGCATGCAAACCATCCCTGAATGTGTCTGCTCTTGCTACCTGCTTGATGCTGGGGGTGTTGAAGAGCTCCACTTTCTTCTGCCTATTTCAGTAATTTCCATTTCTTTTGTTATTTTAATACCTGGTAAAGCAATTGAACTGCTGGGCTAGAGCTGGAAGGTCTCTGTTTCGCTATAGCCAAGGCAATGGCAGTACTAAGTTATTGTATGGCTGTGACTTTTCAGGCTGGATATCACTTGATGGGGAGTCAGTGCAATGTGTCCCCTCTGAGAAACCTGTCCCATCTACCCTTCTTCTCCTAAGACTGTAAATTGCCATTTCCTGAGACTGGAAGACACATCCCCTAAACTTTTCCTGAGATTACAACTCATATATTCATCTTGAGGAACTCAGGGAGGTTTTGTTTAATCCTAAAATGTCATAACTTGGGAGAGAGAGAATTCTTGTGCAGCTGTTATAAAATTCTAGCCACAATTACCAGACCATTTTGGTTCAGTAGTCCACCCAGAAGGAAAAAAAAAAAAAAAATTAAATGTCATTAAAACATGCTCCTGAAGCTCTTCCATGGTCTGCAACATGGATCCATCTTCATGGCACCAACACTTCCCTCCTGTTTTCTTGTTCTCTCTTGTCTCTCCCCTGCAAGAATATATCTCCAAGATGCAACTTTGCAACTTTTATTAACAACACCCCATTCCAGTATTGTGTATACCCCACGTGTGATAAATAACGAGCAACAACACAGACAGAGAGACACCCTCCCCCTGAAGAAAAAGCAGATTCAGTATTCATAAAGTATTAGAGAGCAGGCTCACATCTGCCACGGCCTTTTCATGGCTTCTGCTGTCACCAGCTCTGCTGATTTGTTCCCGGGAAAAGCCTGGGCACAGACATGGCAGGAGCCAGGGAGCAGAGCTCAGGTCCTCCCCTCCCCACACACACACAGACACACACTCCAGGTTCCTGTGGGACAGAGGCAAATAAATAGAAAAGATGCTTCTGCTGCCATCGGGGCACTGGCACAGAGAGAGCTCCTTCCACTTAGCACAGTCAGAGCAATTAAGGTCTTGCTCCTTAAGCTTAAAAAGTCTTAACTGTGGTCCTGATCCTACAATGAGATGGATGAATGGTTGTCATTCACACAATTTCACTGCAGATATTAAAAGAAATTGTTGGAAATCTGTGACTCCCCAATGGGAATGCAATCACTGCTATAGGCTGAAATCTTGCTGGAAAGAGAGGGACTGGGGCAAGGCAGCAGGTATTCTGCTGCACCATCAGAGGAGTAGGGAAAGATTTCTATCTCCATCCACACATTTCCCAGTTGGGACTAAACCTGAACAACCTGATTTATTACACCTGCTTTTCACGTGGTTAGCTGCAAATGTTTCTCAGGTTTCTACTGCTGTTGATGGACTACTGACTAATCAAAAAGTCAGGAGTGCAAATTTGCAGTACTGGCTGCTAGCCAGTTTGCCCATAAAAGGTTTCCAAATGGTCACTGAGCCCTTAACCCTGATGAAAACAGCAACAAAGACACTGCCCCAAGCTCCTGCTCCTGCCACAGCCTCCCTCTGGCTTTGTTGCATGCAAACATCATTGGGTTACTTTTTTATTTTTTTCAAAAAAAAAAAGAGTACAGTTCCAGAACATGCAGCAGAGAGGCCTTTCTACTCATTAAAAGCTACATGTGGGTGTGAATTATTTTATATCCTCCTTGGAAATTATCAGACCACCTCAGAAAATGATTAGTTTTCGCATAAGGTGCCAGATCCTCTGGTCCATTTAGGCTGCTTTATGCCACTTTGATGGCTCAGCTCAGCCCTAAATAAAACAGGCTTAATTATCCTTAGGATTTCTCCTGCCTTGGGAAATCTCCAGGTAATGTGGAAATGCCACAGGGACTCCTACACCACCACAGCTATTAGCGGCTGCGAGCAGTGGCAGGGAATATCCCCACGCCCCATTGATTTCCTGCTGCCGTGGCTGTGGGCATCTGGCACAGATGAGGGCTACCCTCGGGCTAAGGCTGCTTATGCCAAGGAAAAGAACCTGAGAGTGGGACAGCCCCATGACCACTGCTTGAAAATAACCTTGTGAGGCTGAGCCTAAATCAAATATGAAACACTTATGGCTTGCTGTGAATGCTGGACTCTGGAAGTCCATGGCTCGTGGGAGAAAAGGGGCTTATGGCTTTGGAAAACGTCTCCTCTAGTTTTGCAAAGCCCTCACTCTTGCAGGAATACAAGGGACATGGAGATGTCCTCAGCCTCAGGATAAAGATCTCTTCTCAGAAAAAGACCCATGCCTGCTACTGTCACCCTGAGCAGTCCTATTCCAAAGGGATGCCAAGCCTAGGGTGCTGCCCTTACACAGAGGCTGCACAGGAGAGCCCCCCTGGCCCCATGAGCCAGGCAGTGGGGGCTCCTCTGCAGACACAGCAGACAGGGTCTTTCAGGGCAAATTTCTGCTCATCCTAAAGAAGATGACTAGAGGTGGCCAGCAGAAACACTATCACATGCAGACACGGGTGACCAGCTCACAGGTTTATGTTGTAGGTACTCATGTGTCCTCCTGGTATTTGGGGTAGGATGGGTGGGTTTGCAGGTCTGTCACGTGTATACATGACAAAGACACAGAAAGAGAGGGGAAGGACTTACACAGGGGCACTGAATACAGCACAAAGGATGGGGCCACATCTCCTTGGCAGAAACCCACAGCCTCTTCCCTCTTACCCCAGGCCCTTCACTTCCATCACAAAGCCAAGACAGGGTTATTTGGGAGCTCACATTCCATTTGCCTTTGTCTGTCTGCCTTCCTGAATCTGCAAACATCACTGTCGTAGAGCAGATCTGTGTCACATTCAGAAAGCCAGAATTTCTGCATCATGCTTAAAGGAAAGCTGAGATTTTGACAAAACTGATGGGCAAGCTCCCCTCACACTAGAGAAAGTTTCTTATGCACCACGGGCGAGTGGGCGAGGGAATTTGTTGAGACCTGTCGTAGCACCAACAAGAACTAAAAAATCTTGCAGCAGCTACTGCCATCTGAGCCTGTCAAATTCCACTGCAAACAATATGTCACTCTGCTAGGGAGGCAGCGAACAATCTGAGGGTGAGAAAAAGGGATGTCTGAAGTATCCAAAAAACTCACTCCAAAGGTTTTTAAAAAGAAGAGAGCCCATCCACACACATGCACACACACACTCACAAACTCGGTGCCTCTGGCCAACAGGCATTTGCTGGAGAAATGCAGCTTCCACGTTTTCACCAGCTTTTAAAGTATTCCCCAAAGCCCTCAGTTCCAGTAGGATAATATCAATTCTGGCACATCTTTCTTAAATTCATGGCCAGAGAGCACAAATACTGATGGAGTAGGCAGGCTGCAAAAGCTGTCTACCTTTCTGCCAAAGTGCAGGATAACAGGCCCTAAAAAGGACCAGGCCTTTTTTTGACCAAACACTGGCTTAATCAGGTTCTGAACTGTACACTGGCAGAGGTAATACCATTTGCTTTGCTCCCTCCGGGGCATTTGGAGCGTTTGAAAACAGCTGAGAAGAACAGGGAGGAATGGGAACATCAGAGCATCAGCCAAGGGCCCCATGCTCCAGGGGCATTTCCCCTTTCTTTCAAGCTCTTTCTCCCTCAGAGCTGCATGTGTTGTCTTTCACACTTCTTTGCTTCCCCAACATATGCAGTATTCCCAACAAGTAAACCTTCTCCTCTGGAGGTACCCAGGAATGATGCCAGGGCTGCAGAGGAGATTAGGGAAGCCCCCTTGCACTGGCCTCTCACCAAGGGATTATTAGCCACCAGGATTGTCAAAGGTTTTTCCACTCTTTCCAGGCTGAGTGTTAATGGTTTTCCATTAACTGGGTTTTAATATCCCAATGTTTTTTACTGCATCAGAGCCTTGCAAAAGATACCATGGTAAAGGATATCTTTTGGAACATATTCCCAAGAAACACAAAGCTGACAGTTCCCATCTGCTTTACGAATTGGCCCTTCCAGCAAAGGAAAATCCACAGGCAAGGGAATACGGCTTCTGACTTAAGTGCAGTGCTCTATATAAAATTTAGGGGGAGGAGGGTGATATCCCTCCCATGATATCTGTTAACATTGTCTTTCTGAAGGAAGAGGCAAGCAACACAATCATGCAACAGCTTTGCCACAGAGAGAGAAATATCCTAGAAAACATGTGTTGAATTAAAGCCTGAAAGTCTAAGAAGAAAATAGAAAATTAGAAACCTGTGTCCATTGAAAAACAGACTAGAAACAAAACAGATCAACAACTTACAAAGCAAAACAGCATACAAATTGGAACAATCAATATGAATAACAAGAAAACCAAAGCTGAGGATCAAAACCTAAAGCACACTTACTAAGTCTGAAATAACCACATTTCTCCCTGAAATGCAAGGCCAAAGCTGCTTCTTAAGGACAAATCATTGATGTTAATTACCTGCACAGGTTTGGAGACTGAAAGCAAAAACCTCAAGTTCTGTCAAGGGAGACAGAGAATGGAAAAGGACATCTTTTCTTCAGTGTGCCAAAGCAAGGGCTTTTCTTCTCCCCCCCCCCCCCCCCCCCCCCAGGAATTGTTTCATAACCACAAATACAGCCAAAACCAACTCACAGCTCCCCAGCAAAATACCTGCGTTGTAGTGCTGACTTCTCAGAATAAATTCACTTTAAAATTTCACATTTGAAAATTATAAGAAACCTCCTGAAAACATTCAGCTAATGAAACCAAAGCTTTTGTTATGAACACAGTATGTCTGAAGAGACCAGACCTTCCTAGCCTGTAACAAGATTCCCAATTTCTCAGACAAGCACAAAACCACCTTCTGTGTCACCTATTTTAGTCACAGGAGCACCTCTCCTCCCTTGTCAGGTACCATCTCACAGCCCCGTGGAGTCTTGTTAACTTTCTACCTTTTGTGCTTCTCACTGTTCAAAGATTTCTAAAAACTGCACACAAGAAAGAATTGCAGAGAAACTTGTCAAGGCCGGTCGGTCTAAAGCTGGACCTATCAACCGTGATTTGCTTTAGGAACAAACACAAGCAATAGCCTCTTGCCCCTTTTCTCTGACTGTCAGCAAAGAAAGGGGAATCTCTGAAAACTATCTAAACCCCATTTTCCCAAGCATCTGTTGGCCCAAGAACAACTACATTGAACCTTCAATTTAATATCCCCAAAATTGCTATATTTTCCTTGTTTCATATAAATCTGATTTGCCCAGATATATTTCAGGTTTTCACAAGTTGATTGAGGTATGGTTTAAAAGAAATATGATCCTCTGCCTTTTCAGAGGGATGGATATTTTTATACCGAGATATATTTCCCACAGCACGGATCCAAACACAATCATCACCTCGAAAGGGAAAGCAATGTGCCCAGGAGAGGAGGAGTGCACCTGGCTTCACAGCATCTGTGAGCAGCACCCTGAGAATAAAACCGGGTTTGCCCGCCGGGACTTTCTCAGCGAGTGGCGCGCGTGCCTCTGGCTGCAGAAGGAACGCCCTTAGCAAAGGGATTGCTGGTCACACCTCTTCCCCCTGTGCCTAACCCTGGAGGCTTTGCCTGCAGGCATCACTGATGCAGGCAAAGATTAAAAACATATATAGATAGGGACACAAAAAGAAAGGGGGGAAAAAAGGATGAAAAGGAGGGAGGGAAGAGCCAAGTGAATATGTAAGGGGGAAAAGGCGTAGGACACCTGGAGACTGGCCATGCCTTAGGGAGGCCAGTGGGTGCCCCATTCATCCAGCTGAAGGGCAGCAGTTCTCACGTCACCCTGCCAAGTGCCTACTGGAAAGGTAGGCGGTGCGGAAAGGAATCCTATTAGGGAATAAGATGACGCCAAGCAGTTGTCTTCCTCTCTATTTTTAATATGCCCTTCCCACTGCGCCGGCATTTCAGGGAGCCTGTGCACCGCGACTCGATGGAAAGCCCACCCTTGGCTGCTCCCGCGGGTCTGGCAGGCTCATCCTGAAAGGCATGTGAGCAAGCCGGAGCCAGGAGCGGAGAAAAACCTCCCCGGCACGTGCCTGATCCACATCATTTCACAGTTTACAGGAAACCAGGCGGAGAAGGCAGAGCTCAGCACCAGAAAGGTGCAGCCCTGAGCTCATCACTGAGGAACGGGGTGGGGGGGCACCGCGGTCCCTCACCCGGATCGCGTCTGAGCGGTGGGACCCCCACAAACAGCTTAACGCTGCTTTAACGATCCCATTAAACAAAGCACAACTGGAGTTAACTTGGCCGTTTGTAACGTATCTGTCGCCGGTCCCATCCCTCTTTAGGCTGTTGAAGCTGGCGACAGCTCGATTTACCACTTGAAGAGAGCTCTTGGGAAGTCATCTGCCAGGCTAACTGTCGGAGAATGGTATTTCAAAGGCACAGATACAAAATCACTCCTTTTTCCTCAAATTTCCTGCCGTGAATAACTTGGAAAGAGCCCCTTCAGTTGGACACGGCAAGCTCCATGTCTCCTGCTGCCTCAGGAGAGGAGGACAGCACAGGCTCCAGGTTAAAAATCGTGGTAAGCCATCTGGCTGATCCTGCTGATTATTCAGTTTGGCCCTAACACAGCGATTTTGAGACCTTCAAACGTGCCGGGTAAGAGATGCCTACCTATTTTTTGGGATTTTTTTTCAAGTGAGGGTCGCAAATTTCCTGTCCTAAATCCTTGGGTCATTTTAATTTGTGAGACTTGATTTATCCCTCACTTTGGTGGGGGAGGCTGGCACTAAGCAACTCCTCTTAATCTATCCATCAGTCACCAGACAAAGTCTGGAGCAGGCAAAGAGAAGCAGCAAACAAAGTAACTTCAGAGCAAGGCTGAAGAAGGCATCTGAGAAACTCTCATTTTCAGAGAGTACACAGAGCTTGCTGCCAACGTGAGTGAGGCTCTGAGCTGGAGTGGATGGGCTCTGTTTTCTCACCTGAAAAGATTTCTTTGGAGCGATGTGCAAGCAGTAACAAAGGTAAAAGAAACAAAACTGTGGTTTGGAAGTGCAATTGCAGATATAACAAAGTACAGTGGTTTTGAACAATCCTCCTTAAACACAGCTACTTCCCTGTGGAAAAGCATGAAAATGGCCCCACAGGAACTAGAAAAAGCAGAAAATTGGGGAAATACTAACTACAGATTTGGGAGTTTATATGAATGACCAAGACAAGATTGTGGGGATAGAGAAAGTGCATCCCTGTCAAGGAAGTTGTAGGAGATCTCTCTGCAAAGACAGTTGGCCAAATTGAGCAGAAGCCGGTGGAGACATGTGATCTTATATGGCTCCTCCTGCCCTATGAACAGAAAAAGCCAGAAAATTTTGCATATGTAACCACTGCCTGGGCAAAAGGTGTGAGACTTTTGGTTGTAGTTCAAAACCATGTTGTTGAGAACAAAATTACAAAATCATCCACTTAAACAAAGGGATGAAATTATTTAATTGCTTATATACTTCTGCTAGAAGTCAGACAATAAACAAGAGGAATGAGAATGGCTGATTTATGAGCACAAATACTACTTGGTTAATGTTAATAGGGAAACTCACATGGTCAGGATATGCATAAGCCAACTCAGTGGGCTCAAGTGTGCAAAAAAGAAAGGGTGCAGTGCACCATCTCAAAACCTCATCACCTCTGCAAGTCTGTGCAAATAAAGATTTCACTGTGTAAAAGATTTCAGCTGAAAATAGCTGGTGGATCTGTGTTCTTACAAACACATTGGAAGGAGTGAGCTTCTTGGTGCCTGCTATACCCCACCAAAACAGTGTAAAAAACACGATGACCAGCTTCTTTAAAGACTTATTTATCATGTGTTGGTAAAAAAAAAAAAAAACTGTGTTAACATATGGGACTTCAATCTGAATGGCATATGCTGGTGTTCTCAGGCTACCAGCATTAAGAAGTCCTCAGAATTTCAAAAATTACAGGCAGCCAGTTTCTTAACTCAACCCAGCTTGGGGTAGACTGCCTAATGACAGATCCAGAGGAACTGATCCCAGATGTTAAAAATTAATGGTTACTCAAATGATAGTGATCATGGCTCAATTATATTTGTTGTCAACATCTAGACTCGGCTCTGGAGTGATGTGTGTGTTTATGGGCACTCTAGCATGTACATTCACATATCTGCCACTGGACAAAAATAATTCTCACAATATTGAAATAATTATGAGCAATATCAGCTACAGAGGGGCCTTTTCATGGTAATCAGAAAAGTGTTAAGAATACATTTGTAGATTTCAAAGACCACAATTTCACAACCAAGAGACAAACTGACAGTATTTTTAAAATTCTCTCAGTTTAAAAGTAGACATAGAATGAAAACACATTTGTTTCAACACAAAGCACTAATGATATAAAGGAATACTGATAATAACAATTATAAACCAAAAACTAATAACTCTAGGAATTTGACAAAGGGAGCCAGAAAGAAGGAAAAAAAGGAAATCAATGAGGAAAGGATATCTGGGACTTTTAAAAGCATATTGAGAACAAAAATGTTGTCAGCTGTTACTGGAGAAAAATAGACAAAATGTAATAATAATGAGGAAAACATGTAAGAATTCAATGAATACCTGTCTTCCATATTTGGGAAATAGATTTTTATATGCATATTGTCTCAAAACAATGAATCACACTCAATCGTAGCAATGAGTGAAAGAACTTTAAAACAGCAGCTAGAAAAGGGAGAGATTTTGAAGTCAGTCAGTTGGAAAATGTGCAAAGAACGGGCATGGAAGCTCTCCACCCCACAGGGACACAATGGGATTTACAATACTCCAGAAGCCCAAAGCAAAGTAACGTTTCTCCAAAATTTAAAACAAACAGATGGGGTCCTCCAGGTACTGTGAGGACTGTCATTCTCATCTTGGGTAAGGTAATGGGCAGTTAATCCAAAAATTATATATTATAATTCAAAAGAAACAAATGCAAATACCTTCCAGTAGTGTGGGTTTACAGGAAATAGATTTTAATTGGGATTTTTTTTTTTTACTTAGAGCCCAGATCAGCTTGATAAGGGTGATAATGTTGGTATGCTGCAGTTAGATTTTTGCAAAGTGTGCGATCAGATTCTCCACACTGGTTTGACTCAGTAGGTAGAATGATATAATCTAAACAAGGCACAAAATTAAAATGGATTAACACTGGCACCTCAGATTGAAAAATGTAGCTGTGAATAGAAGTCTGAAAATTGAATAGGAATAGTTTTAACTGGGCCAGCAGCACCAGTCATCAGTCGCATGCTATTTAACATATTAAATCAATGACTGAAAAAACCCTGGAATAAAATCATTATTAATAAAGTCTGCAGGTGACAGGGAGACTGCAGGAGAGCTTGATCAAAGAGCACACAAAGCACTCTGAATCACTTGGCAAACTGTAAACTGAACAATATCCACCCCTGACAAAACACTTTCATCCAGCCAGGAACCAAAAGGGGACTCCACCTCCTCTACCCCAAACCACACCAAAATTGTATTTATATCAGCTGATCACAAAATCTCCATTCACAGCCACAAAGCCCAGTGCAGACTTAGGCACACAGAGAGGAGTTTCAAGAAAGAATAGAGACTGTTATCCTGCCTGTGCCTTTGGCAGAGGTGCAACTGCTACAGCAACGAAGAGACAGCCTCGGAGGCAAAAGTTCAAGCAGGAAATTGGTTAATTGTGAAGGATTCAAAGAGGAACAAGAATGGGGAAAGCACTAGAAAACATGCCTTATCATGAACAACTCACAGCCCTCTGTCCCTTCAGCTTATCAAAGGAAAGGTGACAGAGGGCCTTGATCACAGTTTATGGTGGCACAGGTCACAAAAAATAAATACAATGGGATACTTCCTTCTGAGAGACAAAGTTGTCAGAAGACCCAATGCTGGAAGCTGAAGCCAGAGAAAGCACAACTTGGGTGGAGAGTTAATTTATCATTGAAACTATTTACTGAAGGGATTGTGGTGCATTTTACAGCACGGGAAAACTCAAGTACCACAATTGGTTTGCATTTTAAAAGATACAAAGTACTCGAAATTGGATAAATATACTCAACGACTTCTGATGTGTTTCTCTCCATTTTCCATGGGCGATGATTCATATCTCCTAACTTTTTTCCCTGGAGCCTTCCCCATGATTCACACATAATATTTGCCAGAATATTTAGCTCCTCCTTCTGTATTTTCCTTACCACCTTCTCACCTAAAAGCTGCAAAACATATTTATTTGGTTGCTGCCATGTAGACTACCATGTATTTCACGTGCCTGAAGCACTAATGCTCAGAGACAGATTTCACTTATTTCTGTTCGTTAGAATAAATGGTGAGAAATGGCTAATTTGTTACATCACAACATTTTAGGAGGTGAAGATGATGGAAAAAAAATCGACCAGCTGTCTGGAAAGTTAGGGTATAAATCCAGTCTTCTAATTATTAAAAGGGCATATTTAAACACCAATGCTTAAATTCAAGCATGTGGATATATTTTAGCAAGATCCAGGAGTACAGAACTGGGCAGGGCAGGGTTACCACTCTTAATTACAACAAGCCATAATTTCCCAATCCAAGTTTTTTTCAAAGGAAACAGCTAATACCCATTTTGCATGCATGTAACAAAACAGTCTTTTGCAGCTATCTTCCGCAAAACGGAAAAGAATTCTTTTTCCCCTTTTCCCCACATTCCATTGATATCTTGTGCCAGACTCAAACTGACAGAATTTGTCAGCTACCAACTGGAGATGCTACCAGTTTCCAAATCAGGCATTACGTGGGCCAACCAGTGGTCTGAAATCTACTGTAAACAGTCCCCAAGCGAGGAGCCAATATGGTAATTTGGGGAAGTGATTTAATGTATTAGCTTCCAGTAGTAAGTCAGACCCCAGGCAAGGAAACACACTTAGAGGGAATTCAGCGTGACACCGAAATCGGGATGGTCGAGAACAGTTTCCTCTCTGGGGAAGGAAAACCAGCAGCACAGAAGTGTCACTTCAAGCTTGAACAAGTTTCTACCAGCAGAACTTGTCAGGACACTGTCAGGCAGGAGCTGACAGCCATAAATCAGTGCAGCTCCAAACGAACTGCTGAGCACACGAGCTTTATAGGGAGAGGGTCTCCCAGTAACAACAGCCACCACCTAACACTCCCTTACCCTAATAACTGCATAATGAAAATAAATCTGAGCAAGTGCTCAGGAACGCTCTTTTCTCCCGTGCTGTTACACTGGAGCTGGAGTAACGCCAGGTTGGGGTTTTGTTGTTGTTGTTCTAAAAAGGTTTTTCTCTCCAACCAATTTTGTTTTGTTAAAACAAACAGAGAGGCACTTGTTATTGATCTCCCTATTAAATAGTCCTGGTAAACATTTTGACTAGCTCTGCAAACTTAATACAGATGTTCGTTCTTCACAGATCACTCCCGACAGCTGATACAGGGAGCTAATGCAAGTCCATGGCAGGGAAGGCAGCAGTACAGGGGGAGGGGGAGCTGCAAAAATAAGCAGCTTTCTGGCAGGTAAGTGCTGTGCAAATACAATACCTGTGCTCAGGTCTGCGTGGATGCCTTGTGTGAGGGAAGTGGGAGATTTCTAATCTGGAAATCGGAATTAAGCAGAAGAAGAGCCTCCCCAGCAGGCATCCACCTACAGCTGCCCAGGTGAAAGGGTCTCTGTACACTGGACTGAATCTGGCAGGGCTCTGTCCAGGAGAAATTCAATTTCTGGAGGTGCCAGGAGTGGGGAATCTGCAGGATTCCACACCCTGGCAACAAAAGAGGCTAAACCTGATTCATAAGATAAAATAAAAGAACATAAGAAATAAAAAAGGGCTCCTCTGTTTCCTCCCAAAGGTCACGCACATCTGGTCTCTGTGGCAAACTAGCACCTCTCCAAGGTCCCTACATCCAGCCAAAGTTGCCTCTTACATGGGAAACACTGTTGGAGCTGAACTGATCAGGTGAAAAAAATGAAACTTGCTGCATTGGTTTGGAATGTTTCACTCCTCAGTATATCATCTGCAGCCAGGGCTGCCCAAAGGAGCCCCCTCATTTCAACACCAGAGTTTTACTGCACTTTGGGGTGGGGGGTCATGGCGCCAGCCCTGAGAGTCACTTCTCCCAGGATACACGCTTTTCCTGCATGTCTCGTTGGATAACTGGGATGGACAATCTCCCATCCACAAAGTCACCTCTGATCATACTGGACGTGCGTGTCCAGGTGTCAGCCATGCTGTGAGGAGAAGTCGGAATTGTTCTGTTCTGGGCACAACCACGTCCTTCCAATTCCAAGGGCTGCATTGCCGGGCACAGCCAAACCCCTCATCAAGCTGGGAACACCACAGGGAAGCAGGGTATGGGAGGGCAAAATGGCACCTGGCAGTGAGGTGTGAGGGGAAAGGTGTGAGGGGTAAAAATGTGAGGGGAAAGGTGTGGGGGAAAAACGTGAGGGAAAAAAACGTGAGGGGAAAGGTGTGAGGGGAAAAAACATCAGGGGAAAGGTGTGAGGGGAAAAGCACAAGGGGAAAAAGTGCGAAGGAAAAAAGCATGAGGGGGAAAAGAAGATGGGGAAAAAGTGCTCGGGGAAAAGTGTGAGGCTGAACAGTGCAAAGGGTAGAAAGCATGACGGGGAAAGCACAAACGGGAAAAAATGCGAGGGGGTGAAAAAATGCAAGCAGGGGAAAAGTGTGAGGGGAAAAATTCATAAGGGTAAAGTATGAGCAGGAAAAGCGTGAAGGAAAAAAGCATGAGGATGAAAAGCACAAGAGGTAGAAAACTTGAGGGGGAAAGTGTGAGTGGGGAAAAAAGTGCAAGGAGAAAAAGCATGAGGGAGAAAAAGTGAGAGGGGAGAAGCATGAGAGGAGAAGTATGACAAGGAAAAACTGCAGCGGGAAAAGTATGAGAGCAAGAAGTGAGAGCGGGAAAAAGCATGAGGGAGAAAAGGTGAGAGCGAGAAAAAGTGCAAGCGGGAAAGCAAGAGGGGAAAGCATGAGCGGGAATAAAAGTGTGAGGGAGAAAAAGTGAGAGTGGGAAAAAGTGCAAGCAGGGAAGTATGAGGGAAAAAATGTGAGCAGGAAAAAATGTGAGGGAGAAAAAGTAAGAGTGGGAAAAAGTGCAAGCAGGAAATTGTGAGGGGGAAAGTGCGGGCAGGAAAAAGCTTGAGGGGAAAAACATGCAAGGGGGAAAGTACAAGCTGGAAAGAGTGTGAGGGGGAAAGAGTGCAAAGGGAGAAAAAGGTAGAGGGGGAAAGAGTGTGGGAAAAAAGGTGAAGGGAAAAGTGTGGCAGGACAGAGTGTGAGGGGGCAGGAAAATGTGGAAAGGGGAACAGCATGAGGGGGGGAAAATGTGAGTGCTTTCATGAGCCCCATCTCATAGAGGTAAGACAAGACCACTGGTTTGCCCAAGACCCTCTCGCCTCTGAAAGGATCAACATCTCCAGGATCTGGATACTGCCTGTTAGTGTACTTAGACCAGGATTTTGGAAAGGAAAGTTCAATCCACTGTTCCTCTTAGGTTAGGGCTCAGCACCTTTCCCAAAGAAACCTGGTGCTGGTCTCTTTGAGCTGATCAGATCACCAGCAACCACCCCTAAGAAATTTAAATGTGGAATAACAAATAGGAAGTGATGAAAACTAATCACTTGAAAAGTAACTTCCCAGGTGCACATTCTTGCTGAGAGTCATAAAACTTTCTGAACACACAAATATTTGCACAAATAACCAACGATTATCTCAAATAGCAGACTGGTTAAAACAGCTTTGCAAAGAAGCAAAGAGCAAAGCCCTACTCATTCATGAATATATTTATGCATTTATTTATTACTATGCAGCCAGCTTTAAACCCTTCCCAGCAAGGGAGAGACTCTATACCTTATGCCTATGGCCCTCATAATGCTTCCAGTGGGGATGGAAAAACTTCAAAAAAACTTTGGCATTCAGATCCAGTTTCTCTGCTTATCTGCTGCTAATCCAAACTCTCCCAACATATCAAAAACGTTGAACCGGGCAGGAAACCACATGAGAACAGGTTTTCCTACAGGATTTCTGGCATTTCTACATTAGATTCCAGATGGAAACACCCATGAGAACAGCTTCTATCCTGGTATTTTTGGCACAGTCAGTTCCAATTCTATCCGGAAACCTGAATTGGGAAGGGAAAGGAAAAAAAAGAAAAAAAACTCCACACAAACCAAAAAGCATCAAACATTTGTCTCAGTATTTCAGAACCTGAAGAAAAGTATATCATTTGAGATGGATTTTAATTTTAGGAATGAGGAGACAATGTTTTTGGTTTTCTCTTCAGTGGTTTGTCCTTCCTTACTCCCAGTTTCACACATCCCCAAAAAGAGACACCAGTGTTCAGCTACCAAAACTAGAAATGACCATCCATCTGAAAATAAGCATGCATGCTACCCCCAAAAAGATTTGGGCTTCACACAAATGACTTTGCTCCTTTCTATGCACAAGTGAATATCAGATACCTAAAAATAAAGGCATTCATTGGAACTTCTGGAAAAAAAGGTTTCAAAGGGGTTGTTATCCATGACTACAGCCAAAGTCAGGCTTTTTGCCAGTCAAAAATGAATTCATTAAATGTGGTAAATGAATTCACCACATTTCCTGCAGTCCATTTTTTGCTCATTTACCCAGGTTTGCCACTCCCTCTAGATTGGCAGATGCTTCCATAGGTAATAACTTCAGCACTAGTGACTTTGAGCAGAACGTTTCCAAAGTTATATTCAGCCCTGCTCATTGATTTCTGATTTCTGTTACATGGGGTTATTTAATACCAGCTTTTTTCTGATTTTTTTATTGCCATTGAAAGCATCTGCATTTTGTTCTCAATACTGTCTGACACTTTCTCTCTGACCTCCCAGCCCTACCTCCTGCTTCATGACTTTCTGCCGCCCACACTGGGAGGAAACAGAAAAAATGGTCAAGACTGTGACATCAGTGAGTTTGTTAGCAGCTCACCTCAATACCTTAACCCTGTTGGGGTTTTAAGATGAACACTACATAAATCTATAGCAAATGAACTCAAAAAATCCCAAAAACCAGAAACAAACAAACAAACAAACAAACAAAAAAATCCCTGCTGCTTTGGCTCAAATAACCCATTTCAAACTGTGCCTACCAGTCTTAAAACCCCCAAATGATCCACAATCTCTTCTCCCAAAGCCCCCTGGATACATGTTCACCTACTGCTGAATTCTGCCACCTTTGTACCCTACTCATGCTATTGAAGGTGGGACTTTTCAGTAAGGAGCAAGGACACAGCACCAGGCCTTCCCTTGTTGCTCCCCAGCCACTGACTGCTGTGTGCTGGCAGTGGTACCTTTGACCCCCCTTGAAGTGCAGAGGATATGCTTCTGTTTCTACTTTAAAAGTATTTTTTCCCCCGAAGTAATGCTGCCACATCTACTCACATGTACATCAGTTCCCTCTACTGGCAGCATTAATTAAGCTATTCCTTTAATACACCAGGTAGACCGAGGGTTTGGAAAGGAAGATGTGCTCTGCTGGGTGGGAATGTGTGGGGCTGTTGCCTGCAGAGTGGTATTCTCTCGCTTGTTATAGTAGAAATTTCAATTCACTGGTTCTTTCCACTGTAGAATTTCTCCTCCCCGGGTTTTTAAAACTCACTTTCCATACTATAATCCAGGGCAGCCACTTAACATTATCTTAGCATGTTTCAGTCCTTAACTGTGGCAGTAAGTGGGAAACTGAGGAGCAATGACTCCTGAAGCAGCTCAGGCAAACATAAGGTTCATCAATCCTTGAGCTCTCCGTGTTGTGGCTGGGGTGAGCATCCAGCCTCTCCTCAGCCAGGGCAGCCCCTCCTAAGGGACCAGAGGGTCCATCAGGCTCCTTTTACTCCTTCATGTACCCCGAGGCTACTCTAAAGCAATGCTGGTTCAAAACATGCTTAAAATCACTTGGCCATTCTTCTACCTTTTAATTTTATTTTTTTTTTTCCTCTAGTTAAAGTAGATTGATTTTGTCCTGCCATAGGTAATGTTTTCCTCCTGAGGTATCAGGCCAGAGGAAGAAGTCATTCACTCTATTTGGGTGCTTGAAGAAGCACAGAATGAAAGAGAATCACTTGTCATTTAAAAATCAAAACAAAAACCCAACAAGAACATCTGCCCTAAAGAGAACAAGATACGAGATTTCCCCTTTGGACCCAAGCTGTCAGTATTTAGCAAAACCAGGAAAAGTCTTTCAATTTTCTAAGCAAATGGTGAGTGTTTCATAGCTCTCCACTGTTGTTCCAGAAGTTTACATAGGTGTGTTTTGCTTTAAAAATTGTGGCTTAAAACCTCTATTTAGGATCCAACCAAATAAACCTGCATGGGTATAGCAACCAATAAGGCCATTCCTAGAAACTGAGCTTTTCTAGCATAACTAAAAGAGGAAAGACCACATAGAATTTGGTAGGAAAAATAACAACAGCCGCTATACTCCTGAATTTGCATACGCAAATGTAAGGGCATAAAGTTATAGACCTCTTCAGCACTTCAGTTTCAATATGTTCTCACTCCTACCTAGCATGGCTGAGGTGCTCTCAATGCACACGGTTTCTTTCTTGGAATTTTCAAAATGTGTCCCTATTGCGGATTTTCTTTCATTTATTTTTTTTTTTTAATCTATATTGTATTTCTAAAAGGGATTGTACAAAAAATGTGTGTTCTGATTAAATACATTACATGACCTAGAATCATATTTAGAGGAGAAAAAAGCATTCTTGCTCACGCTGCTGCACAAGTTCCTGTTTGGAGAATAAAATTGTTTATTTCTGATTCTTCCAGGAGCTTTTGCAGACTGATCAAGTGTCAAGACATGGTAGTTGACTCAAAGGTAACATAGATATTGCCTCATAATATCTTTAGGACCTGAATCAAATCTTGAGAGATTTTGAAACTATGGGAGGATAATGAAAATACATTTCTTTCTTTGTATTATCCTTCATAATGGGAAGCTTTACATGTCTTTTCTAGCAACTATGATGTACATTCTACTATCAAGGCATTTTTAGGGACCATTTACCTGAATACAATTTATGTGGAAGGTGTCTGAGAGTCAACCTAGATTTATGCTTCCTGGTCCTTGCAATAATAGATTTCTTTTTTTTTTTTTTCTTTTTTTTTTTTCCCATCAAGATAAATGTCAGAAAGTTCTTTGATTGTTCAATAAGAGTGAAAAACATCCTTTTTAAATGAAAGAAGCAGTTATGGGCAAGGTTTTTGGTGTTGCTGGAAGCTCCGTGAAGCCCTCCAGCCCCAGGAACAATGCAGACAAGGACGCATTTTTCCTCTAAGGTTTGTCCCAGCACCTGTTCCTGTAGTAGGGCTCAAACCCTTCCTGGGGTTTGGGCTGCCCACCGTGTTGGCCACTGAACTGGGGAAAGTCCTTGAGGCAACAGAGCAGTCTTTGCAAGAGAAAAACTTCCACAAAAGCAGGTTTTGGGAGGAAAATCCTTGCCTTTAAAAATATTGGTTTGGAGCAGTTCACCTCAATCATTTTTTCCCCTGGCATTTCTTGGATTCTGGAAATCCTAATACAGCCCAGCTCTTCAGGGGTGCCGTGCTGAGGTTTTTGTACACACACCCAGGCCCATCTGGATTCCCACACAGGCCAGCTATGTGGTATAAATAGCCCAAATTCAGCCTATCTGGGGCATTATTAGATTCTCTCCCATATTCATGCACACAGGTACACACACACATATAAAATTCTGAAAAATTCTCCTAAGAAAAAAACTATTTTAAGATAACTGACTTCCCAAACTATGATATCAATTCCTGCTTTCTTTTCATGGAAACTGAGGTGATGCCTAACATGTGTCCACCTGAGGCAATGTCTTTTTGATATCATGCAGTGGAAATGGCAGAATCTGGCTCTTTAGTGACCATGACATCCAAAAATTGGATGCAGGACTTCACCTCTCTCTCACAGGTTAAATGAATATTCTGAGAGTATCGATTGTTCAGTTCTTCCAGTGGAAGATGAATGTGATCGGCATTGATAATCAGAAAAAATATCATCTACATACCTCACATATGCAGATGGTGGCTGTTCAATACCAGTCGGCAGTGCAGCTTCCTGGTGTGACAGGAAAATATCTGCAGCAACTGAGGATTAACAGAGGCCATTGCTACATCAGTGTTTTGTTTGTAATAGCTCCCATTCTATCAGAAATAACTGGTTGCACATTTCTGTGTCTGACATTAAAATTCACCATTGAAATCTCACTTGGTAATAATAAAGCCCCTGCAAGAGTCTCTACAAACACACTAGACTCCAAATTAAAGACCAAGTGTATTGTTAGAGTGTGCATGGATCTTTTTTGAATTAGTGCTAGGTGAACAATAAATAAAATTCCAGGAGAAGTTCCCCAAGCTGATAAGCATTCAAGGTATTATCTTTGCTCTGTACCGTATGCGCTTCTGGGTGAAAAAATTCTAATTGCACTTCCATTCAAAAATCAACCGTGGGAATAAGGAATCATACTCATTTTATGCACAGCAGCCCGAAGGCCTTATCCTTAAAACAAATTACAGCGCCTCCTATGCAACTCACACTCTGAAGCTAATTCTAACCCTAAAGCAAAACTCCAAAATTAAACTTTAATCTGTGATCTAAACAATTTTGTGTTTGTGATCAATCTTGGTGGAGTGGATTTTAATATATATGAGTGTGTGTGCATGGGCGTGTGCGTGTGTGTGTATATAAAAATATAAAACAAGCAGATAATTGTTATTGTGGATGAAGACCAAACATTAAATACTCTGCTCAGTAAGACTGAGATAAAATACACACAGTGAAGGGAGGGAATAAAGCTGTTAAGCACACACTCTTGTGTGAAACAGAGTCCTGGACTTGCAACCAGTGAAAGCTTGAATTCCACCACATGTATCATATTTACTGCATTCTGCTAAAGAAATAGGCAGGCTGCCATGCCATTAGAGCAATTACTCTTACCCTCTCAGATATGTAGAAATTATATTCTGCTCCTGGAAGTCATACGCTGTGGGAAGTGAAGAGCAAGCGAGGGGAAGTACAAGGAGGAGAGGCAGAAAGGCATCAATTTCTTCCAGAGAGGAGGAAAGGCTTTGGGCCAGCAAGAGTTAAAGGAGTTGGAAGTGTATGGTCTGTTTCTCCCCAACTTGGTGCAGTGACTCTGCATCCTGCAGGAACCTGTTCAGATGCTCTGATAAGTCAGACAGAATTCATGGGAGATTACCACACAGCTCCTGCCAAGCTGTGCTGCAGCGCGGGTAATAGATATGCTCCAGTACTAAATCCTAAAAGGCCCTGCTACATCTGTCAAGCATGCCCTGGAAAAGCACCCTCAGTTCAGATGTTATCACTGCTCTGCCTGCATCAGAAGATTTAGTGTCCACCCTGGAGGTTGCTTTTGCTGCACAGTTTTCAGGGGCAAAACAACAAGGAAGAAAGATGAGAGGGAAAAGGCAAATTATTCTTGCTTAAAGCAAAAGGAATAAAGCGATGTGCTTGCAGACTAGTTCAGCTTCTCACCCTGCATCTAGAAGATCCCAAATCCCACATTAAGATGGTACTGATGTTCTAAGCTGATTAGCTCGGACGTGTTCGGCTCCCTGGACTGTGACACCATGAAGATGATCTTCTGTAGAGCGACTCTTTCCCAAGGAAAGCTGAACAACAAACCCAACAGGGGGCCACCAGTGGTGGAGAGAAGATGCCTGCCCTTGATAATTAACTTTAAAACCGGTTCTAGAAAAGCTGCTCTGGCATAAAATGAACTTTGCAGAGCACTGTTTATGAAACAATTGCTGCTCCTCCCATTAACCACATGAGCAGGGATTTGGTCAAAAATGGCTCCAATGTTACTTATCACTTTACACCAAACAAAAACTAGGTATAAAAGAAAAATATATACTTATGTAATATATATAAATGAATGCATACAGACACCCCCAAAATACAACAGCCTTGGGAACCACTCCTTTCTTAATACACTCCAAAACAGAGCCATGAATTGTTCAAATCTGCAGGAAATATCAAAGTACAGCAGTGGCTCCTTTTTCACTAGGTGTACTCTCAGAGCTCAAGGGAGAAAGACTACAATTTCCCGGCCCAGTATATTGCATTTTAAACTTCTGTTTCCTGAAGCCGATTTTAAGGAGAGATAAGTTCCAGCTATTGGGATGTCAACAAGAAGAGCCCCGGGCTGTTGTATTTATAGCTCCATAGAGTGGTAGAGGCTGGATTGAAAGGGGTGAACGGGTAGGCACAGAGAAAGCCCATGCTGGACACACACCTGGCTGTGCCATGGGGATCGTGGCAGAAACCAGTTCCCCTCAGCCTGCTGTAAGACAGCTCTCTTGGCTTGCAGCTCTCCACAACTTGGATAGATTCTGTCTCTCAGCAAAGAAAAGATCAGGAAGGCAAGGCAGAGTGCAGGAAGGTTGGTAAGAGGAAGGATGGGCAATACAAATGCAAGGCTGGGGACGGAGCCTGAGGCTTCAGGACAGCTGCTGGAGAGGACAAAGGGTGAATTTCAAAATGTCCCCATCTGACAGAGCAACGAGCAATAGCAGACAGGCAACCCCAAAGGTGCACGGAGGAGCCTGGTGTGTGCTCACAGCTACAGCACCAAAGGGCAAGAACAAGCACTTTCTCCAAAACCACAGTTTCTTAGTAAGCAAATAGACATTTCTGGGAAAACTGCACTCTTTGCAACACGGTCATTGTCACACTACTCAGACACGTGTTCAAATCCATTAAAGACCTGTCACGCTGTGAAGTCCTTGCCACCAAACACCTGTGGTAACCTGTGTGAACAACGCCGTGCGATGCCCGGAGCATCCACCTCACATGAACCCCATCCCAGCTGGCACAGCTGCACCAGCAGCACCAACCTGGCTGGGAAGGTCCAGGGCTGGGGCCCCCCACTGGGGACCCCATTTGTGGCTGCTGAGGGGAACTGTGTGCTGTGGCTGCTGTCAAAGCCAGCACGTTTCACAAGCATTGCATGACATAAAAGAAAACACCAAAAAAAAAAAAAAGATCTTATCACAGGTACCTTGAACTAACCCTGCGTGGGTCCTGTCTAGCCAGGTTTTTCCAAGAAATACACAAGACGGATGTGGGCTGAGTTGCCATGGCCAGTGCCCTCCAGATACCACAGTTATACCCTTCAAATGGAAAAGGTGCTCAG